>NW_028230449.1:20721781-21065783 GCF_043228905.1 Azolla caroliniana
ACACGAGACATCCAAAAATAAGGGTTCAACGTAATACACAATTGAGGTATTGACTTCTTACGCATACGAGACCACACGCATATCATTTACAACAAAATCGAGGTGTTGACCTCATACGGAAACGTAACATATGTTCGTGAATGTAATACGTAATTGAGGTATTAACCTCGTACGCATACAACACTCATCACATATTATTTATATGTCAAACGAGGTATTGACCTTGTGCACATATGTAAGCGTTTTAGATAACCAATTAAATACCACCACAACATCATTTAATTAATGAAAATAATCTACATATTAACCATACACATAATTAGATGGGAGAAGAAAAAATAGACAAAAAATAACAAGAAAGATTACCGAAGTTCTTTGTTGATCCTTGTCTGCATGAAGGCCAACCGCACAACGATCGATCACCATCCATCGAGAAGATAAGACCAACAAAAGAAACATTAGTACATAGGTTCGGATACCAAATATTAGAGACATGTACTAAAGTAAACATTCGTGATCAAATGAGGGTAGTTAGGCCTCTTATTTATAGCGATACCCAAGGCCCCCAGGCAAGTTCACACTTGGCCTAATGGGTTGTCTCAATCCCGAGGATTAAAAGTAATCCTCGCCTTCGTTACACTCTCGTTTAACCCTCACACTTATCCACGTGTATAAAATACTACGGTAAATTCTCACCGCGGGATATTATATGGTCATGCCCGTAACACCCACCACGGGATGGTTGTTGGAAAATGCTACTAAGACCACAGTTCACCACAAATAGGGGGTAATTGGGCCCTTTAAATGGGATGGATTCTAAACATGGATCTCAAACCAAGGTTCTCACGCCAATTGGGGGATAGATCCGGTGCATCCATGTGGAAGGTGTGGTATGTTCTCACATCACCCAAGTTGAGAGGAAGGATGGGCTTGATTGATCCCCTCCCATAGTCCAAAGCACTACTCGCCAAAATGTGGTGTGAGGACTCCCACCACGGGATGGTTGTTGGAAAATGCCACTAAGACCACACTTCACCACAAATAGGGGGTAATTGGGCCCTTTAAACGGGATGGATTCTAAACATGGATCTCAAACCAAGGTTCTCACGCCAATTGGAGGATAGATCCGGTGCATCCATGTGGAAGGTGTGGTGTGACATATGCCATAAGACGAGGGATGAAGTGTGGTCAACCCAACTCCGAACCTGCTGGCTCAAATAACGCATCTTGTGGAACCCATGTATCTGAGATGAATCTGGTAAACTAATTGGATAAAGTAAGGGGTCGTCATGGGGAAGCATTGCAAAAGGTCCAACAAAGAGTATAGAATGTTGGAGGTGGTTTATGTCACTGCCACTACAAGATCAAGCCAACATACTCCATGGAATCAAGGGTGGATGAACTATGAGATCTAGAAGTGTGAACATTCTATTGCTTGGAGAAGTTGCGAGTCCAACAATGACAGTGGAAAAGTGGATAGGGAACGAGGAGGAGGGTTCTTTGATTCCAAGAGGTAGGGAAATACCGGATAGGATCCAAGGCCACGAGCAACGTGGCAATAAGAAACAAACAACAACAAACATGGTAATTCGAGTGCTCGCGTATACATGTTGTAAGTGGATTGTAGATCCCGATCCAATCAAAGTACAACCAAAATGGCACATATGTGCTCATGAAAACACATGGCTACGTAAGGTTAGCTAGGACCCTTTGAAATGGATGTGGCACGATCCTTATGTGGGCCAAGGAAGCAAAGTAATCCCCTTCTTCCAATTCACAATCAGATTGGGTCGCCATATCCTAGCTACTCAAACTGATAGAGAAACGACCGCTACAAAGATACAACTATTGTTAAGTTTTGACAACAATTATGGAAATAGCAACACTCTAGGCAAAATAACCACATTTCAATGGTTATTAATACATAGGTCACTACCAACTAGAGCATGGTAGTGTGGGATCCTTAGCTCTCCTAATTGTGTAGTGTGCCCCAATGCAATAGAAACAATTCAACTATTGCATTTATGTCAGGTGCAAGGCACATTCAAGTGGGGGAATGTATGTTGCTTATCATAGCAAGCCCCAATTGACAGATAGGAGGAGGGGATCTCTTGTGCCTTTATCACCAATTGATGTTGGTGATAAAGGTACAAGAGATATTGTTTTCCACCACCGAGAATATTTACTCAACTTCCATCAATGCTAAAGCTCAATTCGTGTTGGAATTCCTCAGCCCAATAACACTATGGACTCTCTAGAAACAACGTTGTAGGTGGGTCTTCTCCAATCAAACCATGCACCATGTGACGATATTGTAGGAGATATGGTGTGAAGTTGTAGCCACGCTAAAGAGCCAATATGATGGCATCACGGGCGGATTCGATGGAACCGAAAGACAATGAGTAGCCTTCATCCAACAATGGTCATCCTCGCCCTTTCTTGAATCAGTAGACCTCTACATATATGGAACTATCAAATCCCTTTTGGAATTTGTACATAACTGTCCATTGTAAAACTTTATAACTAATGCAAGGAGTTTTGTTTTTGGAAAAGAAAAAATGATAAAGTAAAATAAAATGAAGTAGGAACGAAGAAAGGAGGCGTAAAGTCCCCTTCCTCAATCATGATGCATAAATAATAATATAATGATACATAAAGAAAGGGAAAACTTGTTTCCATCATTAATTAAGGTCCAACTTAAGGGTTAACGAAGTTTAATAAGTGTTAACTATGGTCACATGTTTAAGTTGTCATTGATCCTTTGTGAAGTGGTCACATGTTAACAATGAGAAAGCTAATTAATCACATACTCAACCACTCAATGATGTGTTCATTGTCACTAGCCATGGTGTCATCACAAATCCCTCACATATATATGGGGCCAAGTGTGAAACAAAGGAGCAACACTTTTGTCATGATTTGTCTTCACCATTGTCGATAATGTCACGATAATGTCTAAATACGTCTCGCATAACTAGGTCTGTTGTCTTGTGACTATCTAATAATCTCGGTCCATGGAAGAAAAATGGGCCATCATAGTGAACTAATCTACCCATTGCGAGGATTTTATTAGCAACTGTATATCCTAAACCCTAAACCCTTGGAAGGTGAGATATTTCTTATTAACCAAATAAATGGGGTTCCATTGATCGTGAATAGCCAATAATAGTTGCAAAAACTCATACACATAATATCAATGCATCTTTGATTTAGAACATACATCACAAGTGCAAACATAATGCTCAATGAAATTACAAATATAAGACCACTCATACTTTTGAGTAACTAGCTCCAAAGTCTTGCATACTTCAATATGCCTATTCATTAGTGAATCATGGTAGAGTATTGCTTGAATTCAAGACATCAAGGACATACACGTGGTTGTTTCGAATGAGTCATCCATCATACCAATTAAATTATTCATAATTTGTAAGAGAGCAAGCAACACATTTTGAAACAACATGATCGAGTGGTTAATAAGCCCTTTCTTTCCTAGGGGGTGGTTGAGTAGTTTGGCGCCCTTCTTTCCCTTCCTTGGCCTATACTTCTATATGTTTTGTTTAATTAATTAAGTAAAATCTTACAACTGTATTCTAGTTGGTACATTCGTTGAGATAACTCTTCATATTCTTGTGCCTTCGTAGGGTTCACTTGTTACAACCTAGTTGTAAGGTACTTTAGCAAAGATAGAAGATACATATATTTTTGCTTGCTAAATCCACTCTTAACAATCTATATTAATTTCATACAACTCAAAGAGAATGAAGCATCATTAACAATGGCACGTAGTTTGTAAGACTCTAGGTTTGATTGTGCATACTAATGTTGAGGAGGCGCCAATGTGTTGTGGATTGAAAGCATTGATTTGGCTAAGGCTTCAACTACAATTGGTGGTATTGATGTGATCAAATGGCGCACCGAGGCTGTAACTCAAGTATAATCTTGGCGATGATGGTTGATCGCTAACCACCATAAGTACACCGATATCCATTGTGGTGTCTATGCTAGGAACCCATATGTATACTCCATATAACATGACATAGGTAACCACAACATAGCAAAGGGCTGATATGGTGTGTGGTTGTATCACAGGCCATCTAATGAATGTAAGCAAAGGAGAGAGCCCAGATACCGCCATTGTCTTCAGGGGAAGTGAGATATGAGTTGTGGGGCCACGACAGAAGAAGACATTCTTAGAAGTTAGAAGGAAGTTGAGGGAGATTTCCCAAGAGCACCTCCAATGTGCTTACACTACAACGAATTACAAGTACAACTTGGGTTCACTACAACGAATGTACTCCCTTTGCCCTAAGGGTATCTCTCTCTCTCTCTCTCTCTCTCTCTCTCTCTCCCGGCCCACAGTAATTCCCTTTTACTTCGTTTTTTCACTTGATCAATTGAAACCCTATCGCCGATTTCTTCACAGACGCCAATCCTCGCAGGTATTCTTCTCTCTCTATCTCTCTCTCTCTCTCTCTCTCTCTCAGTTCTTGTTGTTTTTAATACAGAGTCTCTTCGCTGAACTTTTTGTTCGTTAACACAACTTTTTATCATCTCCATTGAATCACTTACACGTGTATGCCTGGGATCGATCACATGCATGTTTGTGATTTGGGTTGATCAAATATTCTTGCTCAATTTGCGTATGCTTTGGGCCAATCACAAACATTTCTTAGAGCCCACCACATAAGTGTTGGATGGCCTATGAAACCTCATAGAATCAGATCTTACGATAGTTTTAATTGTCTTATATTACGCTTTTACTTTTGATTCTCAATCTTGCATTGCTTAATTTATCTCGTTCAACGAAACAATGGTACCCGATAATTTATCTAATTTATCATTATTGTTTGCCCACTATGGGAAAAACAGTAGTTTCTGGAAGTGTTTAGATTTCCAATATCTCTTCTAATGACTCTCCTCAATCTTCTCCTTGTTTTTTTAATACAAAATTTGCCGTATAAAAACGTTCTAATGCAATTTTCGCTTCCTTGCTAACGGAAAACCAGTGTGTCCCTTTACATGTTATGGAAATTAATCCAAATTAAATGGTACCCCATCTCTCTTTTCCATGAGCTGTTTCACATGGGCCTTGCTTCATTGTCATTCCACATGAGGTCAAACTGATTACATGTTTATTTGAGTCAAATGCATGTTCCTGCATTGACTTCGTCATAAACAAAGCATTGATTGCTATGGTGATACTCTCACTACACATTTTTGTCATTCTATGTAGTTTGGTAAGACAATCGAAGGAGATATCATGTCTATCACTCTAAATAATAAAAAATCCCTTTTTTGTAAGGGGCATGGATTCATTGAAACATTTGAGAAAGAGTGTCTCGATCATTCTAAATTGAAAAGAAATTCCTTTCTTATAAGAAGTATTGATTCGTTGAAACAGTATTTGTTAATTTTGCAATATTGAGCATCGTGGCTGGAGCGATTTGTGCAATATTTGAGCTGCATTTTTACCATCATAGCTTAAATTCATGTCAGTAAGTGTGCCCCTTGAAAGTGGGTTTCCACATCTAGAAGCCACAAATCACAATCAAGATATTCACTATGTATTGAATAAGCCACATATTTATAATGAATGTCGTCTAAATATCACATTCTTATCATTCTATGTGAAAATAGGTTTACTGATTAGAGTAATGTGTAGCTCTTAAATTTTAGTCTATCAAGAGTGTGCCTTTGCATTTTGAAGCTGTAAAAATGCCCAGACCAAAAACAACTTGTAATATTGATACAATTTAATGTAATCTAAGGTTCATCAATTTAGATGACAAAGAATTTCTCTCTTTAACTTTTTATCCAAGGGATTTCTTTATTTTTAGGGATTAGTTCAAAGATTACACTCTTAAGAGCATGGGTTTTCCATTCAGAAACTAGGATTGTCTAGTATATCAACACGATTGTGCTCAATAATATGTCATTAAGAGTTGTCTCATCAACTTAATATTCATAGGTACATGAATTATCTTTCTTGTTGCGACATAAACGACATGAATAACCACTAGAACAATATTAAATACAATATATCTTTTAAAAATGTTGTATTTACATTTAGAAGTCCCAAAAGAATTTCTTGATCTTGTATATCAACACAATTATGCTCTAGGAGATTTATCTGAAAAATGTTTTTGTCATTAAATTTTAGGCATGGATAAAAGACTTCCCCATTCAATATTGTTGCTGCTACTTGAAAATTACAAATTACTACCTATGACATGTATTTCTTTTTTTATTGTTAAAATAAAATCTCTTGTACCTATCGTTAAATGCAACTTATCTAAAACCCAACATCTTTTACGATTTGACATATTTTAGGTCTATTTACAGGAAGATTAGTGTATCCTTGTCTAATCTTTGCACCCCAAACCCTAATGATCTGTTAGATATAATCAATTATCAATCCCAACTTGTCAGTTTATCCCCACATGTATTCTTCGAGTGTGCTTTTTGTGATAGCACCCCAAATGAGGAGTAGCCATTGTACAACCTGATGAGATGTAAATGTGGGGAACCGTATATGTGTAGGATAGAATGTATTCAGGAAAGAGGGAAGTAGGGTAATGGGATTGACTAGTCAATTGGACTAGAAGAATATTCTGTATTGGTAGGCTAAGATGTACTTAGTTTTGAAGTATGTGCCATTGAATTTAAGATAAGTACTATCTAGCACTAGCTTGTATCTAGGGTGTTGGGTCATATTAAATGATAAAT
This sequence comes from Azolla caroliniana, assembly GCF_043228905.1. Classification (NCBI taxonomy): domain Eukaryota; kingdom Viridiplantae; phylum Streptophyta; class Polypodiopsida; order Salviniales; family Salviniaceae; genus Azolla; species Azolla caroliniana. The sequence goes on from NW_028230449.1 coordinate 20,728,511, forward strand.
CAGTTGACAGAAAAGGAACTATATGCTACTATCAACTGCCTTGCATATTTAATGTGACAATAAGACCAAACACAGAATATAAATATCCACCCTCTATCTCTTACACAGCTGCTGTGGCTATTATTTGTGTCAACTAACTTTGTAGTTGACTAGCCCAGATCTCATCTAAGCTCTAAGGTGTGAGTGCATGGGAGGACTGATCTATGCTCTAAGGTGTGAGTGCATGGGAGGACTACCATTGTGAGCTACTCTCATATGTAGTATTGCCACATATTCATCTGTATCAGTGTAACTCTATATGCCTATCTAGTCGATTCTCAATATTTCTAACCTGATCTTCAATTAGTGACACTCTAATCATCATGGTCTCCAACTAGCAGCACCATAACCATATCAATCACAACAAGGGTGGAAGAAAGAGATTTATTAGTACAGTCCATAATTCTTAGACTCATATGAAACAACTCATTAAGCATAAATGTTGAAAAAGAACGACTGGACTCCTCAAATATGCGCATGTCTATGTGTGCAAAAGTATGAGGCAATAGATATGCAAAGTAGAGCACAATTTCTACATTTAATTGTATTCCAACCAGCCAAAATAATTTCACACAGTAAAACTATCTGTCAATTTGAAGGATCAGCTACACGCTGCAAGGTTATTTTTATAATAAATGGAAGAAGCATCCAACCAAAGAGGCCGAGGTTAGTATTTTGCTCCCTTTCCTGTTGCAGCAATACCATCTTCTTTTCTTCTAATTACAGTATGTTGTCTCGGAATCCACTATATTTTGCAATGAGCTCAGATGATGCAAGTCAAGTGGTAGTTCTCATTGATGTTAACCCATTCTTTTGGGGAAGGAGGAGCACTAGTTCTACAGGTCTCACCTTCAATCAGTTCTTGCAAAATGTAAGTTCACAATCTACACATGCTTGTCATCTATGCTTGTAGGATGCTTTTCATTTTTCTTGTTCCATGTGATCAAATGATTCTAATCATTGTTAATTTTGTACAAAGGTTCATAAGAGAATGTATCTGGTGTTGATTCTAATCATTCTGTGGTGAACTTCTTTGAGAAATGATCAATATCCAGAAACTTTTATCTCATTCAAATTTAGATTTAAGGCTGTCTTGAGTAGATCTTCAAAACGTTTGCTGTCCAGGTGTATGAGAATTAATAGATTCTCTTCTAGTAGCGACTCATCAGGTATAGGTGAGTCCAGACCAACCAGATGTAGGTGGGTGAGAGAGGGATCGTACAAGTTTTAACATAAAATCTAGGGGGTTTGCGACATCATTTTATTAAAGTGGGCATTTGGACCAGTTGGACAGTGTAGGTTAAAAATTTCCAGGTGGCCCAAGGCCAGAAGTCCAAAGTATAATGCTTGCACAAGTCAAATATCCCTAGAAAGAACCAGAGAGAGCTTCTAGGAGGAAACATCAAAGTGTACATGACAAGAGTCCTTGGGGTCTTAACCTACCCCAATACTGCAAGATGCTCTGATGAACTTTTTCAAGAAATGATTGATATCTTGAAAACTTTTATCTCCTTGAAAATTTTCTTGAGTAGATGATCTGCAAAATGTTTGCTTTCCACTTCGATGTTGCATTAACAAAGTTATACTGCTATATACCTGCAAATGTAAGCTCCAATTCTCTGCCTACTTGTGATCACTCGTTTCTAGTCATTGTTCATTTCGTGTAATATGCTTCTTCTGAACAACTTAAACCAGCTTGTTGTCAGTTCATGTAAAATATAAGCTCACATTCTATGCATGCTTGTGATCACACAATTCAAGTCATCATTCCTTTCATGTAAGACACTTTTTATTATTTCTCGTTGCTTTGTGTTTGATCACTAAATACCTTGTGATCAAATGTTTCTAATCATTTTTTGTTTTGCAAAAGTTTATCAGAGAATCATGTTGTGTTTGAACCCTATCAAGGATCGAGAGGCACCCCATGTCAAACCTTTTTAGATATCGATTATTTCATTCAACAGTTCATCAGAGAATCTTGTAGTGTGTGGATATGATCAAGGTTCCGTAGGCGTTCTTTTCTGTTTAAATGAGTTTTCAACAGAATTGAAATCTTATGGATTTTCAATGAAAGTTTTAAAGAAATGATCAATATCAAGGAAACTTTGATCTGTTTCTAGTTTAGATTTGAGGCTCTCTTGAATAGATGGTCTGCAAAATGTTTGGTTTCCATGGATATGTTATATGAAGATGTACCACCATATGTGTGAATCATGCTCATTAAAATTTCCAATCCAGGTGGTCTTATTCATGAACTCAATTCTTCTGCTGAACAACTTAAACCAGCTTGTTGTCATAGCCTATGGAGCCCGCACATGTGGTTTTGTGTTCAATTCTGAAAGCAGCTCAAGTGAACCTTCAGGGAGTAGGAATAAGAGACAGCAGGCCTCTTTTCCATCAAGAATATTAAAACAGTTGGAGAGGTTCTTACAGAAGGAAAATGTCTTACCTGAAGAAGTGAATTTTAACGAGTTTTCTCTGTTATCTGGAGCTCTCTCAATGTCACTTTGCTGTATCCTTACCTTTACCACTCCAAAATATCAGTATGAAATATTCAAAATGTGAATCTGGTTGTGCATCCACTATATTAAGGCATTCTTGCACCCAAGGTTGGAGGATTTTCTTTGACATAATGCAGATATACAAAGAACATTTAAAGCCGGTCCTTCACACCCCCAACCTCGGGTAATACTTCACATTAAATGTTCATTTAGACTTTGAGAATATAAGGCCTTCGTTGGGTCAAAGTTTTATTCTGCACATTGAGCTACTTCTTCTGGTTGACTTTTGTTCATGACCTCTGTAAAAGGCAGAATAATTTGAGTTCCTATTTGTTGAATTATCTTTTGCATAGTGTTTTGGTATTTTACAAGTTACCGGAACTTGCTTTTCTATCTTACTGTACTAATAATGTTGTAAGAATTCTTTTGAGGTTTCTTTTCATTTCAAAAAGTAAGAAACAGTTTTGTAGTTAAATCACAATACAAATCATTAGGTATATATTTATTTATTTACATTCTGTATACATTTATGCAAAGCACACAATTTGGATTACATATATAAGCAATTATTCCATTTTAAACCTTACATTCATTTACTAATTTTATTCTGTTTTAAACGTTAAGTTCTGTTACTCTGTAATTAATAATCAATTAGGTTCCACAGCAAAGTTTAAATTTAATCTCTAAAATTGTTCGATAAATTTAGCTTTACTGATCAGCATTAGTTAAAAGTGTTACGTAAACTAATGACTGAAGTTTGAATTAGTATGAATATGTCCATGTAGATGCCCACATTTTCAAAAAATGTATTTTGATAAGAGGAGTTTTTGTCACAGATACTGTGCTTGCAAGGAAAAGGTGATGCTCCCCAACAGTATGTATTAACAATCCCTATTTTGTGCTTGTTTTTTTTAGCATTTTGTATTTAACTAAACCCCATCTTTGTGGATTTCTTGATCTGCATAGGTATGTGGCTATTATGAATGCTGTGTTTTCAGCTCAACGGTTAATGGTGAAATAGCATCTTCCCTTATCAAGTTACCTCTTTCTTATTGAAGTTGTTGCATTCTCTCTGATGGTTCACACCTCAGCACTAGGTTGAGTTAAAGAAAGACCAAGGTTCTTATAATCATTAGGTTATGCATTCAGATTTGTGTAACCTTTGTTGCAATTTGGGGAAACCTCTCTCTGATAATGGACAACCTTACCAAAATTTACTTCGAGTATATTTATGCATATAGAAATAACTCTTCCTAAAACCAAAGCACATGATGGTAGGTTGGGATCTAGTTGTCAAAACATCCGTATATGATTAGTATGCATCAAACTAATATTTTGAAAAAGATCTACTGCTGACCCTGCTTATTTCCCTTTTCTTTTCATGTAGATCCCTATTGATGCCTGTATGGTGGGTACAGAACATTCAGCATTTTTGCAGCAGGTGACATATCTACAGACATGAGATTGTTAGGTAAACCACTACGTAGCTTAATTTTTTTAATGTTAACAGGCAGCACATATAACTGGGGGTATATACATGAAACCGACTTTACCAGAAGGCATGTTTCAATATCTTATGGTGAGCAGCAGATATTTTGGCAAAAGAGACTAACTCTGTCTGAAAAGTCTAACAGTTGCAATTCCACTAGTAATAGATGAGCTTTGAATTATGTGATTTGACACTATGTTTTTTATTTAAATTTTGAGTTAAAAATGCTTTCTCGCAGTGTATTTACTAGTAAGTATCAGGTTACATTTGTCATTGCATGCAGATGGTTTTTGCCACTGATCTATACTCTCGAAGGTTTCTGCAATTGCCGCGTCCTACTGGTGTTGATTTTCGTGCATCGTGAGTATCTCGGCATTTGCTGTAGCTATCAAGTCATTTTTCTTAAACTATCTTTCAACCAGCTGCTTCCACCACGGCTGATGCACCTTATAAGATTGCTGAAACATGCACAGGTGTTTTTGCCATAAGAAGATAATTGATACTGGATTTATATGTTCTGTATGCTTGTCTATCTTCTGCAAGAAGCATGGTTCATGCTCAACATGCGGGTAAGTTATTTTATACAAGTGTGCCCCATATAATAATCAATCTGTTCTGATACCTTCTCTCATAATAGTATCTTACTGAAATATGACACCTTAAATAAGTCTTATAGTAAAGCTGATTTGAAATATGTTACCTTAAAGAAACCTTGTATATAGCACAGCTTATTTGAAGTATGAAATCCTTTTTTTTTCTTCGTTTTTGCAAACATGTAGAGCCAGTTTCAGTCAACACCGACCTGCATCTACTGCTGCTGGTCTAAAGAGGAAGATCTCGTCATCTGAGAAACCGTGATCGTTAAAAGGCAGTTATTCTCAGATATGATTTTTGTATTGAGAATTATTACCAGTAAACATTCGAAGGGAGAAGGAATGTGGTTGCGAAGTGTAAAATATTGATCTTACTTTGGCATCTGAGTCTGTAAGCAGCAAAGGTCTTGGTTTGGTTACATGCTATATAGAGCAGAAAGGCCTTATGGGTGATTCAGCAAAAGCCTTGAACCTTGTATATAAGCCATCGTCTTCCACTAGCGTGAGGTATACGAAGTCTGCATTTCTTATAGAAATAGCGTGAATGTGCTTCTAGAAAGGTGATTACCGCAACATGGATTTGCAAGTTTTCTAGGGCCAGTGTGTTTTCGTTCTCTGAATATTATAATAGTAACATTCAAGGGTTAAGTAATGGTATTGTAACTCGTCAAATTTTGGTAATCTTAGTATATAAGAAAATTTTATTTGGTTACAAGACAGGTTTCACGAGGATTCCTATTGATCTTATGCACAATTAATGTAAACCCTGAGTTAAAATAGAAAAACTTAATTGAAGTCTGCCATTAAAAAAAAGTAGGGCAGTATTTATATTTCTGAAAATACCAAGGCAAAATATGATAGTGACCATACAAGAGCTATTTTTATGCCACACCAACATTACTTATGATAGTATAACATAATCAAACATCGCCGAAGAATGAACTGGTGATTTGCTGCAGTAGTGAAAGGTCATTTACTGTTGTAAATAAGTTAAAACCTCAGTGCAAAATTATTAAGAAAACAACATTGACAAGAGTAGAGTATTCACAAAAGATATATGTAATTTCCCATGATCTAATTTCTATAATTCAATCTGTTTGGGTTTTTATATGTTTATTGTTTCACCCGTAAGATACTTGTTACCTTAAATGTGGAGCCATTCAAAGTAGCCCTTAGTTTCGTGAAACCAAAAACTTCAATATACTAAGATTGTCCGTATATCATTGGGCAAACACTTCTCAAAATGAAGGTGGTAAAGGTTGTCAAATGCAAACATGTCATTGTAATGAAGAGCCACGTTAGTCTTGAACCTATGAGTAGATGGCTTTCAGCTTTTGAAATAGAAAACTGACCATTTGTCCTTAGCCTTTTGACGTTTTTTTACGTTGCCACTAATCTCAGTTCTGTCCAACTCTGACCTCTCTCAGCAATCTTTATAAGTATTTCCAAAAATCTCTCTATTCACTTTCTTGCATCACACTAGGCACCTCCATGTAGTTCTTGTTCTCATTGAACTGAAGCATGTAAGTGCACTCTGAACATGAAACCCCACTTTTTCCAGATTTCATCAAATTTAAAGTTACCAGCATAAGAAATAAATGAAATAGCATGCGGCAAAAAGCTGGTAATGACAAACATGCCAGCCATATGATGATAGTAAACCACAATCTGATGTAAACCCTTTCACCGAGATAAACAGCAACTATTCAGCTAAATGCCAAGTAACACACCATTTTCAGAATGCCATTTAGCAAAATTAGGTATATTCTATACAAGCAAGCCTTGAGTTTATGATTTATCATCCGAGTTTGTTTTCTCCGCATTCTTCTTTTGACTAAAGAGCCTCTTATAGCGTACTGAAAATATGCTAGAAATAATGTAAAAAAGTATATATCGATGTATAGCCATAGATTGAAGAAAATTCCACATAGTAGTTATCCTTTTGAATAAGCCAGGAGTACAGAGAATATTCTCACAAGTTTACAGAGAATCGGATATTTTCTATTTCATTGGCAAGTAAAACAATCATAACCATAATTTTACTATCTACAATTGTATAAATGAGAGCATCGTTACTAGTCTATATGCATACCCACTTTGGACTGACCATCCCATGAAAATGCTTTGGGTCCAGTATAACAAACATCCAGCACACGGTCAACAACATCCTCCATTCTGCCTAGATGTCACTAAAACAGGAACAAAGTGATTCACAAAATGATAGGCAGAATATCAATGATTCATGACAACACTGCAAAACATCTGCCCAAGCAAGCTTAGCACAACTCCAAGTCTACAAGGCGAGGTTAGACAGCTCAAGAATGAACCCTACAAATCCCTTGTCCACGTCAAAGTAGTCAGCCTCAAACCATTTCCAATCCCCAGTCTCCATGTCGTGTATGAGAACCTCCTTCAGAAGGCTTGTCAAGTAGATCACTCCATCCTTGCCCATGCACTGCAGGCTTTCGAAATCAATGTTGCCACAAATTCATGGAGAACTGCAGCTGGCATTCTTGCCACTTCCGACCAACTCTTGCTTGGCATGTTGAGCCTCCAGATGCACACGCTGGTGGGGCTCTTGATCACATTGGTAGGAAGCCACACAATGCCAACACCTGCCACCATGTGCAACACACCATAGCAATCGATCAAATGGGCCCTTACGAGGGAGGATTCACACTCCGGGCTTTCGATCTCAGTCCATGTGCCTCGAGCGAGATGATATATGACAAACTCTGATCGTCTCTTCCACAGTGAATAGGGCGAGATGGCATTCTGGTGGATTCCGGTATTTCTTCCCATAACAACAATATTCATACTACTTAATTGGCAATAAGGTTGCTCCATGGTGAGGACGGAGAAAGCCCTTGCCAACGACAAAGGTTGGAAGTATAAGACATGGCCATACAAGTTCCGTTTCTAGAAGTGTAGTTAAATGCAAAGAAATTCATAGCCCCGGGGGTTGTCATGCTCAGGATCAAAGGTCATCAATCCGAAAGCATGCACTGAGTCTTCATCATTGAAGTCTATTATAGGTATATTTTGCTCCCCCTCATCAACAGCAAGAGCAAGATAGTTGGGTGGATTTGGACGAGAAGATATGGAGGATGGATCTGAACCCCTTGCATGTGGACCCAACTCTGATGCAATCATATGCTGTCAGCCTCTTCCACACTCGCTCCACAACCTCATCATCTGCCACTCTGCTCCATACCTCTTCGTCTTCTTCTTCTTCTTCTGATGCCTGGACCTTCCACAATAATCCATGCCATGCCATCATCATCATCATCATCGCCCATTTTCTGCCACAACCTTGCTGATATGGAGGATGGATCTGAACCCCTTGCATGTGGATCCAACTCTGATGCAATCATATGCTGTCAGCCTCTTCCACACTCGCTCCACAACCTCATCATCTGCCACTCTGCTCCATACCTCTTCGTCTTCTTCTTCTTCTTCTTCTGATGCCTGGACCTTCCACAATAATCCATGCCATGCCATGCCATGCCATGCCATGCCATCATCATCATCATCGCCCATTTTCTAGGTAATACTTCGTTACGAGAAACTTGAAATATAGATGGATGGAGAAGTATTGGATAAATACCTTCACAAGTTAGTAGTATGATATAAATGTCCATGTTTGTCTTCGATCACATAAGCTAGAAAGAAAATGTATGTTAAGCATTTGTCCATTTGGGCTTGACCTATTCCTAGGTCTTGGAGAAGGAAAAGCATGATAACATGCATCTATCTATTTGCACACCTCAGTTTCGAAGATGGATCCTGTAATCCAATTGATAGGTAGTCTGAGTTTGTTTCAAACCATCCTTGCCAAAAGGAAATCATGCAAAGACCTTTTGGACTAAGAAATGAATTATAGGAGACGGGAGCCTAGACATGGATGCTCAATTAAACTACTTTCAACACGAGATCAACAACTGCCATGAACCATACCCAACTTATCCATTTAAGGTTTTGTCCTAGTCTGATTATACTATCCGAAAAAAGTTGAGATTTGTAGTTGATCATCAATGGCCTTTTCTTGTTCAAATCTCAACACTCAACTTCATCGCGCTAGTTTGTCACATCCCTAAAAAAAAGGCAAATGTTCGCAATTCATGTTCAAGCACCTTGAAACATACAACATTTTAATTGTTGATGACACCTTACTTTGTGACCTCTTCATGCATTTATAAAAGATGTGAGAAGACCGTGATGGAATTGAGGCCCGAGTGAAGTACAATAATCATTCATGTGCATGCTTATGTGAACCAAGAGATTTCTTAATAATTATTCTATAGAGAAGACCAAATTATATGAACAATAATTCATATATATAAATAGATTGTATTCTATCCATTGTTGTCACAATGTTTTGAAATGGGAGATCCCCCATAATCTAGTAGATCAGGAAACCACATGGAGCTAATATTATTGATGCCTAAATTTCCAAGTTTTTTGCAAACATCTAGGGATTGTTTTTACAATTATCAAATCTAAAAGATTATTTGACACATGCATATTACTTACAGATGCACCATTCATTTCCACTAAAAAAATAATAACATGATATATATAAATACATTGGATAAGCTCATTATTATGTGCTACTAGTTAGGTACCTCTGAGAACCAAGAAGATGGAAGGGCAAATACACACAGTAAAGATAATAACCCATGTATATACAATGAAGCCCAAGTTGTATATGTCAACCAACCATTTATTATATACTTATCATTGTGTATATACCATGGATTCATAGCTCTATGTGTATATGATAGGGGGTTGAATAGATGCCCAACCATTTAGTGCATAATTAAAATTGGGTGGAAGTTACGCAAATCTAACCTTTTTGTGCACCATAAAACATTCACACCATATACATTCTTCAATATGATTTTATATTGTTAATAGGTAGGTTTTATTATAGAATGCATCTCCAAGGAATATACATAGTCTATCCATTTCCATCATAAAGGCAACAGTTATATTGATCATTCTTCCTCATATTAGGAATGTTACATGTTTCATTTATTTTCATCGCTAAAGATAAGAGGATTTTGAGGTTTTTCCTCCTTCCATACTCCAACATATCATATGCTTGCTTATGTGAGCTTGACCAGCAGATAACATTGGTTTGCAATATGCATTAGGGCCAGAGCCAGAGCCAGCATATCACAATTACTACACAAGACAGAGCAACAAATCCTCCTCTAATATTGTAGTGCTTTTGACTGTGGCAGCTCATTTTAGTTTCATTTGACTTACCTTTTAGTTGTTGTATTGACATGGGTGAAGATTCATCTTGCACGTGATTTTTTTTTTTCATTCAACATTTCACCACAACACTATCTCCTTTGCACATCTTCTGCATTACATCTCACAATCGGCACATTCACTCTTCATCTCAAATACTACATTTTCAGAGTTGATGCCACTGTGCATGCATCATGCACATCTTCATTGTTTAAATAGTCTGCATTGCTACCAATATGTTGTATTAACATATATGGCAGCTCTAACTTCTCCATTTACAACCCCAACTATTCACATTTTGTATAGAAGTGATGTAATGGCATGTTCTTAAGCTATACTTATCCTCTTTCATCCTAACATGCCTCACAAAAGTTTGCACTCACTCTTTCAATTGTCACATTCAAATTTTGATGAGCAAACACTGCACACCAGATGGTCTGGTGTGCAAATACTACGGTTAACACCAACTGTCATAAAAGATAGCAAACTTCACTATTAGATTTTTTTATGCATAAATATTACGGTCAACAGCCACTTTTCGGAATGGTCACGAACCTTCGCACACTGATTTGATGTGCAAATAGGATGGTTAACCTCAACTTCTCTACAAAATCACATATCTCCACATTTGGAAGTGGTGAGCAAATATTATGGTTACCATCCAGTTCTGAAAGATAGGAATCTTGCCATTCAATTCAGGCGATCAAAATACTACTGCTAAAGTCGGTTCATTTCTCTACTCCAAGGGAAGATCCTGACTCTCTTTTTCAAAACTGGAGGGCAAATACCATTGTCATCAACCAAAGATTGTGAATCTTCACATTCAAGTTCGAGTAGAGAGCAAAGACTAGGGCTAACATTCAATTCTCAAAAAATTATTTCCTCATATAGTTAATATAAAGACAGCTCAACACAAACACCATGAATTTCATTTATTCAGTCAACCAAGATTAACCATGTTGTTATGGCCACATATGTTGCTGTATTAAATCTAGCTATAACCACGTGTTTAATCTCAATTGATTACAATTTTGGTCAGTGAACTATTTTCACTTCAACATTCACAAACTATTTTCTCTTCATGATACATCAATGTCTCGAATTCATGAAACCAAAAGGCTAATGGGAGAGAAACAAGATTTTGCAACACATCCATCACTTTTATAACGAAGGAAACAAAACGAAAAAACAATTCAAGAAATAATTCATGGATTCAAAAAAGAACTCTTCATGTAGGTATATGTGATCTCAAATTGAACACAAACTTAGTAACGAAGCAAGTAACTATATTTCTAGCTGTGAGAAACATCACATAAATATTTATAAAACGTTATGTCAAGAGAATCATCATGCAATGCATAGAACAAGAATTTTCATTAAACAATGTTGCAAATCTTCATTGTTTGCAGCACATACGCATCAGGTAATGGATCTTCCCTTCACAACGAAGGAATCAAAAAACAAAACTAAGCAACACAAAAAAAAGGGAGGAAAGAAGTCACTGCCCAGAGAATCGAACAGGGGACTTGTCATTATAGCAAAGCGATCCTCCTTAGCAATTTAAGTCGAATCAAAGTCAAGCTTCAGCTAGCTGAAATAAATAGGGGAGAATAAAATGAGTGTTTTCCCTTTTACTGAGAAAGAAAAAGAAATCAAGGAGGGAAATGATGAATTAGGGTTTTGTTTTCCTTTTCCTACTAGTCAATGCTACTGGAAAAAGGGAAGGAAAGAAAGAATTAGAGTGTTGGTGTTAATGTTACCACAGTCGGAGCTGAGGAAATGCTTGCTGTCCCTTCTTCTGCTTCATCGCCCCATCCCCAGGTGAAGGCCGGAGGGGCTTTGGGAGGCTTAGGGTAAACAGGGGGTTTCCTGTTCTTATCTGAAGGGTTGTGCTTCTTGGGTCGCGTCTTGTTGTGATGAGCCGTGCATTTCTTCTGTGGGCGAGAAGAGCTCTCGATGGTGATGGTGATGGCGGGGGGTGAAGGAATAGAAACAGAAGAAGAAGGGATTCCTCGATGCTTTATTACTTCTTTCAAAGTGTTGGAGAGAGAGACGAAGCTACTGTTGCGGCTGGCGATGGCAGAAGAAGAAGAAGAAGAAGAAGAAGAAGAATAGAAGGAGGTGGGGGTGGAGAAAGCCATGGCAAAAAACCAACGTCGTCACTCTTTCTTCTTCCTCTTCTAACCTCATCCAAAATCAAATGCCTTCGTTTCTTCCTCCATATAATATACCCACCCCCACCGTATACATACATACATACATACATACATACATACATACATACATACGCATACACATCGTATACATACGTATGTATGTCTCTATACATACATTCCATATGTACATACACACACATAAAGAAAGTACATATGTACATGTATGTGGATACATACATACATCACACATGCATATACAAATGTGTCTAGTAAACCGATACAATACTTGCTTAATCATGGGAAGCTCACACCGCTTCCCCATTCGTAGCATTCATGTGTGTGCCTCCACATTCCGAGTCCCAACCTACTTTTGCCTTCAAATGCCTTTCTTTCTTCAATCGGGGGCTTCGCTACTCATTTCGTCGATTTCATTACCCACTTGTATGCTCACAACTAGCCTTCATTTTGCTTGAAATGACTTCTTAAAAGGGGGAATGGGGGGAGCATAAGGCTTACCAAAAACAAGCAAACAGAGTGGCACTTCATGGCGAACCAAGGATTTATGCATCATTGGTATTGTGCATTTGTCATTCTAATTTGTTCTTCACATCCGTTGCTACCTCAACAGGCATTTTATACACAAATACAATAATACTTGTGTTCATGGGTATAAATATTTGGATAGGAAGAGCTCATATGTTCACTAGACCAATAGCCCTTCTTTTTGCTTTACAAAATACCAAACTATCCACCATGTTCGAACACTTTCTCCCATTATTTACAAAATATTTTTCTCTCACATATGGCTTGAAGCTTAGTGGAGCCTTGTATACATATTTCTAATCAACACAACCAAACACTTCATGAACAAATCTCGCTATGTGCACTACTTTACTAGATGCCAATGCCATCACCCAATGTAGGTTTTCAACTATCACTTTCTTATAGGGAAATTGTGACCATCAAACTATATGTTGAAATTTTCAAATTTTTATGGGCAACTTTTGGGGTACATTGGTAAATCTCCCATACATATATGTATTGCCTAATTGTATATACAAGACACAAATATTTTCTTAGACAATAATCAGATTATTTGTTAGTGAGAGACAACCACTTTTGCAGCTTTATGGCATTAAGTGTCTCATAAATTTGAACTTGTAGTGTTGTCTAGTATGGAGACTTGACGAGAGAGAAATACCAAATATGACACGTGGCACCAAAACTTAAAGCATATGATACGTTCTGGTAGGCTAGTAACATGATTGTGAAGCTAAAACATACATACATATCATTCTCCTACTATCACAAGATAAATCAAAACTAAATAAATCATCAAATTAAATTTTCATGGTCAGGGAAAGGTTTAGGACACTTGAAAGATTTATTGGCTTCTAAAGCCATTCACTCTCTTTCTGAACTTGATGGATCTTCTTGTTTTTCTCTCATATGTGTTTAAGTTTGTTCAAACAGAGATCCTCCATATTTCATTGCTCAATATCTTTGAAGATGCATGGTTCATGTTAAAACATGATTTGAACTTCTTTAGTGTTGACAAATATGATGACTTTGGTGGGCTAGAATGCACGTAGGGGACAAGTCCCACCTCGTCACTCATGTTATTCAAGACGTTATTTACGGTGATTGGATGGATGATTACATTTAGTACATCATATGTTTTCTCATGATTGTCCTATGAAGATTCAAGGTTGTGTAGGCGGCCATTTTGGTACAATAGAATTTTCTAAATGGGTTCAAGTGTATTCCCAAGAATCCCAACAATGCCAAAAATCCTACTTGTTATTTTAAATGGGTTTCTTACATGTTATTATTGTTGTCATTTTTGAAGCATGAAGTGTTGCAACTAAAAACTACTCTTGTTTTTTGTGCTATATACTTTAATTATTCAAGTGTTAAACAAAATCCATGGGATTTTTTTGATATATCTCGACTGAGTTTTTATTTTTGGCATGCTCTTCATAGTATCATTATTCCATAACATATGACCATTGACCACACACAATTTAGGGTTTCATATCTCAACATACTCCTCCAAGTGAAATCATGGTGTGCCATTGTGGAACAATGATCTTGGATTTCATGGTAACCATCATGTGCTCCTCCTCAAGCTAAATGGATCCAAATGATGTAGGCAAACTACTACCCCAAATTGTATGAGCTTGTCCACTCCAATAGCTTTGGTGAAAATATCCACTACATAGTTGTACCTTCAAATATGATAGACTTTGACGTCTCCCAAATTTATCTGATCTTGGATGTAGGTAAAATTCACATCGATGTGTTTCATCCATGCATGGACACCATGTTTTGCACCAATTGTATGTTGTTGTTATTGTCACACAAGGTATGGACCCCCCTCGATCTCGATGGAGCTAATTGATTTACACCATTCCATTTCCTTTGGTTGTGGATCTCCTCCTTCGTGCTTGTTTCTACTACTCTCAACTAGCGTCTTCCTTGGGTTCATCACATTGCATGCTCTCCCACCTTGTGCATTGCCCATTGATTTTAAATATATGTCCTTATTTTTAAGTGTTCTATATTGTGTGTTTTATGTTGTGCTAATGCTTAACACCCCAAATAAATCATTACTTACATTTCTAGGTTCACACGTGACACTTATTTTCAACTACTTTCGTTGTTGAATGATGTCATCGAATGCATTTATGTGGGCGTCAATCAAATAAGATCCCTTCATTTGTATCTCATACATTTTTTCCTCTTCTTGGAATTGTGAGGTCCCCTTGGGAGCTCTTTGTGTGCAATAAGCCACGACATGATTATAGGAAAAGTTTCTAAGAGTGGTAAATCACGACGATAGCACAACACTCAAACACACAATCAATTCTTAATGTTGCAAAGTGCAAATTTACTATTCAGAACATTAGGTACAGGAACATCGATAAGAGTTCTCTCTCTTTTTCTTTTTATGTCTCTTCTATGTAAATAGAGTTGGATTCGTTACAAAAAGACAAAAAGACTATGGATACCACTAAATACTCTTCCCCTTCTTAATGGCCAATTAACATTCTACTTCTCATGATTTTATCTTGTGCATGTTTTTTCGCAATGATGTGTATCATAAGTTGATTGAATATAGAGCATGGCTAGTGATGAAGGTTTCATATATATGCCATATATCTAATGTTATATGATGGTGTTGTCCGGTTTTGGATATAGAATGACATTCTTGTCTTCCATTTGGTGCAAAAGTGTTTCTTTGGTGGGCAATGGTGGGTAGGTTGCCTTTGGCAATGTCTTTAAAACATTGGTAATTTCCCATGGGGTACACTTCTCTCTACATAGTGATTGAAGGAGGATGTCGAGAATACATTCTTATGGGGCATGTTTCTCTAGGACGGGTTGGGCTATCATGTCCTAATTTTGGACATCGTAAACTAGGGATGATTATTACACCATTTCAATAGGTTTTCATTTAGATGGCCAAAGTGTTGCCCTCACCATTTTATAAGCTTGTTTTTTACTACCTTGGGTATTTAGGTGTGTGGTAAAATTGGAGTTTGAGAAATGGGTTCATGTTTGATGATGTACATGGAGGACAACACCACATCCATAGGTTAAAAGGGAAATTGATTTGGCAAATTTTGCAACTAAGTTATGCACGAACCTTGTCCTTAGAGTAGCTACTTTTATGTCACTTGGCATTGCAAGAGCTTAGAGGGTTTACCTTGCCATAAGATCCTTACATTGTAATAAGGATAAGCTTTGTTATGTTCAATACAACATGCATTTGCATGCGTGCGCAAAAATCACACACAGAAGCAATGCAACCACACATTAGACACCATGAGCATGGAGAAAAGCTAAGGGCAACGAAACATCCAACTCCAACACAACATCAACACTATCTAGGTCATTTGGGATCATGACCCTCTATGGCAATCCAAGTACTAACCCCCATAACACACACCATTCTACAACTAAGAACATACAGAGAACTTGGTACAAATGTCGGAGGTCCATATTACATACTAGGAAATGCAATGTCGAACCTCTCCGGCACATGGCAAGGGTTTGTGAATGCCTAGTAAGAAGAAGAAGAAGAAGAAGAAGAAGCCCTTTACATTACATTCCATAGAGCATCTCTCACGAGAAAGTCTCTTCTTCACGTTCAAGGATGATTTTTGTTTGATAGATTGATTTCTCTGGAGTCAGGTTCACCCCTCTCCAGTCTCTACTCCTTCAAGAATTTAATAATAATAAATTTTTAATAATACATACACTGACCGATTTTTTTCTTAATTTTTATAATACGAAAATAAAGAGCTCGTCTGCACGCTCGGCGAAGCGAAGCTTGCTAGCGATGGCGGAATCAAGCGAATCATCGTCACCGTCACCGTCACCGTCATCTCCTTCTCCTTCTCCTTCTTCTTCTTCTGTCGAAAGCAACCCTTGGGTTTCCTACGCAGGTACACAGGCAGAAGTTCTTCGTCGTGGAGTGGCTCAATCTACAGAAGCGGTGTTGAAATCCACTAGATCTTATGTAAAGGTCCTTCAGTCATCTTCCTCACAGTATTCTCAGTCTGCACAGGTATTTATAATGTTCAGTCATGGACCCTTCCTTTTTCTTCCTCTCCTTCACAAGAATACACTAAAATATCCTGGGACGTAGAGATGAAATCTTTATATTTTTGTGTGATACGTCAGCCGTTCCCGTAAATAAGAATTACTTGGCTTGTCAGAATAGAAACCAATGCAGTATCATGCATCATTTAGTTCTGTAAATAAGAACTAATTGTTATTCTGAATGGAAGGGAAATTATTATTTTCCATCGTTATACCCCGACAAACCAAAAATTTGATGCATAGAATAGGAGTGAATTCATTATTTTGCATCTCTATTCTGTATAGAATGGAAAGGATTGCATTATATTGCATCAGAATTCCCTATTTTACTGTCCATGTAAATGAAGCTTCGAGAATCTATACTAGTGTTTTTACTAGGTCCAGCATTTCACTGAAATGCCAAAATTTTAACTTTTTTCGACTGGAAATATGTAGTAAGGACATGTTCCAGCAGAAATATAGAATTTTGCTTCTAGATTTCTCTAATTGTGCGTCATAATGGCCGATTATTTCATGCATGGAAAGAGAAGTGCACTCTAATTAATGCCTAAACATGGATAGAATCAACAGGTTTGATGTATGGAATGGAAAGGATTGCATTATATAACTTGAGGATTTCTTATTACAACATCCATAGTAGTCAGAATGCTGCACTAGGGTATCAAAAGATGGATATGCTACGTGAGTGAATATATCAACTTGTTATTCGGAAGCTCTCCATATAAATGGAAGTGAAGCATTGAAAACTTGTCTTAATTTTGCTTCACAAGCATTCAACTTGTTGATTTTTTTGTTGAGTTTTTTTCATTTTAATGGGGACAACAGTTCCGTGACTAGAACGAAATAGAGGGTTTTGATGTGTTAGGGAATGGAAAAAGAACATTTTTTCACATAAATGGAACCAATGTTTGGTTGAAATTTTCTATGGACAATATTTATAAAGAGAATGCAGTTCAACAAAAATATGCTCGTCGTATTTTCTCACAATCTCATATTTTTTCGCATGCGAAAATCAAACTCAGCCGGGCAGCATAATCAAGGGGAACAGCTAAAGTTCTAGGAATTTATTGAGATACTCATTACATTGATAGCAATGCGCTTTGATCAGGGGCTGGATATGGTTTTGGGGTCTTTATGTGCTGAAATCAACAGGAAAGGATCAACAATTCTAAATATTGAATGGAAATGAATGCATCACGTGCATCCTCTTTCCCTGGTGCAATATTTCTAGTAATGAATGCGCTAGAGTAGGGGTTTTATAAGAATTTATTAAAATGAATAGATAAAGAACTTGCCATTAGAGAACTAGAAATCCATTGAAAACCATCCATGTTTCTTTATAAGCTCATACTGGACGATTATTCTGGTATGCAGAGTTGAGATGTGTGCATGATATCTGAAATAATAGCCAATATTGACTGTAAATGAAACCTTCTTGTGCAATTTCTAGTGGTAGTAAAAGTACCAATTGAACTACCAATTTAGCTAAATTTTCACCATACAGATATTTCAGACTTTTTAAAACTTACTTTGTCCAATTGTAAAGTAGTATCCTACAAAGTACATTTGGTTAGGCACTACACGAGGTCACTTAATATTATAAGTGAGTGGGATAGCATATGGTTTTAAGGTGGCAAACCTCTTCTGATATAGAAGTGAAAAATCAGCATTTGACTTAATGGAGAGCCATTTTAGAGTGCTGAATTATGTAAGTCTCATTACAGATTTAATCTATTTCTGCTGTGCTCACTGCTGAGCAAAGAGTACCTCATGTGGTTTTGATTCTTGAAATAGGCTTAAATAGGTGGTAGTGTCTTCACTGTTTGGGCTCTTATCTTACTTTGTCCTCGTCGCATAACTATCAATAATAATAAAAACACACCAATAGATGCACCAGTCTTCAGGGCCAACAGAGTGTCCACTTCCTTCGTTAGGAACAGTCTAGCTTTGTCAATGTGAAATTAAGTCTTAATGATCTAAAAATCTCAAGGAGGCATTTCTTCTTTTAATTACAATTTCTCTGATGGTGGAATTTTGGTTAAGTTGGTGCTGTACCTGCAGGCCTCTGGAAGTTCCACAAGCCAGTTTCATTCTATGCATGAAACAACTGTGCATCTGTAGGAAAAACAAAGTCAACAGTTTTGATATGTATAATAAATGGAGATATATCAATAATTTTGATATATATTTTGACAGGCCAGATGGCCTTTGAGACTCGACATTAGATTGAAAACAGTAACTTATCTTGGAGAGCAACAAATGAACTTAAATGTAAAGAAATTTATAGAACTTTTAAAGATACTCTGTTATACTGCAATAATTCGACTAAGGCTATATACTTTAGAAATTCCATACCTTTATAAGTGGATCCTCTCATTGGGAAGACAATGCTCTTATTAACTAAACCGGAGACCCCCATTTTCTTTAAAGAAAGCAATAAGTTGAACATTTTGATGCATAGGGTAGAAAGAAATACTCTACACAATTCCATCAAAATTCCCTACCCATCTAAGAGGTTTCCTGCTTGGAAAAGTTTCATTGTTCAGTAAAACAATGTTATTTAAAAATGTTTATTCCACACATAAAGTACATTTTAGAATACTCACTCACATTATATAGTTATAATATGTACCTTATAAATACTTAGCGTATGTATTTTAAAACTATGTCTAAAACATTGGACAAATGCTTGAACTTTTGCATTGCATAGAAACATATATTTTTTCTACTAGGTTTCTATATATTTGTGATATACTCCTCATAGTTGTGGATGATTGAGTCTTTACTAGGTTTTTAAAATATGTATATCCAGAATTAATTCCTGAAACACTTCTTATTTAGGAGCTATTGATACCCTTCTAAAATCGTTGACCCTGCTTGAAAAGGCAAGCAAAACCAACTCTTTTAGCTTTCCTTCGATCCAACAACTTGCGATTGGAAGATCTTCTTTATACTTATTCTCCTGCTCATGCTTTAAGGAATGATACATCAATGGACACATGTACTTCATTATTTTGAGTTCTGCATTCTTCAACAATTGGGTGGGCTAGCTCACTTTTCTTTAAAAGCTTTGCTCTGAGAGGTCTGAGATTGGAATATTGCCTCTTGGCTTTGTACTTTTCGTTTTTTGACACTTCGGCTAGATCTTTATGGAGGGATGAGGTTAGGATGTTTTCCCAACATAAAGTTGATGGCTCAGTGGTTATGCTTGTGAGTCAAGAAAAACATGTTTCTAGCGCAATGCTTGTTAGATTCTTTGCTTTTGTACCATCAAAGTTCTCTCTTTCTTTATTTTCTTATCTTTTCATTTTTGTTTCACTTTCTGGCACCTGATTACATTGGCCCAATACGGGTTAATAAGTTTTATTATTTTGCTTTATAAATAGTAAATAAAATGATTTTTCAAATTTCTAATTCAAACTTAATGCAGAACATTTTCAGAACTGCTCAATCTGAATATAACCATTATGAAGACCTGTTTTTTGGGAAAGTCAAAGGTATCTTTCTCACTTTATAATTGCTCACACTTCATCTCAAGCATTAGAATATACTCCTCATTCACAGTTGATATTCTGGTGTCTCAGGCGTGGGGGAACCACAATTGAAAGCTTTTAACCTATCATAAGTTCTAATGCATTCAAATATTGTCATATTCAACAGAAAGAAACTGTAGAAATGTTTGGAGTATATGTGTTCCATGGGCCCCATTTATCTTCTTGCTATCTTAAAAAGTCTTAGAATGTGTAAAAGTATTTTTACAACTTGAAGTGTTATCTAGGATTAATGAAAATCATTATATCAATATTACCGATTTCCAGTATACCATGGTTTAACTTCTTGGATGTACAATTTTGGTCTTGAGTTTGCTAATTCTTTGCAGAGGGACTGAAGGTTGCTGGAGACCATCCAACAATATCTTACAGCATAGTCGCTGGTGCAGGATTGCTTGTTGCCAAGCGTAAGCTAAATGTTTTATTATTGTTCACCCTCCTCTTGCTACTACCAAGAAAAGCTCCTAAAAAGTGGTATAATTAATGCTGTACATGTTTTCCTACGTGCAGGACCAAGGAGGCTTTTATTTCGATACACAATAGGGAGGTTCCAGAGTGTTGAGGTATTTCATCATACAATTGTAAACAAAACATAATTACCTTATTGTCATTAAGATTTAACCCATTTTTATCATTTATATATGGTACATCAAACATTAATTTGGCTTGCAGTAGATTGCAATTGAATGATTGAGATATTACAGGTAAAAATGGACTCTTATACTTGATCTTGATTGGTTTTAATTTTTGAAACAAGAGGCATTCAATCCATTTCTATTATCCTGTTTAAGTGGAATGGAACGATTTTTTTTAATAATGTCTTCAAAAGATGAAAGTGAGCTTGAGGCCAAATGTTACGTCAATGGGAATCAGTCTGGAAAAAAAAAATCAAAATAAACTTCTGGCTACATGTGAATCAGTGATACATGCGATCAAAGTACAATGATACAAGATCCATGGCTATGAATAATACGGAGGATACAATGTACAAGATAACAACATATCTAGGAGAGGTAGAACATAAGTGAATCTCAGGCAATGATTGAATGCCTTTGATGAAGGCTATGTTTTCTGTGTGATAATCTGTGGATCCTCAGGTATTTAGAACAAGCCAAATGAATTGCTTAGGCAAGCAAGATCCCTACTTGAGGATACAAATCATGTGCGTCTAGAAAAAGAAAGAAAAAGAAAGAAAAAGAAAGAAATGTTAACAACATATCTGGGGCCAAAAGGGCCTGTAAGACCAAATAAGAGATTGCATCTTAAAATATTGTCTCGTTGTTGAGAAAAAAAAATTAAAATAAAATAAATATTACGAAGTAATTATAAAAGTAAATAAGATAAAAAGAGACTAAAGAATCTGGTTTTCGGCACATGTGAGATTCTCAAGTTAGATATATTATAACTTTTGTCTTCAAATGATCTCTAGCATAGGTTGATCCAGAATGGAGAGGTCTCTGAAGTGAGGGAAGCACTTGTGATGGTGGGAGATAATGGCCTTCATCTATTGATGGCAAGGGTGTTGGGTCATCATCCGTGGGGCTGGGGCCTATGTGCACGAGAAATTGCTATTGCCCGATCTATTGTAACCCCTTTGTTATGTCCTGGTTGGGAGCCCATTTGTGTATTCCTTGATTGACTTGTAGCATTAGTAGGAGTGGTGGGGCTTGTGTGGCTGCAGTATTTTCCTTCAACAACTTTTCCCCGTCTCTTGAGTTCTAGCAAGAAAAGTCTCTAAAATTTTATAATGGCTTATGAGATCTGAAAAAGATCTGGTAGTTTTAGTATGGTTCATATCAATAAATTTTCTTGCTCTGCTGGCTTCTTGTGAAAGAATTTGCTTTCAAAATAGAAAGACCAAATCTGTATCAGGTCTAAGACATCATGTTAGACTAGTGCATAGTTTATGACACTAGCTCATTTGGTTGTTGTATGGATTGTTCAAGGTAGGAAAAGTTGTTGTTCCTCTGAGAGCTAGAGAGTAGATAGAATTTATCATACTTATCATGGTTGATCCTGCACATTTGTACTACAATCACATGAGTGTCATCTCCTCTCTGAATCTATTTCTATGCAAGCATGTTGGTCATACAACTCTATCTGTGATCTGTCTGCATGTCCAGTAATTACATTCATGCCTCCAATGACCAAAACTTTCATTATTAACATATTTAGCAATGCCCAACAAATTGAATCTTGTAGTAACATGGTAAATGCTATATCAGAGGGATTCTAGTTCTTGCAAAATATTGTGATGGAAATTTTCTAATCCCATCATGAAACCCCTTTTTGCCTGATGATAAAAATAACTCAAAATTAAGCTTTTCAAATGAAGAAGTTTACATAGCTAATTAAGGAAAGTTGGACTTCGAATTTTTAAAAAATCATACCTGTCAATGTTTTACAATGTGGCATAATTTTCCTTTTGACCCCTAATAATGGAGAGAGATATAGGTGGACATATGTCTATGTGATATATATGAACTTAAATCCATTGAGGATGAAGCTCAACAGATATTAACTTCACAAGTTGTATCTTATTCTTAGACCCAACTTGACGGACAAAGTGAGGTACACAATTCTAAGATACTGATTGCCATCTTCATGTGTTTTTATTCTTTACCACTTTTTATGATTTTGTACTCTTTTCTTAAATGCAATTCCTGGATTTTTATGTATGTAAGTTTTTGTTCAGCCTAATGAATGCAAATTCGATTTTGAAGTCTTTTGAAAGAGATCCGTTCTTCAAGAGAGAATCCATAGTTCTTTGTTTTTAGACTGGAATGGAAACTTTGATGGAATAAAGTCAGGACCTATGATTATTTGTGCTCATTTTGAGGTGTTGTTGATATCTTTCGCTATTACCAGCTGAAATTTCACCGTGGTGATTCCTGCAGTCTCAAGTTGCAAACTCAGAAAAGAAAGTCAAAGAACTGCACCAATTTGTTGATCTTCTGAAGAATGAAAGCAAGAAGCTTGAGGTTGAATTTATATATCAGAGTTCTTTTAACACATGACGATTACACATCCTAAAACCTTTATCTTCACTATGGATGATAGGAAAGAGCAAAATTTGCCGAAGATGAACTTATACGGGGAAGGACCAAATTGAAGTGTGTAGCATTGCTTTTTTTTATTACATGGAACATGCTTCTTATCATTCATGTCTAAAGTTGTCCTGCTGATTTCAGACAAGCTGGAAACCAGCTTCAGAATCTTGTGGCATCCATACAGAAGACTGAGAATCGAGCAAAAGGTTTATTGTGAAACTAAATATGAAATTGTCCAGAATAATAAGTGTCATTAGAAGTTTTTAATTTCTTTGTTTGGAGTTATTGCTTAGGTCTGTTGGAAAGCTTACAAGAGTTACCTGGAAGTGATGCACGTGTTTTTCGAGCTGAGGTAGTAACTTAGCTCTTTGTTACTGGTTTGATTTTCTCTATTGTTTGATCCACTCATATCCAAATTTTTCAGTAGTTTTAATTGGCATTTGCATGTCCACCTTAACTTAACCAAAGACCGTAGGCTTAAATATGTACAGAATAAAATATTCATAAACATCATATGAATTCTGCTCTAGTCATCACAACTGAATGATCAGATAGACTTTTAAACATAGTTATTACATGTCCAAAGTCTGTGAGGGCATATTATGATGAACATGAACACCCAGTATGAATACTATTGTCTTTTGGGAAGAATCTGTACACAATTAATTTTGAATGATTTAACATTATGTTTCTAATAAGGATATCATCAGCTGTAGTTAATGAAAGATCATATAGTTTGAAACAGCATATAGCTATGCACAGGCAAATTTGATGGATACTGGTGCAAAAGATGAATACATTTATCTTTCAGGGGGATCTTTACTGAGGTTATAAAGACTAATCATTAACTCCATGCCCATAATAAAGTTATTATTGAAGGGTATTTAAAGATACATCAATTGTTACTAGTTCCTCCAAGGATGATGGTAGTCCCGACATGACCACCATTGGTATTATGTATGAAGGCTTAAGGGGGGTCTATGTATAGTCACCATGTGTGAAACCGAGGAATAAAGCTAGGGTATGGGAGGATTATTATATTTTGGCTGGTTGGGAAGACAGTCAATTGCATTTTGTTGTGGCACTGGTGAATACACGATGCCATCATACTTGCTGTCTATACCGTGAAATAAAGAATCTGAATATATTAATTCACAGCTAATGAGAATAGTTCCCGTCTAAGCACGAAGCCTTTTTACTTGCAGGTGGCAAAGCTTGCGTCTGAAGCTAAACAACGCAGAAAGGAGCTGATCAAGAAAGTTTCAAAAATATCCAATTTTGGGATCCCTGTTTGAACTTTTTTGTGAACCATATTTTATTGAAGTCTGGATGAGTGTAATTCATCCGTGGGGGGATATTTTGATTTTAGAGGGGGAGTGGCTCATTGCACTCAATACAATTTTGAATCTTGATCAATAACATACTGAAATAAACGACAATATAGCAAATTGTTTCAATTATTTTTATGCCTGAAGGTTTTCTATTAAACAATTTTACTTGGTCCATGCAATAGTCTAGTCTATAGTAATATATCTCAGTAAATGGTGAATGCCACATTACTTTTTTTCACTTTTGTTCTATCTCCCCTCTCGCATGACCCCCCTCCCTGCATGATCATTTAAATAATATGTAATGGGAAATTGACACAAGGCATGGAGGAATCACATCCCGAATCTATTTGTGAAATTGGGTATGACTAATTAACGTCAAATAGATTGTGAACAATTATTGATTCGATTATCATTGAGATCATATTGATCAAAGAAACTATGGGATTTAAATTGTACAAAATGAAGAAACTTATATAAGACCTTGCCAACTATAAGAACTTTATGGTATCAACCTTGAAATGCAAAAATGGACAATAGAAAAAGCATATGCTTGAATAGATTATATGTTTGATCATGCAATGCAATATAGCAAACCTCATGGTTGGAATACAAAATAAATTAGACCTTATAAAGGGGAAAATCAAACAATTATGGCTTGTGGACTAAGGCTAAATTATTCACATGTAAAATAAGTTAACCGAAGTTTGTGGGCTAAAGAGAATGGAAAGATGGCAATATAGAGAAGTATAGCTCTATGAATTACCATGTCACTCTTCTAGTTCCAATTGAAGAACATTGTTATAGCACACCGGACATGTAACCTTCCATGGAACCTTTGATATTGTGCCTTGGGTAGAGATGTATGGAGGATTTCAAGTATAAGTGAACATATGCTTGCAATTTCTTACGGTTATGACAAGATACTATTGGTAGATAAGATTTTAGAGATTTTCACAAATATTATTAGTGTTATGCAAGGATGTTTAAAACTTATTTGCGTTTTCCATTGATTGATTAAAGCAAATGGTCAATGGATTGTCTTTGGCTGGACGGCCCGGACATGGAAACTACTAGCCTAGAGTATGATAGGGGCAGAGGGAATTTTCGATGGAGCCGAGAAATGCATAGAGATAGGAAAGAACACCAAAGGTGAAGGCGCTCAGTTGGGCCTGACACTGACACTAAGAGATGACCAAGGAGGGATACTGCTCTACGAGCTATCTGCACAAGAAGGCATTGAAGAGTCATATTTATCATACATTAACAAAATCATCATTGACATAAAAACATCTTTGTCAAACCATTAAAATCATCATTGCCATAATATTCATGGGATGGGGTTGAGCCTTTAAAGATCAAATTTGGGTCTCTCAAATTTATGACTTTGATTCTATAAGTAAACTACGGAGCTAATGTTGAGAGGCGGCAGAAGGGATCAAGTATGTATGACTTGGATTTCATAGTCATATATACACTCAGCTCTTGGAACGACCCACGTGAATTTGAATGATCATTTTCAAATATTCAAACTGTTAAAATGTATGTGTTTAGGAAAAGTTTTTAAATCATTTTTAAACCTTGAGCTGACTGACGTAATATTTTATTTTATGGAAATTTTTAATATTTACCATGGTAAAGTGAGTAGTAACGCCCCTTGATGACATGTTGATAAGTAGTTATCAGTTTCCTAAAAACTCAAACCTATTATGGCCCGACACTTGATGCTCTCTTGGCAACAAAATTTGGGATGAATGAAGTAGTAACAATCAAAGTGCATAAACACAATATTTCTCCTATCTTCAAGATCATTGAATGGGGATGGAAAAGAAAGTCTTGAATTTGATTCAATCGTATGGCGAAGCTTCACATAGTAATTGTGAAAAATGAGTATTATGATGTCATGGAGGAAAATCATGGCATTATTGGTATTCTCTTGCATATTACAATGGTGGTTACATTCTTATGACAAAGGTATGCCATGGGAGTTTGTCTTTAATGCATGCATGTGCCCAACGACTTGTATGTCGACATACAAGGTCAAGAGTTTATCTCTCATCAACGACGACATTAAATTAGTTGTAATAATACTTTAGTAACTTTCGCATTCAATTGTCTCTTTACATGAGAGAGAGAGAGAGAGAGAGAGATAAGAAGTATATAATAGAGAGGTGATGAAGTTGGGTTTCAAACCCACAACGCAATGATTGTAATGCTACAATAACAACTTACCACTAGGGTGAGGTAATTACAATAAAAGAGATAGAGAGAGATTCTATTATCGTCTTCGGAGGTCAAATATGACCTATGAGACCAAAAATATTACATTTCACATGTACATGTGAAAGTATCGTAGCGACTCTCGATGTTCAAGAACTTTACCAATAAATGATGCAATCGAGAGTGCACATTGTGGTTGTGAGAGAAATTCGTGCACATGCGACCTCTTACAATTTTATGGAATGATATTGGACCCATAGCAATATAGATAGATATATAGGTATTCTTTAACATCCACAAGAGAC
Source organism: Azolla caroliniana (assembly GCF_043228905.1). Taxonomy (NCBI): domain Eukaryota; kingdom Viridiplantae; phylum Streptophyta; class Polypodiopsida; order Salviniales; family Salviniaceae; genus Azolla; species Azolla caroliniana. Next base: position 20,755,610 of record NW_028230449.1, read on the forward strand.
CACACGTAGATTGGGAAAACTAATATATGATGTGACCAAGATGTTTCAAAGCAAATATTTGAACCCAAGATCTTATGTTGATAGCTAGTAGCTTAGAAATACAAAAAGACAATGAATCTATTACTAAAAAACCGAAGTACCAAGTTCAACCAATTCGATGGACATAGCATGGCCGAAACGTTATGAAGTATGCTTGGACAATGATCAAGCATATGATGACAACTTTTATGAAAGAAAAATCATTTGCAATGGCAAGAAAATGAACCTCTTGTGAGTGAAGTTACCCTTGATTGGGACTTTCCAAGTTATGCCTAATGTGATTGTCCATAACCACAAGAGTTCAAGGATGTTTATGATTTCTATCCATCCAATATACGGTCAATCCCCGCACTCTATATCCATGGGGCCATTCTTTATATGCAAGGGCCCATTAGACCATACGCCAACCCCAATACTACCATGATTTCAAACTATGTATTGGGAACACAAAAGAGAGACAATGGACAAGAGACGGAGCTCATCAATCCAAAGCATGGTATTATATACATATACAGATACAGGTATTATATACATATGTATACATACAGAGATACATTATACATTATACATTATACACACAAAGAAGGGTGTGCATGTATGTATGTATGTATTGTATGTGATGTCCACAAGATTGACTTGTTTCAAACGAGAAGGATTCCTTGGGAAGCTAGCTTCAATGGAAGCTTCGATCTAAGCAGACCCTTCTTCTTCTCCCGCTGAAGCAATAAAGGAAAGAGAAAAAGGAAAGCAAGAGAAGAAATGGATCCAAGCAGCAGTGTGTTAGAGAGCGTGGGAGCAGAGATTACAGGGATAGTGGCACCTGTCTCGATCTGTATGCTCCTCGTAGTTCTCCTTGTTCATAGGTTAACTCCGCACGGATCAGAGACCTCCATCCCTTCTGTGGCTACGCTTGTGTACACGGAGAAAGCTTCAGACTCGACCTCACAGAAACTCGAAGGTGCCCTTCTCAATTCGCTTGTCTTCGTTATCATGATATCCATGGTAACCTTCCTTCTTGTTCTCCTCTACTACTTCAGATGCATCAAATTCCTCAAATATTACATGTGTGTCTCGGCTGCGATGGTACTTGCCTACATGGGAGGGGCTGTCTCTATTCAGCTCATAGAGGCTATGTCCATCAAAATAGATGTCTTTACCTTTGTTGTGTTGCTTTTCAATTTCACTGTTGTGGGTGTTTTGGCTGTTTTTATGACTTCTATGCCCATCTTAATCACACAATTCTACTTGGTCATGATTGGTATGCTTGTGGCCTTTTGGTTCACTATGCTTCCCGAATGGACCACATGGATGCTTCTTGTGGCTATGGCTTTATATGATCTTGTGGCCGTGTTGGCTCCTGGAGGGCCATTAAAGCTTCTTGTAGAGCTTGCAATTTCTCGAGACGAGGATATACCAGCTCTTATTTATGAATCTAGGCCAGTTTCGGTAGTAGATATGTCCACCCATGATGTGGCCACCCATCGTCCTCAGCCTAGACGATGGAAAAGACGACATTCTCGTAATGATCACCCATCCACTGAAATGCAATCTTTAAACACCGACCTGGACACTACCATTTCCCAGACAGATGTACGACCGTCGTCGTCATCGTCAACCAGAGGCACGCACAGAAGGCCAGATTTGGAGATGCAAATGGAACTTGATTCAGTGGAATCAAATGTTAATTCTCTTGCTGAATTTGATACATATGATGAAATTGAGAGCATCGAGGATGACTCAGCAAGATCTCCGCCCACCATTACCAATCATAGGCATGCCAAATACAATCCACGCAATGAAATCGAGAATGCTGAGGATGAATCTGTTCAATCTACGCCCATAATTCCTGGTAATATGCATGCCAGACATGGTGAAATCGAAGATGCAGAGAATGAATTGATCCCATTGATGAATGCACCACGTCTTGCCCATGTCCCCACCCAAACACAAGCACGGCATGCTCGAGCAATGGATCATGAAGATGAAGATGAAGTTGATGGGTTCGGTCTTTCCACGTCAGGTGCCCTTAAGTTGGGTTTAGGAGACTTTGTGTTTTATAGTCTTCTGGTGGGTCGGGCAGCAATGTATGATCTCATGACCGTTTATGCCTGCTATTTGGCTATAATTGCTGGACTTGGATCCACTCTGATGCTTCTGGCAGTGGCTCGAAGAGCCTTGCCAGCTTTACCCATCTCCATAGGGCTTGGTGTGATTTTTTACTTCCTCACGCGGCTTCTTATGGAACCATTGGTTGCTGGGCTCTCAACTTCTCTCCTCGTATTTTAATGAGGAAGGGACCTTAAAATTTTGCTATCTCCTGATGGGGCTGATTTGATCAGAGACATGGATGTTTGAAAGCTCAAAAGGATGTCCCATTTGGACAAGTTTTTCGGTAGGTCATTATTTGACCCCATGAGTTAAAGTCTCATACACAAGATTGTCTGGTGGACATTGCTACCAAACCTGTTTTGTGGAAAGAGAATGAATATACGCCATAGAAGCTGGCAAAGTTCTCCCATGTATGAATTCCTTTTAACATTGATGTATTATTTTATGGTCGCTATCTAACTGTGATGACTCACTGGTCTTTCAAGTTGTTTCTTGTACCTTTATGCATATACCAGAACATGGAAATGTATTTGAGATTATATGTAATTATACATTGGATGAATATGGTTGAATAGAAGATTCAAGTTTATTGTGAAATACGTAGTTGGCCTCTTAGAATGGGTGTATCTTTTGATTTTGTAGAAGTATAGTTATTCATACAATCTATTAATGCATTCTAAGTGATGTTCATACTTCATTATTAGTGTTGTTAATTGCATGCATCATGTGAATGCATTATAATGAAATGATCAAGGTTTATTGTTATAGACACTTAGCTTGTAATGCATGCTTTAATCCTTTGGTTATAATATTAATGATTTGGTGTTGGGGAAAGGATCAAGAATAACCCTCATGTACAGGGTCATATAAATGATATCCATCTCCAATTTCAATCATATCAAAATATATATTTTGTGAAAGTATTACCCATCAATTTGGTTTCTCTATAAATATTCCTTCCCATCAAATACACACAGCAAGCAATACTTACGAAACGGAGAAAAATAACCTACCTAGACATGGGAATTCTGAAAATACTTTGTCAATAGCACAACATTTATAACATCAAACATGAATCTACCACCACAAATACTTTGTAAATAATCATTATGCATTGATTGAGAGCAAGCCAGAAAATTAAACCAAGATGCATAAGACAATGTAGGACCATTGTTCATAATCTCCCCAAGCTAGTTGAGTTGTGAAACTAAGCATTTGCCAAGTATCCAAATAACAATTCTATTCCAAATTAAAGGTAGCCCATGCACTTGCTCAATACACTTCGGATGTGAAGTGAGCAAACCACTCTAACATCAATCCAAGCTTTTAAAACATAAGAAAAAAAAACCACCTCTAAGCCGAGCAAACTTCTATATAAACCAAATAATTGTAGGGCCCAAGGGCCACCATGCACAGGACCACAAGATTGTAGTCTATCATCCATCTTTAATCTATGAACTTGAAGCAATGGTTATTTAGTTCAATTGATAAGGTTTCTACTCTTGCATTCCTTAGAAAAGAAACCATATGTCACCTCAATTGGTATTCATTGTTGCTAGAGTAGTGCTTAGGAAACATTTTTTATTTTGTGGTGGAATGGTGAAGGAATAGGATATTAACCTTTTGAGTTAATATGTCATTAACAAATATAATAAGTAAATATCAAAGAAATGCAATTAGGTAGTTACACTCAACAAACTAGAAAATCCCATGTAGGAAGATAATATCAAAACATATGTATTTGTGTTAGTTTGTTAATGAAAATCTTATTTTGAGACCCATATAACATGTGTGAGAAAATGCCAAATTGAGCATCATATAGGCATTCTTATTAGAACTGTGTTATATCGTGTATTAAGTTTTGTATGGAAACACTTTTGTGACCATCATGAACTTCCAAACAATCAACAGTTGAATCTAATGCATGTCGTCAAACAATGGTGGAAGCTTGTCATTTGCAAACAAATGAAAGCTTTAAAATAAAATTCTGAATAAAAATTCAAGTGTTCTTTTTAGTACAATTAAGAAGTGGACAACTTTTCAAAAAATAATTGGAAACCAATTTCGAGAGAAGTATTGTAGAGAAAGACATTGGTAGTCCACAAAGTCCACAACATGTATAGTTTTATGGTTACCTATTTAGGAGGAAAGTTATAACACGATGGATAGGATGATCGTTAAAGATACCAATGAAGATGTTATGAGTGTATATTAAAACTTCAAACTCATGATAGAGATTTAAACCCATGAACCCATTGAAAAAGATGTGTAACCTTAACCGCTAGGATAGATCATATCACACACAATGATTTCGTAACTTTCATTACATCATGACGAATATATATGTAATGTTATCAAATGTTACCACCTTGTCCAAGCTAAGGCATGATCGCCAAGTGTCATGCTTGCTTGAATGCCAAGTGATAAGCATACATGTGTCCAAACCATGCTATATAAGCATGTAGTCAAGTATTGGTGAGCCGTTCAAGTTCAACGCCACTCTTCTACATATTCTTGTAACCCTTGTTCTTACTTGTTAGTACATTATCAATCTTTCTTATTTTTCGCTTGTTCCCCTTTTCTCGTTCTCTTCTTCATTTAAATCTTGTTATTGGTTATGACCTTGACAATTTGAACATTTCTTCTTCATTCCTTTTTTTTTCGAGGAACTTCTTATTCAATATTCTCGTAGCTATGGCATCAATAAATGAGCAAGAATATATGTGTGTTTTGGGTGATCTAGAACTCTTGGCAACCAAGTTCATGATCTTGGCACAAGAGAATCAAAGGCTTCTCAGGTATTTACAACAAGTGAATGTCTATAAAGCTCATTGACATGAGGAATTAACTAAGAGGTTTTACCAACTTGAAGTAACACTAGTAACTTTGTGGCAGCAAGCTTTGGGAGTACCAAGTTCGCCAAAAGACCATAAGATAAGTCCACTAACAAAGTTTGATGGCAATCAATACCAATTTTCGAGGATTTCTAAACCTATTGCATTTAATATTACAAATGGATCCCACTCGGTATCCAACTAATTCAACACGAGTAGGGTTGGTCGGGACTCTATTGACCAATATAACATTAGCTTGGTTTGCGTCATCACTTAAGAAAAGGTCCCCTATTTTGGATAATTTTGATGAATTTATGAAAGAGTTTCAAACTTGTTTTCGAGATATGGATCATGTGAGAATTGCTATCAACAATATTCGAAGGTTGTGACAAGGACATCTCCCACCCTTGGTCTATTCAACAAAATTTCACCTTTTTGCATGTGACATCCCTAAGGATGAAGAAACATCGATTTATCAATTTCGACAAGGACTTCCTAAAGATTCTAAATCGTTTACTAAGGCAATTAGTCGAGTCATATGATACGACAACATTTATTTGAGTGTCAACAATAATCTCGACCTAGATCAAAGCAAACATATGCAACAATGGTAATGTTACCATGATTCGGAACTATGTAGGATCCCACCCCTAACTCAATAGATGGCCCTACTCCAATGGAGATGGATACTACACATCGTTGAGAATCCTCGACAAAAACTAAAAAACAATGATATTGAGTGAAGTTTGAACCATGTACGTCGATATTGTGGAGGCCCAGGACACATAGCGATTAATTGTCCTCATTGACCTAGACATCAATAAACTAAATACTACTACTAAATCTAATATGATTATCCAATTGCATTTAGCAATCCTACTAGCTCTACATCATCAAATAAGTTTGACGTGCTTCGCCAACTAGATGATGTTTTAAACAAGTAAATCAAGCCAAAACATGAGTCGTTTGGTTGGTTAACCAAAAATTTGTAGAGTTTCACAACCTTGAGATTGATTGGAGAAAACAAGTTGTCCTAGAATCCCCCCAAAACACATGTCAAAATTTCTTATTGCTTCCAACTCGATTCTAAAGTGTCACATATCTCAACAATAGATCTCTACAAAGCTTACACAATGAGGGGCATGTGATAAAAAAAACACCAACCCTAAGTCCACAAAAGTCGGTTGTCTTACTTCCAACCAAGTATAGTTTATATTCACCATTGTTTATTTGGATTATATCATGATCATTTCCAATACTCTAGAGGAGCATGATGAGTGTATTCGCCAAGATTTGTGACGATTACGAGAATATGGCATTTGTACCAAACTCAAGAAATGTAGTTTCGACCACAACCAAGTGGAATTCCATGGATGTATAATCTCATCGGAAGGAATCTCTATGGATCCTATAAAGGTGCAAACAATTTTAGAGTGGTATCTACCACTATCTATGTGTGATGTCCAATGTTCCTTGGAATTTGAATTTTTTTATCGTAATTCATTGAGAATTAAATGAAGATGGTTTTGAGTCTTACACAATTAACATAGAAAAACCAACCATTTATATGGAATTCAAGTGCATCTAGGTGTCACAAAAAGGACTTGAATCCCCGAACTCCCATGTCATAACCTAGGATCATAGCTACATCTCAACACATCATGTGGTTATGTGTAAAGAATCAAGAGATGGATTCTGTGCAGCGGAATAGATATGAACTGTGTGTGTGTATGAGAGAGAGAGAGAGAGAGTGAGAGAGAGACAAGGAGTAAGACACAGAGAATAAGCAAGGTAAAGTACATTAACAAAGGAGAAAGACTCAACATTATACAAGGTGGGAGGAGGGTGCTTTATATAGTCACCCTCTCTCTTCATTAACTACAAGACTCTTGGAGCATGGGGAATGTGAAAGCTCATAAGTTATGTGTCATAGAATATGATTCTATGACTCATACTAAATGTTAGAATACAAAGTGGTGACATAATGGTGACTCTTGACCGTTGGAGTGTCTATTCACTCTCAAGGTGAGTTCACACACTAGACCAAGTTGAGCTTGATTCTCAACACGCCCCCTCAAGCTCAAGTTGGGTCGGTTTCAGACGATATCCGAAATACGCTTCGACTCGCGTTCCGGAGTCTGCGTCGACTCGCATTTATGCGGAATTCCGAAATCCGTGCTCCAGCTTGTGTTGTGTGTAGTTACGAAGTATGTGCTTCGGCTTGCGTCTTTCTTCGCGGCTTTGTGCGATAGATCAGTTCTTCGCGGGATAGATCAGTTCTTCGCGGCTTCGTTGTGCGGTTGCGGAATCCACGACGCACGTGTTATTGCGTAGGGTCTTCAGTACTCCCCCTCAAGCTTGGCAGGTCAGGAATTGTCAATCCGAGATCGGTCATGAATTGCCATAGCTTGTTGGCTCTTAAGGCTTTAGTGAAGATGTCCGTCGTTTGAAGATTTGTGCTAATGTGTTGTAGGTCGACATCGCCAGCTAGAACGCACTCTCGGATGAAGTGATAGTGCACTTCGATGTGCTTTGTCCGCGCGTGGAACACCGGGTTCCAACCCAGATAGATACTCCTCATGTTGTCGCAGTAAAGGGAAGTTGTATCCTTGATGGGTACGCTCAGATGCTTGAGTATCCTTTTGAGCTAGACGGCTTCACATGCGGCCACTGCCGCACCCCTTTATTCCGCCTCTGTGCTCGAAAGAGCGACGGTTGGTTGTTTTTTGCTACTCCAGGATATTGCTCTGCTATCGAGGGAAAAAACAAATCCGGAGGTTGATCTTCTATCGGCTTTGTAGCCGGCCCAATTGGTGTCTGTGTATCCCTCGAGTCGTATTGGCATCGCGGTCTTGTAGAGGGCCGCTCATGTATCGTAGAACTCGCTTAGCGCAATCCAAGTGAGTATCACACGGTGTTTGCATGAATTGACTAAAGAGACCGACCGGATAACTAAGATCGGGCCGAGTGATCGTGAGGTAGATGAGACTCCCGATGAGTTGCCGATACTAAGTCGGCTTGAACGCTTTGGTGCCGGAGTTCGCATCTAGTTTGAGATTGCGATCGAGCGGGGTTTCCGTGGATTTGCACTCAGCCATACCGAACTGACAGGAACACACGCTCCGGATGAACAACGCTCGGCCACAACCGAGCCTAGGATAAAACACAGAAAACGGATAATGATCGCACGACACAGTGAAGAGAAGAGTACACAGGATGTTAACGTGGAAAACCCAAACTAGGGAAAAACCACGGCAGCCCACGGACTGCAAACTATCACTATATCAGAATGTACAATAGTAGAGCACCAAGGCGACGACCTCGAGCTTGCTATCTTCGCCACAGGCGACGGTTACAACAGAGGCAACAACCTCTTCTTCTCTCTCTCTCTCTCTCTCTCTCTCTCTGTACACAGTTACGCGCTCTAATCTTGCGCCAACAAGAATGACAATAACAACTTACTCTAAGTCTGCCCTAAGTCATATTTATACTAATATGACTTTTCGGCTATTTACAAATATAGCCCTGATGGACTCTCAGAAAACATATTTATGAATATGTCCCTTCATCCGGTGAGCACTTCTCATCGGGTCTGCATCATCCGGCGCTTGCCGGGTACTCCTCATCTGGTTCTCACCGGGTCTTCCGTAGCCGGGTACTCCTCATCTGGTTCTCACCGGGTCTTCCGTAGCTGGGTACTCTTCATCCGGTTCTCACCGGGTCTTCCATAGCCGGGTACTCTTCATCCGGTTCTCACCAGGTCATCCCATCCGGAGGGACCTGTTTCCTAACAAACTCCCCCTTCACTCTGGCATGGGATGTCTTAGTAGTCCGACCCGCTTCCGACATGCATCCAGCTTGTCAGGTGTCAGTACTTTGGTCAACATATCTAACCCGTTCTCGGTCGTGTGGATCTTCGTTAGCGCGAACTCCTGGTCATCTACTCTTTCTCGGATCCAGTGATACCTATGCTGGATATGCTTCGTCCGGGAATGGTAGGCCGCATTCTTAGCAAGGTGGATGGCACTTTGAGTGTCACAATAGAGCCGAGCCGGTATTCATCTTGCCGGATACCGAGCTCTCCGATGAAGTCCTTCATCCATAATATTTCCTTGCCGGCTTCCACAACCGCCATGTACTCCGCCTCCGTGGTTGACAACGCAACCGTCTTCTGCAGCCTCGACTGCCATGAAACAACTCCCCCTGCATATGTCATTACATACTCGGATGTAGACCGACTGGTATCCACATCAACCGACATGTCCGAATCGGTAAAACCGTCAAGTTGAGGTTTACCGGAGCCGAATCAGAGACACATATTTGAAGTGCCCTTCAAGTACCAGAGTATCCATTTGACCGTGTTCCAGTGCTCCTTGCCAGGATTGCTCATAAACCGGCTCACCACTCCGATTGCGTATCCTATATCCGGTCGGGTACATACCATTGCGTACATTAAGCTCCCGACGGCAGAGGCATATGGAACCTTCATCATATCCGCCTTCTCTACTTTCGTCTTCGGGCTTTGCTTACCGGATAACCTGCAGTTTGCCGGCAGTGTCGATCCGACCGGTTTCACATCTGACATGTTGAACCGTTGAAGCACCTTTGTCATGTACTTCTCTTGTGATAGCCACAATTGCTTCATTGACCGGTTTCGGATAATATGCATCCCTAACATCTGTCTTGCCGGACCCAAGTCTTTCATTGAGAAGGTCCGGTTGAGAGCCTTCTTCAGCATCCGTATTTTGGCTTGGTCCCGTCCGACGATCAACATGTCGTCGACGTACAGAAGGAGTATCAGGAAGTCGCCTCCTTCGAACTTCTTCACAAACACACAGTGATCGGCCTGCGTCTTGTGGTACCCTTGATCGGTCATGAAGGAGTCGAACTTCCGGTACCATTGTCGGGGAGCCTGCTTCAGTCCGTACAGGCTCTTCTTCAACCAGCAAACCAGTTGCTCCTTCCCTTTCTCCACGAATCTTTCCGGTTGCTGGATGTAAATCTCCTCTTCGAGGTCACCGTGAAGGAATGTCGTCTTCACATCCAACTGCTCTACCTCGAGGTCCATGCTTGCCGCTATACTCAGCATCGTCCGGATGGAGGTCATCTTTACTACCGGGGCAAATATCTCGTCGAAGTCCATGCCCTTCTTCTGCGGGAACCCCTTCACCACGATCCTGGCTTTGTATCTCGGGGGGTTGTCGGCATCTCCCGGTTTCAACTTGTACACCCACTTGTTTCGGAGTGCCCGCTTTCCTTTCGGCAACTCCACCAATTCGTACGAATGGTTCTCATGCAGGGAATCCATCTCATCCTGCATGGTAGTTAACCATTTTCGGCTGCCGGGTCTTCGGATCTAGTTTTCCTCTCCGGTCCTTAGCTACATGCACATACGCAAGACACCCGAATACCTTCAGATGCTGGTAGGACACTTCCTTACTGGTCCAGAGTCTCTGTGGCGTGTCTCCGTCCAAGGGTACTGAGGGTGATCTGCTTATCACATATGTCGCCGTCGACAGTGCCTCAGCCCAAAACTTCTTGGGTAGTTTTGCATGCGCCAACATACTCCGGACCCTCTCCATTATGGTCCGGTTCATCCTCTCGGCCAACCCGTTTAGTTCCGGCGTCTTCGGCACGATAAATTTGAGCCGGATTCCCTTCGAGCGGCAGTACTCCTCGAACTGCCCCCGGTATTCAGCTTCGTTATCTACTCGAACCGCCTTCAGCTTCCGGCCGGTTTCTCTTTCCACTCTCGCGTGGAGCTCTTTGAAGACGGGTAGCACCTGATCCTTCGTCTTCAACGGTGTGGCCCACAGCTTCCGGCTGTGGTCATCTATGAACGTCATGAAGTACTGCGATCCGGCATGTGACTTCGTGTCCACTTGACATACATCAGTATGCACCAACTCCAGTGGTGCATTACGTCTCATCAGTGGCCTCGATCGGAAGGAGGTTCGGTTTTGTTTACCGGCCAAAAAATCAGTCCACTTCTCCAAGTGCACGTTCTTCACTGGAATGAGGTTGTGGTCTGCAAGCCTCTTCATCCCCTTCTTGCTCATGTGACACAACCTCTTGTGCCACAACTCACCGGCAGTGTCAGAAGCCATGTTCACTTCTTCTGGGCATAACCGGGCGTGTTTACCTTCCGGGCCCGAGCCACAATCAGACTCCCTTTGTTGAACTTCATAACACCGTTCCGGATGCTACCTGTGTAGCCTTCATCATCTAGCCGACCGGTTGATATCAGGTTCAGACGAACCTCCGGAACGTGTCGGACATCCTTCAACAACAGGTTGCATCCGATTGGTGTTGTCAACCACACGTCTCCTATGCCAACAATTCGGCATGTACCTTCATTCCCCATTTGGACACATCTGTGATCACCGGCTGAGTAGGATGAGAAGCATTTCCGGTCCGGGGTAAGGTGGAATGACGCTCCGGAGTCGACCACCCAGGTCCTCTCGTTGCCGGCAAGGTTTAGCTCACTCTCCTCGGTGATGAGCATCAACTCTTCTTCACTTGCCGCGATTGCCGTCGTTCCCTTTCGGTCCTGCCCCCTCCGGTCTTTACCGTTCCGGTCCGGGGTCCGCTTCGAATCGGTACCATCAGCTTCCTTGTCTTTTCGAAAATGCCGATAGTTCTTCTGGAAGTCTCCCGGCTTGCCGCAATAGAAGCAAGTAGGCCTCCCCCTTTACTTTGACCGTGTCCCCGAGTTTTCCCGGTTCTGGGGGCTACGGTTCCTGTGTCTTCCATGTTCCGATTCGGTAAGGAGCGCTTTGGAGTCGGAGCTCGTATCCTTATCTTTCCAACGTGCCTCCTCATCTAGCAAGCTCGACTTCACTCTTGCTAGGGATAACCGTTTCCCTTCCGGCCCGGCGTTGCCCAAGGTGACAACCAACGTCTCCCAGCTATCCGGGAGGGAACCGAGTAGGAGTAGCGCTAGTACCTCATCAGCGAGAGGTACTTCCAATGATGTTGCCTGGTTTATCAACCCCTGGAAGGCATTCATGTGCTCCGCCATGCTGGAGCCATCTTGGTACCGGAGTCTTACTAGCTTCCGAAATACCGAAACTTAGTTAACAACATTTTTGTTCTGAAACATAATGCCGATCTTTTCCCAGAGCTCATGAGCCTTGCTCTCTTCATTGAAGTTGTTGTAAAGGCTCATGTCGATGAAGCACCGTATGTACGCCGTTGTCTTCATGTGCATCACCTCCCATATCGTGGCGTCGATTTTGTCCGGTCTCTTGTCCCCGAACTGAAAAGGCAACCAAAGATCTTTAACCACGAGCATGTCCCTCATCTTCGACTTCCACACGGAATAGTTGGAGCCGATGAGCTTGAACATGCCTCCCAACGATTCGTCCATATTCTGTGTCGTTTCGCTCTGATACCACTTTGACAGGAACACACGCTCCGGATGAACAACGCTCGGCCACAACCGAGCCTAGGATAAAACATAGAAAGCGGATAATGATCGCACGACACAGTGAAGAGAAGAGTACACAGGATGTTAACGTGGAAAACCCAAACTAGGGAAAAACCACGACAGCCCACGGACTGCAAACTATCACTATATCAGAATGTACAATAGTAGAGCACCGAGGCGACGACCTCGAGCTTGCTATCTTCGCCACAAGCGGCGGTTACAACAAAGGCAATGAGCTCTTCTGCTCTCTCTCTCTCTCTCTCTGTGTACACAATTACGCGCTCTAATCTTGCGCCAACAAGAATGACAACAACAACTTACTGTAAGTCTGCCCTAAGTCATATTTATACTAATATGACTTTTCGGCTATTTACAAATATAGCCCCGATGGACTCTCAGAAAACATATTTACGAATATGTCCCTTCATCCGGTGAGCACTTCTCACCGGGTCGGGTACTCCTCATCTGGTTCTCACCGGGTCTTCCGTAGCCGGGTATTCCTCATCCGGTTCTCACCGGGTTTTCCGTAGCCGGGTACTCTTCATCCAGTTCTCAGTGGGTCTTCCATAGCCGGGTACTCTTCATCCGGTTCTCACTGGGGCATCCCATCCGGAGGGATTTGTTTCCTAACATGAACTTGTATAACAAGTTGAGGATGTAGTGCCGTTAAGAGATCATGATTCCGGTCGTTGTCCTGAAGAAAACCGACCATAGGCGGAATTGGACGAAAAGGCACATGAACCGGCTCTTACACGGCTGGATGCGGGAATTGATATTTTGATAAGGATTCATAAATGGATCGACTGATGTAAATACTAAGTAGTACACAGTTATTAGGGGGATTGTGCGTATCTCTGTCAGAAGGGACAGGGAATAAAGCGATTTGACTAGGGAAAAAGGGGCACCCCTATTTTGGGAACTATTTAAGGAGAGGAGAGAAGGAAGAGTGGGTGTCGCGTGTTAAGGAGGACGAAATGCTGCAGGACCGAGGGCCGATCTCTCTCTCCTCCTCCGACCGTCATTCTTTGTGGGTGCTTGGGAGTTAGACGCCTCTGCTTCGTGGGTAGCCCGTGCGCTGCCAGCAGAGGCCTTTCCTTCTGCGTTTCTCTGGGTCCAGTGTTTTCCGCCTGTGTGCGTGAGTAGGGTCCCCATGTTGGGCCCATCGCCGCCTTGACGGTTGTAACTGTCGGGGTTTGTAATCTCTTGTTATTGTAATCAAGTGTTTCGTTCTATATATCTCCTTCTCGCTTCTGCGTGTCTGTGAATCTCTCTCTCTCTCTCTCTCTCTCTCTCTCTCGCTCCTTGGTCCAAGACCCCCGTGGTCCCGTCCCATGCAAGACATTTTTAATGTATGTTTGCTTACCTCGTTCGCCGAATGGAACATTGCCGATGTGCCAAATCGGGTGCGTAGTATCATCACTGGTTTCAACATAACCGAGTTGCTCCGGCTCTCGAAGTTCGAGAAACCATTCTTTATGAGATATCATATGGTTTGAGGCTCCGGAGTCAACAAACAATATGACCTCCGGATTGAGGGAACTAGTTGAGGTAGAAGCCGACATAGAGTTTGCTCTATGTTTCATCATGAACATTCCGCCAAGGTCGGAGTTGTGTGCATACATTTCGCCACGATCTTCGTAGTCGGAGTTGTGCCCGTACATTCCGCTACACTCTTCGTAGTCGGAATTGTGCGTGTAATTCCGCTACACTCTTCTTTCAGCACTCTTCTTCGTGGTGGCCGAGCTTTCTGCAGTATCCGCATTCGGTTGCGTTTTGATGGCTCGGGCCGGAGTGGAAGCTCCCCCTTCTTGCGAATGTTCGTCGTTGGCTTCTGTTTTGCCGCCGAAATTGGGAGTTGTTGTCGTAGGTCGGACCTCGTCCGCCTTGTCCTTGGCCGAATTGGCCTCTCGCTCGTCCGCATCCTCTTCTTCCGTTCGAGTGCGTCTAGAGCATGTGGCCTTCTGACTCATTGCTCCTTGACCGCACATGGTTTTCTTCGAGCAATATCATTGATTGGAGCTCGAAGAAGGGGGGAGATTTCTCCCTTGCTAGAACGGCGGTTAGCATCGCGCCGAACCGTGGTGCGAGGCCGCTGAGGAATATTTGCACCATCTCATCATCATCGATATTTACGCTTATCGAGCCGAGCGAGTCGCAAAGCTCCGTGATCTTCAAGGTGTATGTCGTGATGGACATGTCCCTTTGTTGAATGTTGTTCAACTTTTGGTAGAGTTGAAGCCTTCTTGTGGTTGTGTTAGCCGCGAAAATCTTTCGTAGATTTTCCCATGCCTCCTTCGGCGTCTTGGCTTCGCGAATGTAGCCGAGCATGTGATCGTGAACACATGTCGCCAAGCAATACATCACACGACTTGCGGCTTGCTCCCATGTCGCGTATCTGGGAGCCATTTCGATGGGTCGGTCTTCGTGTGCTCCTTTGATGTAGCTCCAATAGCCTTGTCCGACAAGGTATTGGTGCATCTTGTACTCCCAAGATGCGAAGTTGTTTCGATCCAACTTCTCGGTAGGGAGAGCGCTCCCCATTTGAGTATTCATTATGTTGATTGTTACCCCGTACGAGATGTATGGAGAGTTAATGTGATGAGCGAGGGTCAAATGTTATCATGATGATTGTTGTGTGTGTGTAGGGGGCATAAATGTAATTGTGAGTCGATACGTATGTGAACACATGCACACGTGTGTGCATGTGGATGGATACGAGGAGGTGTGAGTGAGTGTCCAATATGAATGCTCTAGGGGGCTTGCACCCCTTTGTATCTACCCCCTCTTGTACTATTTAACCCCTTATAGGGAATGAATGAAGAAAGGATCATTTTTCTCTCTCAATCTCTCTCTCTCTCTTGTCATCTCTCTTTCTCTCTCTCTCCCCCTCAACGTTGAATCCCCTTGGGAGGGGGGTGGAGCCATTCTAGGCACCACCCCCCACCCCACAATGCTTCTCAATGATTCTCAACATCTTCATCTCGATCTCTCTCACCATCATACCTTCATCATCTTCACTATTACACAATGTCTATCTTTATCATCAATCATCATCATTATCATAAATATTAACCCTAACCCTAAAATGTACAACACCTTTTGGTGACCACTAAGGCGACCCCCCTTTTGAGACGAAGTCGAAGATTAATACGTGGCAGAGACAACAACGACGAAATGTGCGATAATGGTAAAGATGATGTGCAAGAAATCAAATCAATGATGTGTTGGAAATGGTGGTCACGAGATACTAAACGAAGTCGAGGAATGAGAAATGGTGTTGACGATTTGCGTGTAGTTGATCACAAAAGAAAGACGAACAAAAGTTTATGATCTATGGGTTAGCAATGGAAGTGCAAAGGAGAGAGAGACCCAACCATCACAAGCCGTATCTTCTAAAGATGAGACTGTATTTCTATCCACATATGACCGGTCAGACATGGCCAGAAAGACAAACGACCGGAGGGCCGAATGATGACCAAACCAAACGGGCATGGATGGGCTGGATAGAGACAACGCTTGAATGAAGCAGCGATGGCTAGACGAGATTCGATAGACATGAATCGGACAAACGACCAGAGACTCGTAAGACAGGGCCCACAAAGATGGAACAAAGATGGAGAAGGCAATGAAGAAAGTAAAAGAAACGCCAAAAACAACTGACGAAAACATAAGGACAAAGGCCGGAATGGCTGGACAGTGGGCGAGAGTGGCCAGAGTGACCGGAGTGGATGGACAACAGTCCGAGCGGTCAGATAGGCTGAGAGTGGCTAGACAGGACCCGGAGAGCCGAAATGGCCAGAGAGCGGCCGGACAGGACGACAGTCGAACATCATCCGTATGGCGACGACCTAATAAAGCAACCAGAGCAGCCGGGTTGGGGTGGCCAGATAACCAACGGCCAGAGCAGTGGCCGAATAGCGACGACCGGATGCCACGTACAAAGAAAGTGGCGTTGGCCTTACAATAGCCTGATAGTGGCAGTGACGGAATTGCGGCCAGAGCAGCGGTCGGACAGAGACACGCCGAACAGACAGAGGAACTGGGGATCGGACGGACAGGCGCCGAGTAGCGACAACGGAACAATGATACAGAGACGGAGACGATGAAAACAAACACAACGGATAAACGGACATAAATCTTCTCATCACCACCGCCATCGCCACCGTGAACACACAGGCACAGAAGATGATCACGATGAATACCAAGAAGAAGGTAGAGGAGGACGAGGAAGAGAAAGAGACAAGGACAAAAGCGAAAAAAGCGAAGGTTGAGATAGACAAGCACTACTAGAGAAGGATTAGGAAGAGGAGATGAAAAAAGAACAAGAAAATGCAGAAAATAAGAAGAAACAGAGACGGGAGAAAGAACGATAAGAAGAAGAGACAAGGAAAACAACCTAAAGAAAAACAGAAAACAATAAGAGGAAGAAGAGAGGGAAAAAGAAAAAGAAAACATAGGGGCATGTGAAGAATTTCGGAAACATGAGTGCACACCAACAAATTTCATAAACATAAGGGTACAATATAAAATTTTAAAAACAAGAGGGCACCACTAGAATTTTGAAAATCCCCAAGAATACTCACACACACTCAAAACAAAGGAAGAATACACATACATACGACATGATTTTGGACCCATGACGAAGTTCGTAAGCTGACAGAACAAGAATGTTTGTGTCGCGGACGATTTGCTGACCGACAAAGATGTTCGAGTCAAGCATTCCGATCGAGGGAGTCGATCGTTGAAAGGACCGATGGAAGTTCCGGTCGAAGAAATATCATCATCAAGGCATGTGGGATCGACGTGCAAGACACTTTCCCACAGGCGTGCCATATTGTGTTACCCCGTACGTGATGTACGGAGAGTCAATGTGATGAGCGAGGGTCAAATGTTATCATGATGATTGTTGTGTGTGTGTAGGGGGCATAAATGTAATTGTGAGTCGATACGTATGTGAACACATGCACACGTGTGTGCATGTGGATGGATACGAGGAGGTGTGAGTGAGTGTCCAATATGAATGCTCTAGGGGGCGTACACCCCTTTGTATCTACCCCCTCTTGTACTATTTAACCCCTTATGGGGAATGAATGAAGAAAGGATCATTTTTCTCTCTCAATCTCTCTCTCTCTGTTCATCTCTCTTTCTCTCTCTCCCCCCCTCAACGTTGAATCCCCTTGGGAGGGGGGTGGAGCCATTCTAGGCACCACCCCCCACCCCACAATGCTTCTCAATGAATCTCAACATCTTCATCTCGATCTCTCTCACCATCATACCTTCATCATCTTCACTATTACACAATGTCTATCTTTATCATCAATCATCATCATTATCATAAATATTAACCCTAACCCTAAAACGTACAACATCGATTCTTCTTCTTCTTCTTCTTCTCTCCTAGAATGCGAGCTATGTAGTCGCACTATGATAGCGATGAGCCGGTTCTTCTTGAACGTCGGCGTAGAGCTCAACACACACGGATGGGCTAGATGGAGCTACCAAACCGCTCTAATACCATGTAAAGAATCAAGAGATGGATTCTGTGCAACTTAATAGATATGAACTGTGTGTGTGTATGAGAGAGTGTGTGTGAGAGAGAGACAAGGAGTAAGACACAGAGAATACGCAAGGTAAAGTACATTAACAAAGGAGAAAGACTCAACATTATACAAGGTGGGAGGAGGGTGCTTTATATAGTCACCCTCTCTCTTCATTAACTACAAGACTCATGGAGCATGGGGAATGTGAAAGCTCATAAGTTATGTGTCATAGAATATGATTCTATGACTCATACTGAATGTTAGAATACAAAGTGGTGACATAATGGTGACTCTTGACCGTTGGAGTGTCTATTCACTCTCAAGGTGAGTTCACACACTAGACAAAGATGAGCTTGATTCTCAACATTATGGAAAAACCCTTGTACATTTACATTAGTTTCATCATTCTAGACATCTAGAGAATTTTGGAGCATGCATGCATGTCTTCATAATATTCTTTGCCGACATGTTATACTTTGTTTACATGAAATTCTTAGGAAACAATTGTTCATGTTGATCCCAATCAACATGAAGCACGCTAGTTATGAAATTATAAGTACAATTTATTCTTTCTCTCTCGGTATTTTTATCTCTTGTCTCCTTTTTGCTCTAATCTAACTATTTGTGACTATTTGTTCATTTTCCGAAGCCTCATAATGTATGCCTCTACTGATAACCTAAACCAGATGATGGCAACATTGTAACAACTCCATATAAAAAATGACAACCTTCGAGAATCATTGCAAACTTCAAGATACTTCTCTTATGGACCTCAAGGTCATGAAACCCGAGCCTACATCAATGTCAATGATTGTTCAAACTACATAGCTTGGTTCTTTATTGACTATTTCTTCGACACCTAAGGTTTTGGCTTAGGTTTTGCACGTAAACCTCTTCTACAAAAGCTTTCCTTATAGAGCTTGAAACAACATTCAAGGATACATATCAACGTTGGATGGCCCTTATCAAGCTCTACACAATATATCAAGGTATGTGTGTGGACTTTGTCTATGATTTTGAGTTTTGACAACTTGCATGTGATGTTCAATGGGACAATCAAGCCTTGTGCAACCACTTTCATCGAGGTTGTCGAAGTGAAATCAATAATCTTTTGTTAAACATCATCACATATGTAGCAAACATGCAATCTAATAATGAAATCTTTGTGTTATCTCAGTGTTTTTGAAAACAATTTCTTTGCCTCCTTTGCGCCAAATTGGCGTCTCCTTGAGGCCATATTTTTTGTAGCAATTTACAATGGGCTTCATCAATGTTGGAATGACTAATCAAAGTGGCAAATACACCACCAAACATGAAGCTAAAGGTTATTTCAACAACTTTCAATTGCTTATAGATGCAAAGCAAATAAATCAAATGTTTTGGTTGGTACATTTAGCAGCAAATGCAAATTTCACCACAAAGAATCTAGGTAGTGGATTCATGTTATGACCAACGAGTATAGTGTGGATCCTAAAGGAGCTTAGTAGGACAATATATATGGGATAAGGGGTAGGTCTAACACCCTGTTATATGAATAACCTAGTTTTTTTCATAAATGGGGTTACTTTGTTATGAACCTAGATGAAAAGGCAAAATGGATTATAGGTGGTCAATTAGGGTTATCAAATAATCTTTCCCCATTAATGGAGATACAAACAACTAAAGACAAGGAACTACACACCAAAACTTCTCAAATGGGTACAAACTCTAGTTTTTCTAACAAGGAGATGAGTGAAAAGAAACCCACAAGAAGAAAGAAACAAGTGGCTTGCAAAATGAGTAGGCACAGAAACTACAACATACCTAGGGTAGACATGATCATCGTGAAGTGAAGCGCAAAGAAGCGTCAAAAGACATAATATAAACCATTGTTGGGGAAGAGAAAGAAAGAAGACGAAGAAGCAACTAAAGAAACTACTTAGAATGGAGCACATAAACTTATTGTTATGGAAAATGAGGGACCTCTAATGATCACATGTTTATCATACTCGTATGTGTGAAGATGATGATCATGGAGATTTTAAGGTAGTAGCATGAAACAGGGTTCCAATTTACCACTTGTAGCTATATCTAGTCTATAGTCTTGATTTCTTAATTATATTTTATCTCTTGCAGATCTTTTGCATATTTTCAAGGTTATTCTTTTTCCATATTTGTATTCCTATAAAAGAAGAGGTTGAAATAAGCAAGGAAACCATGACATGATTATAGACTATAGTATAAAAAAACCCTGATTACAGACAAGAGAGGGACTTGCTTAAGTATGCCACTAGAAAACAAAAAACTTACACAATGAATTAACTTACCATGCATATGCATATGCATATAAATCCAAAGTGGATCTATTTAAGCCCAAGATGGATTTCTTGAGAAATTTGATAATACTTTGTTTAAGCTCCAAGAGGTCTTAAACTCTTCCTCATCATCGTCCCTATGATTGTCCCGTCGATCTACAACCGGGAGTAGAGACACCATGGGGACCCATTTACAACTTGTCCCCCACCGAGTTAGAAGTCCTTCGAGCCTACATAGAGGAGAACTTGGCAAGCAGGTTTATTCGTCATTCGAAATCTCCGGCCGGTGCACCCATCTTCTTTGTCAAGAAGAAAGATGGCTCACTTCGTCTCGTCGTTGATTACCGTGGCTTAAATAAAGTCACCATCCGTAATAGGTATGCACTTCCTCTTATATCAAGCCTTTTAGAGCGAGTTAATGGTGCCAAGTTTTTTACAAAGATCGATCTACGAGGAGCGTATAACCTCGTGCGGATCCGACCGGGAGATGAATGGAAGACCGCCTTTTGCACGCGGTATGGGCATTTCAAATATACGGTTATGCCGTTCGGTCTAACCAATGCACCCGCAGTCTTCCAACACATGGCAAATGATATATTCAGAGACCTAGTGGATATCTGTTTGATCATTTATCTGGATGATCTATTGATTTATTCGAAGACCCAGGAAGAGCACAATGCTCATGTACTATTAGTACTAAAGCGACTCCGCGAGAATGGTCTTTATGCCAAGCTAGAAAAATGTAGCTTTGACTGCAAGCAAGTGGAATTTCTAGGCTACGTCATCTCCTCAAAGGCCATCGCCATGGATCCAGCTAAAGTCCAAACTGTACTAGAGTGGCAAATTCCACGGTCGGTACGAGATGTACAATGTTTTCTAGGTTTTGCTAACTTCTACCGTAAGTTTATACAGGATTACTCGAAGATTATTTTACCTCTCGCACAACTTACGAAGAAGGGACAAGCATTTCTTTGGTCCATTGAAGCTGATATGGCTTTTCGGCATCTTAAGAAAGCCTTTACATCAGCACCGATTCTAGCTCATGTGGATACAAGCAAACCATTCATCATGGAGGCCGACGCATCAGATTTCGCCCTCGGTAGCATCCTTTCTCAACAAGGAGATAAAGAAGAGCTGCATCCTGTGGCTTTCCATTCGCGCAAATTCGATGTCGCGGAAATCAACTACGAAATACATGACAAGGAGTTATTAGCCATCATGGATTCATTTGTGCAATGGCAGCATTTCTTAAAGGGCTCTCCACATCAGGTCATTGTCTTTAGTGATCATAAAAATCTTGCTTATTTCCAGAACGCTCGCGTACTAAATTGACGGCAAGCTCGGTGGGCGCAATTCCTCACGCATTTCGACTTCAAAATCACATATCGACTGGGGAAGTAGCAAGGAAAAGCAAATGCACTATCACGGCATTCATATCTTGCACCTCGTCCTGGTGATCCAGCATTTGATAATCAAAAGCAAGTAATCTTGGGACCAACACGACTGCACACGACGCATATTTTTCACACCCCGATGTATTCACGGATTACCGATGACATACGTGCAAACTTGAAGACGGATAGTTTTGCTCAAGACATCCTGGCGCACATTGATACTTCTCGGGAATCCTGTTCTCAGTCTCAACAACCAGGTATTGACTACTGACAATTCGAATATCATGATGGTTTGTTATTCTTTAAAAAGCGCGTATATGTCCCCGATTGCTCCTGTCGCCTTCAAATCATCCAGAATTGTCACGACACCCATACGGCGGGACATTTCGGTCATACTAAGACGTTGGAGCTAGTGCAACAATCTTTTTGGTGGCCCCACATGCGCCGTTTTGTCGACGACCACGTTCGGACCTGTGATGCTTGTTGCCAAGCAAAGATGCCACGACACCATCCATATGGCTTGTTGGAACCCTTACCGATTCCAAGTAAGCCGTGGCAGTCTATTTGTCTTGATTTTATCACAGATCTGCCGGTCTCGAAGGGGTTCGATGCTATCTTAACCATCGTTGATCAATATATGAAGATGACACATTTTGTGCCGTGTACTAAGGCCATCACTAGCGAGGAAACCGCCGCCCTTGTCATGCGTGAGGTATTTTGGCATCATGGCCTCCCAGACAGTATCATCAGTGACCGAGGACCGCAATTTGTCTCCAAATTTTGGCAGCGTCTCTTCAAGATGCTCAAGGTCTCTTGCAACCTCTCCTCCGGTGACCATCCTCAGACCGATGGGCAAGCGGAACGAACAAACCAAACGCTGGAGCAATATCTCTGGTGTTTCCTGAGTTATCAACATGACGATTGGGCCGAGATTCTCCACTTTGCGGAGTTTGCGTATAATAATGTTGTTCACTCCTCGACTCGAGTCTCCCCATTCTACGCTTATACCGGTTCTCATCCTCGCTGGTCTGTGATCGATACCCCGGAGCTACCTACCAATCCTCGTGCTGGGGATCATTTGGAGAGACTACGCAAGATCCAGACAGATCTCTTGACTCATCTTCGTCATGCTCAACAGACACAGAAGACTTACGCGGATAGTCATCGGCTTCCCTCCTCTTTTTCCATCGGAGATAGAGTATGGCTCTTAAGTCGTCACATCGAGACTACTCAACTGTGCGACAAGTTGGATTATCGACGACTCGGTCCTTTCCATATTATGGGTAAGGTTAATGATGTCACATTCCGCCTTGATCTCCCTCCGCAGCTTTAGATACATCCGGTTTTCCATTGTTCTCTTCTTGAACCTTATAAAGCAAACACCATTCATGATCGTGTTACACCACCGCCGCCCCCACTGGAGTTGGACGCTAGCCCAGAGTATGAAGTTGTTGCCATCCTCGATTCCAAACTTGTTCGCAACAAACTTCATTATTTGGTCAAGCGAACATACTTGGGAACCCGTCGAGCATGTTGCCAATGCTCAGGATCTTCTTGCTGATTTCCACCGAAAGTATCCGGACAAACCCGGTCCGCAATCAGCGCCGACTCGTTCCACTCGTCGTCTTTAAGGGGAAGGTAGTGTCATAATATGGCAAGACTCGAACCCATGACCTTATGCTACATGGGTCGAGCTCTTACCATTAGACTATGAATTGTAATATGTAAGATATTATTTTCATTTATACTTTATCATAGAAAATTGATGTATATTCCAGATCTCTCTGGAACATTCTAGAAGCTTTAGGATTATTCCTGAGAACACTATAAAAGAGGGCACTAGGCATTATGTTGAACCAAATTGGTTCAACGCTAGTCTTAAGCCTCTTAGCTATTTTGTACTTATCCTTCACATAATATATTGGTTGTTATCATCATCTCTCTCTCTCTCTCTCATCCTCGCTATCTCTCTTTTCGCTTCTCTCTTTCTCTCTCTCTCTCGGGAGTCTTACGCAGTCCCGTCCTCTTAGTACTAATAGTACTGCTCTTCTTTAGTACTAATTCCATCTCTGCTTAATACTATTCCTGACAAACGGTATGCTAATGACTTTTCTCAGGGTTGGCCTCATCAGCACCCTTCTCTACGGGTCAGCGCAAGCATGGTTTGCACCTGTGGTCGAGATCTCATCCCCTCTCTTAGAAAACTTCACCGCTTTCCTTGCTGAGGTCGAGGCTACATTTGGCGAGACAGACCGGCGATGAACGACACTCACGAAGCTCTATTCCTTCCAACAAGGCTCACGTCCAGCCTTTGTCTATGCTTCAGAGTTCCACCAGATTGCCTGCGATGTTAGTTAGGATGACCAAGCCTTATGTGACCATTTTCGTCGTGGTCTCCCAAACGATGTCAAGACTCTTCTCTTGAACTTTTCGGAGCCCACATCATTGTCTCAAGTAATCTCCCAAGCTATCCAATGTGATAATCGTCTGTTTGAACTTCCTCGGGAAGAACGTGGGACTCGCGAATTTTAGTCTTCCTCCCGAAACGGGTCAATAGCCAGGCCCTATGTCTTAGTTTCTACCCCCACTCCAACCTTATCATCACCCAATGATACTCATCCTACGATGGAGGTCAATTCCCATACTCTGATGGAGATCGACCATGCTCTGTTCCAACCACTAACTAATGCCCAATGCCAACATCGTCGCGACAATGACCTCTGTCTCCATTGTGGTAACCCTGGCCATGTAATCCACCACTACCCCGTGCGGGGCCCCCGACACCAATTCCACCGTGCACGACTTGCGGAGGTTCCTCGACAACAGGAAAACGACCAAGTCCTTGCAGTAGGAGCCATGCAGGTGGACACTTCCCGTTATCCACCTTCTTCATGCTCCTAAAAGTCCGTTCCACCATTAGGAGGGTTTTCTTTGCAAGTAAGTCTTTGTTTCGGGTCGACATCAATACATTCTCATGCTTTGCTTGACTCCGGAGCATCC
The DNA here is from genome assembly GCF_043228905.1 of Azolla caroliniana. NCBI lineage: Eukaryota > Viridiplantae > Streptophyta > Polypodiopsida > Salviniales > Salviniaceae > Azolla > Azolla caroliniana. Next base: position 20,780,249 of record NW_028230449.1, read on the forward strand.
ACTTGTTTTATCGATATATCATTTGTCCACGCACATAATATCCCCACCATCCGCACCTCACAACCCATATCTGTTGAAGCGATTGACGATCGGGTTCTCTCTTCGGGGGCGGTTACAAAAGTCATTATCCCGTTGGTACTTCAAGTCGAGGCCCACCATGAGGTACTAACCTTCTCCCTCATCGCAACCCCCCAACATCCAATTGTTTTGGGGCTATCTTGGTTGGAGGCACATAATCTGATAGTGGATAGGTGCAATCACTCCATCACTTTTCCGGTGTGGCCGATTCCAGTTGGGTCAGTACATTCTCTTGATTCCGGTGTGATCGACTCCAGCTTGGTCGCTACACTAGCCGTTTTGTTGCGGAACATCTCCGTTCCCATCAACAATTTGCCTGCACGATATAACAACTTTTCGAATATATTCGAAAAGCATAATGCAGATCGGTTACCCGCACATGATCACAGTTTCTTTTAAAATAAGGAAACTTGGAACACATCATACACTTATTATTATCTCTATTCATTTTCTTTTCACATTGTATAATGATTGATGTGACTAAATGTTACCATTGTTAAGTTATCACAAATATGAGTGACATAGATTTCCAATTACTAGCAAATGTTTGGTTAAATTTTCCATTATGGAATACTACAAACAACCTTGAGCATGGGCTCTGAGGATATGAATTAAACTTCATGTACAAGTTAGTTTACTTCCTTCGTTACAAGATATATTTTGTCCTACTTGTCTATGGTTTTCCACATTGACACCTCATCAACTTATATGGTCACATTGAACAATTGTTACTCTTGATTTTGTGAACTCTAAGAATACATGTTAGGATAAACTCACAACTTGGGAGTAGTCATTGACTATATATGATAGAACAAATGTAGATAAATGTAATTAATAGTAATGTGCATCTCTTCCTTGATATCTCAAAAAATAAAATTATGTAAGTCCTAATTTACTTTTAAAGACATGTATTGGGAGAGAAGATAAACAATTAATCAATGATTGTGTTCGTATAGATGTACAATATATTGGGCATCCTTACTAAACAAAGAAAAGTTGGAATGAGAGCATTATTGCCAAGAGAAAGAATGAAGATATTGTAGGATTTATTATGCAAATACTATATTTTAGAGGAAAGATTAATGGCCAAAGTCACATTGAGGGCCTTGTCCTATTTCTTAATCAATATCCTCATTGCTCTATTATGTCATCTGCTCAAGCATTAAAAAATGGTGAATTAATTCCAATATTTCATCCATATATAATGAATCACAACCAGGGCAGGAATTTGACAGGTGTCATGCCCGTCTAAGGCCATTTTGCCCGTCAAAAACATACACCCAATAAAAATGTCCGTCAAGTGACATATAAACTTACAATTTTCATTTTTCATGCGAAAGGCGCCCAAAAATTATACATGTCAAATGACATGCTAAAAAATTAATTTCCATGTCATATATGTATGTATGTATGTATGTATGTATGTATGTATGTATATTATAGTGTTGGGCAAAGGTTGAATTGGGAGTCGGGACTTTTGCCGGCCGGCGGCAACCATTATTGATAGCCGGAATCGATTCCGGCTAGGATTTCCGACCAATTGGAATCTAGCCGGATGAGCCGGATATTTCTATAGTATATGAAAATATTTATATTGTATATTTCTTCCAATGGTTCATTCCCAAATTCCCCCCTCTTTCTATTTCCCCCTGTTTTCTCTTTTCTTGCTTCCTTCTTCACGCTTCTTGTTCCTTCTTCACGCTCTGCCCGTTGCTTTCCTTCATCGCGACTCCCTGTTCCTTGGTTGTTACCCATTGCTCCCGGCTTGCTCACTACTCATTCCTCCTTGTTGCTTCTTGGTGATTGCACGACATCTGTTGTTTGCCACTACACCACTCTGAAGTATGTATTTTGTCTCTTTTTTTCTCTCTCTCTATTTTCTTTGTTTTTCTCTTTTATTGAATCTTTTTTCTTTGAAGATTGCTCATGAGAAGCATGTATGACAAAGTGGAATACATTTTCTTTTATTCCCACAAAAATCTACAATAGGAGAAGGACTAAGCAATTAGAGTGATTAGTTACATATATTTGTCCAATATGGACTTATTGAAAGCCATAAAAAGCATGGAGGAGGTGAGATAGGTCTGATTGTTGATTGGATGAACTATTAATATGCACAAGTGATGCTAGAGGAATTTTAGGATACTCTAGGAGGTATTTTGAAAATTGGCGGTTAATTTGGTCTATTGAATCTTAATATTGGGGATATTTTGATTCTTAGAATTAGTGATCAGATTTTTTGTATTTATTGTATTGTATGCTATAAGTCATCGAGTACAATAAGCACATCTTATTGTCACACATCACACATCATACGAGTACATATTGTATTGTATGAGTTAACAAAACTTTGATAGAGAACAAATATCTTGTAAATGGTATGCTCATTGGCCATATGAGCTTAGCGAAGAGGCTTATGACACTAATGCATGAGTAGTTGGGAACAATATGTACATGAGCATGCATGCAAGGAAATTTATATGCAATATCCAAAATTCTTAGGTTATGCATGTAAATTGAAGAAGGCATTGTATGTATTACCAACAACGAACATCAAGTGCTTAATTACGCATGGATTTGAAATATCGAAGTTTGTGTATATGCTAGTTAGTACAATGGAATCATTCTCATTGTGAATTGTGCGGATGTTTATATCCTTGAATTTTTCCTATTAAATTAATGGGCTTGGTTCTCTTTGTCCAAAAATGAAAATGTGTCTATTTCTCTCTAGTTTGATCTTGTCGGCCGTCGGCCATCTCGGCCTCTTTGAAAGACATTAATATCTCTCTCTCTCTTTCACATAGAGTGTGTTTACTACAAAGTAGTAACTCTCTTCCACATCTAGAGTTTTAACTTTTTACTCCATGCCACACCAAATATTTCATATATCTATTTGTACAACTCTAGAGAAATTACGAGAAATGTTAAATACTCATGTTTCTTAAAATATTCAAGCATTCATCATTTTGAAAGGGCGAGTTACCAACGCAGTTATTTGGTACATTATGGGTTGCATAAAAATACAAAATAAATCTTGATTATAGTAGATAGTTAACCTATATAATTTTCCAGATGCCAATGGATATGTCCCCATCCCCCCGGAACTAACATATGAAACTCTTAGTATTAAAAGCATGGGCTTGGTTATCCTTGTCCAAAAATGAAAAGGTGAGTGTCTTTCTCTCTAGTTTGGTCTTGTAGGCCATCTTTGACTCTTTGAAAGACATTAATATATCTCCCTCTCTTCCACATAGAGAGTGTTTAGTACAAAGTAGTAACGCTGTGCCACATACAAAGTTTTTAATACATGCCACACCAAATAATTCCTATATGTATTTGTACACTTATAGAGAAATTATATAAGGAAATGTTAAAATTTTGACTTTGGGAGCTCATGTTTCTTAGAATATTCAAGCAATCATCATTTTGAAAGAGCAAATAAATCTTGAAGATGGTAGACAGTTATCTATACAAGATGTCTATGGATATGTCCCCATCCCTCGCAACAAAAATATGGAACTCTTAGTATTCAATGGATGGCACAGTATGTAAAGCAAGTTATAAATGGCCCCAATACAATGTAACTTGGGGCCAGTTCCTGCATAGCAGCAATAAACATATATACATACATATACATATATATATATATATATATATATGTCGATCCTATGCAGGAACGGCAGTAAATTCCTTGACACTACTATAATGCCCTAAAATACAAATTAACAAACCATGATTATGCTCATACTTGATACCTCCTGATGATAAACGGCCGATTCATACTTACAACCTTGGGGGGAGCCAGATCCTTAGTAATCGAATGTGCTGAAGTTGTAGACTAGAGCAGATTAGAGTAGAAGAGCACGCCAGCGAGTGATTGTGAAGCCGCGAGGTCATCCGCAACTCATAGAAGAAGCAGGTATCATGGCAGCTCGATCTCCTGGACGAGGTCTACAATAGATCATCACAAAAGGGCATGAATAAGATCAGAATCAGTGTGTCAGTATATGTAGGCTGGGTGATTCTGATGTTAAGAATTTGCCTCATTGTTGTTTGATGATCCTTTGCAGACATCAGGCAGGAGCTGGAGGGGCCACGATACGTGCTGCTACTCTTGTATATGGTCGACAGTACCATGGGTGTGGTGTGTCTAGACTCTAAATAGGAGCAGATGCAGATACATACATTATACATACAGACATACATGGGCACACGAGAAGAGTGACCCCTTGGGCATGCAAGAATATTGCCTTTTCGATCCCATCCCACACAATAAATAAATAATGTCTCCATTACCCCCTTCCCACATCTTTTTCCTTCACACTATCTCTACTTCTTCTACTAGGTGCTAATCCTTACCACCTCATCACGAGGTCATCCATCCTATCCCCCCTTTGTCGTCCAACCTTTACATGCAAAAGAATCTCTTTTTTGGGTGCACCAATTCCTCTTCCCCATCCAATCTGTTGATTGCTCTCTGAAAACGTCTACTATATCTAACTCACGCCTCATAATTGTGGTATGTTACATGTTGCTTCATGAGACGTGTATCATGTAATATATATATGTATATATATATATATATATTGGGGCATGCCTTTGATATTGTTAAAGTTAAAAGTTAAAGTTTCCTGGATAGTAATATAAAAAATGTAGCCCCACTTGGTCGCTTCCTCTTTGGGTTCGAACGTTGATAAAAACAAATCACCATGTGTATTGCAATTTGACTTTGTGATGCGCAATAAATTAGCCATTCTATGAAAATTTCACATAAACTATCCAAATATTAGAAAACGTGTGCACCGAAATTATGGTGGCAATAGAAATCTCTCGAGTTGAAAAGAGTAAGATATCATGCAACTTTGTGGGTCCTACACAAGAGTTGTTAGATATGACAAAATCTATTAAGTTGAATGGATAACCGAAAGAAGAAGATGATGTGAAGTCACAATCCCCTTTTTCTATGGAAAGGGGGATTGGCTGAACAACACCATGTTGGTTGTTGCGACCCGAGAAACTAAGGAGCTACATGGTGCTTGCCTAAATGTAAAGGTGACAATAAGAGATGTGGATATTGACCAACATTTCTTCATGCAAGAGACATCCTCTAACCCATCATATTGGGAGAGCCATATATTACAACAAATTGTATGGAGATAGGCAATGATGGCACATTGCAATCTAGCCCGACTGGAATGTTTCCTGTAAAAGGAAATGTGTTGAAGCGCATGTGACACACTGAGTACACAGTCGGTTATCCGGAAGTACAACAGTTAGGAAAGCACAGAGAATGGAGATACATAGTATGAGAGAGAGACTAAGCGAGCAGACAACAAAACTTCGATTATCAAAATAATCAACACTTTATACATGGAATGTGCTTAGTGAGCACTATTTATACAAGTCTTAAAAAAGACTGACAGAAGTACTGACAAGTACTTCAATGCTCTTAAAAGAACCTCCAACACTAACTGCCTATACTAGGCCTATTTACTAGAATAGGTCTAATAAGCACGTGTGACGTTTCGGATCGGCTTCCACGGTCGCTCCGTCATCCGGATCCGGTATCCGGCTTCTTCAGCTGATCCGGCATCTGGTCCAGAACCTAGGCTGGAGCTTAGGCTTATAGCCTAAGTAGGCCTAGCCAACTGGATCGATTCCAATCTGGCCTAACTGATGTTGCAGCCGGTCCGGCCCATGTTGAGCTTGCTCGCTCAACATTTCCTGATTGGAATGAACAATTCATGTGCCTTCTTCTAAGCTTTTGTATACTTGGTTTTTTGTTTCATAAAAGAATCTCATGTACATTCATCAAGAGAGATTTTTTCAATAGGTTCGAAGCTTTAAATATCTTGGTATTGATGTACTTGCAACAAATAAATGGAGTGCATGCTTTGATTATAAGGCTCCAAGCCGGTTGGAAATCGTATTATCTTTTCGAGAACCAATGCAACCAAAGTGATACTTGTGGATGGGAAGTAAAACTAATGTTGTTCAATGCCATCGTAACTCATGTATTGCTTTATGGAGTAGAAGTATGGGGTGACACCATCTCTCTTAATGCATGGAATGGCTATGTAGAAGTATGAGATAGCCATGAACAACGGTGTCGAGGCAAAGGTGGCTATGGACGAGTCGATGGTGTATGATGGTGTTGAGTCTTCCTCCCCAAAGGTGGTCGCCTAAGGACCTAAAGATGAGCATGTACTTTAAGAAAAGGCTACATGGCGTAGTCAACGTCGACGTTCGAATGGGGATTTGTGAAGTCAAGGATGTAATGGGAAAAAAAGAAGGGTGGAAGTGCTTTGACCAAGGGGATGGTCGGAATGAAGGTGGCACATGCAAGGGTTATTCTTGGGAGAAGCGAAAGAGGCCACAACATCTAGTTGTGGTAAAAAGTACGGACGAAGAATATGGTGGATTGGATGGTGACGGTGGTTCGGGTGGAAAGAATGGACAAGTTCAAAGTGGAGGAACAAAGACAACGCATGCAAGGTGCAAGGAACGAAGGACTCAAAGGTTAACTACCTTTGACCCTGCCAATCACACTCTTTTCATGGCACATGCAAGAGAATATGCGATTTGGTGGGGGTGGATGTCATGATGCAGCATGGCCAAAGGAGGAAAATGAGAAAAAGTGAGGTTTCACACAAATTACAAAAATATTATGTATATATGAAAAGAAATAAATAATAAATAAGTATGTATGATCTAGTTGTTAGGACCATTAATTGTGTATAAAAAAGTGTAGAGTTCAAATCTTGCCAACGTGAATTACGAGGCATTTTGATCTTCCCTTAACTTTTTGAGAGAAGGGATTAAATAGTCGATGCATTTAATGTTGAGAGAGGCGCCTCTTTTCTTCTATAAAAGGGGGAGAAGAGGGCTTATTTGGGGTCGGACATTTTGGGGTTTCGAGGTAGACCATTAGGTTTTTGGGTTCATCTTCCTTTCTTTTCTTTTCTAGGGCTGGTGGTCCTTCGTCCTGAGTTGGAGGTGTGTCGTTAGGGTTTCCCTAGTTTCTTTTCTTCTACTTCATCATGGGTTTACGGTTAATGAGTTCTTCCCTCATCTTCCTCTAGGTTGGGATTTATGGTTCGTACTTCTACTCCTTTTCTCCTCACCATACTAGGGTTTCTACTTTTACTTCTTCTTCTTCTTTTTCTTTCCTTCTTTCTTTTTGGTTTCTTGGGGTGCTTGATCTCTCTCACTCTCTCTCACACCCTCTCCTCTTTGAGGTATGTCTGCGTCCTTGTGTTGGTGTTGGTGCTCGAAGTGATTGGGTCGTTTGCGGTGCTCGTGAGACTAAGACTCATTTGGTTCAGTGTTGCTCCCCTATTTGTCATTGTGAGTCCGTGTGCTAGTTGTTCAGGTGGCATGGTCATGGTTTGTTGGGATCGGTGTTTTCGTGGTGTGACCGTGCTCGTGTGCTCGTAGGTGTAGAGATCATGTGCTCGCTTAGCAATCATGGTCATCATCAGAAGCACCATCTACCTCCCTATCTCTTGCCCTATTATTGTTTTCGTGTAGTTGAGCTTGAATAAATACGCGGTGGCCTTGAGCCTTTCATAAAAAAATATTTTTGGGTGTATGATGTGGTGCCTCTTCCCTTGTGTGGTCTTGTCCCCTTCTTGTTGTTCATTCAGACATCTTGTGACGAGGGAGAGTTTCGGGCATGCCCATCCACCTCTCCTCCTCACAAAGGTGTATGGGCATTTGTTATTGTGTTCTCGTCCCCTTCCTTGTACATTCAACCGTCTTGTGATGAGGGAGCGTTTCGGGCATCCCATGCACCTCTCCTCCTCATAAAGGTGTACAGGCATTCATGTTTGTGTTCTCACCCCTGTCGTTGTACGTTCGGCCTTCTTGTGATGAGGGAGCGTTTCAGGTGTGCCCATGCACTTCTCCTCCTCATAAAGCCGTACGGACATTCGTGAATGTGTGTTCTTCCTTTCCTTGTGCGTTCATCTTGTGTGCTCGTCTTTACTTGTGTACCCGTTCGTTCACTTGTGTGATGAGCTTGAAAGCTTGACGAGTCATGCTCATCGAAAGCCACTGACTCCACAAAGGGGCAACAAGCCCTTGCTTAGGAAGTAGTCTTCGTTGACAAGCAAACCTCAGCTCTTCTCCATCCCTTTGTACTCCCTAGTCCGAGACCCCTGTGGTCCTACCCAAGTAACACACACACGTGAAACTTTGCGACACCAATTGGGTTGTTGACATAAGGAAATGGTTTAGAAGATGGAGTGTAGATGATCTTTTAGAGCTTTCGGGGGATGTTATGCATTATGTAATGATTGAGGAAAGGTTGTTGGAATCATTAACGATGAAGTGAGAAGATGCTAAGAGGACAAAGCTAGAATACTACATTGCAAATGTCAACCCTAAATGTTGGTCTTATTATAAAGCAAGAATGTCTACTGATCGTATCCAACCTTATCTCATTACCAATATGAGTTGTAATGTTTGTAGATCCCTTACACTACTTTGCACTCAATCTCACAACTTAAGTATTGAAGTTGCATCATGGTAACAAAATGTAACGAATTTGAAGACATGTAAGAATGCAATGAAGGCATGGTAGAGGATGAATGTCACTTGCTCTTCACATGCTTGACCTATACTGCAATTCGTTCAAGATATGCTAACATACTAAGAGGGAGTGATAACTTAAGTGCCCTACTTAAGACACCACCTAGAAGGTTGAGCTCATATGTGTATGCTTTATTCCCACATAGAGACTTTGTGCTTCAATGTATTGAATACCCCTTCTTAGGAAGGAGACACATATCAAGAACACATGTGTACTCTGGTCAAAACTAGCCTATTAATGGATGATAAAAATTATAATTCTACTTCTAATTCTAATGGGAGCCAAGACAAGAAGAATTCAATCTAGTTCCTAATGATCATGCCAAATCATGAATGTAACAAGGAATCTGTCAAAGGTGAAATACGCGTGCGCCCAAAAATTTCAAATAGAAAGTGAGATTTTCCGAAAATTAGAAGTGTAAATTCTCTGAAGTAGGGTGTAAAATTAAGGAGAGGGTAAAGAGTTTTGAAAGCTCTCTAAAACAATGTAGTATATTGGAAGACCAAGATGCCATAGTTGATGCCATGGAGGTGACTTGTTTAAACTGCTCCAGGTGGTCATAAGCGTCTCCATACCCTAAGAATCGTGGAACATGTGTTTTTTCTGTTGGGAATCGATTCTTAAAACCAGAAGATCAAACGATGCTGAAAATACACGACACAGGCACACAACGACACAATACACAGAGATTTACATGGAAACCCTAAAAAACGGGATTAAACCACAAGAGAGTAAGCTTCACTATACAATGGATATACAAGACAGAGATTACAACACTCTTTCTGAGTGTATCACCCTCACAGGGTTCTTAGCGTCTACTGTTACGCACACAGCTATGATGCCTCTCTCTCTCTCTCTCTCTCTCTCTCTCTCTCTCTCTCTCTCTCTCTCTCTCTCTCTCTCTCTCTCTCTCTCTCTCTCTCTCTCTCTCTCTCTCTCTCTCTCTCTCTCTCTCTCTCTCTCGCGTCTCTCTTACACACACTTCTATTGTCATCACGTCACTATGTTTGCCCTAGATGTATATATATATATATATACTGATACATTGTGTGGACTATTTACAATTGTAGCCACTGCTACATATCATTACTATTATTATTATTATTACTATAATAATAATAGTAATCTGTTTAAATAATCGACTCTCTATTGTCGACTCTTCGATTGTTGGTTGTCGGCTATTTCCGAACAGTCGGTTCCTTCGACTCTTCGACTGTCGGCTAATTCCAAACAGTCGGTTCCTCCCACTAGAGGGACATATCCCCAACAAACTCCCCCTTCACTCCTGTGGCAAGGAGTCAGTCAATCCTACCTTCTGTTGACAAACTCTCAGTCTGTCCATAGGTAGGTTCTTCATGAGCAAGTCGGATCCATTGTTATCCGTGTGGATCTTCACAAGTGTAAACTCTCCTTCTTCGACTTTCTCCCGCAACTAGTGATACCTTCTCCGTATTTGCTTGGTCCGAGAGTTATATGCAACATTCTTGGCAAGATGTATGACACTCTGGCTATCATAGTGAAGCAAGAACTCCCTCTGCTTCATCCCTAACTCGTTGAGAAAATTTCTCATCCATATCAGCTCTTTGTCGGCCTCTACCGCTACCATATACTCTGGCTCTGTAGTCGACAAGGCTACAGATTTCTATAGTGATGATTGCAATGACATTGCTCCCCCTCCATAGGTCATCACGTACCCCGACGTGGATTGGCTTGAGTCTACTTCTCCCGACATGTCCGAGTTGGTAAAACCTTCCATCACAGGTTTTTTGACACCATACCCTAGGCACACCCATGGGGTGCCTTTAAAGTACCCAAGTATCCACTTCACCGCTGCCCAATGTTCTCTTCCTGGATTACTCATATATCAGCTTACTGCTCCCACAACAAATGTTATGTTTGGTCTCGTACAGACCATAACATACATTAGATTGCCGACGGCCAAGGCATATGGTACCTTCCTCATCTCGGCCTTCTCCTTTTCCCCTTCCGGGCACTACTTCACATTCAACCTGCAATTTTTTGGCAACACCAAGTCGACCGGCTTTGCGTCCGACATGTTGAACCTTTTTAGGATCTTCGTCACATACTTTTTTTGTGACAACCATAACACCTTTTGAGTTCTGTCTCGAACTATGTGCATTCCTAAGATCTGTTTAGCCGGTCTAAGGTCTTTCATGGCAAACGACTTGCCTAGAGCTTTCTTGAAGCTTCTGATCTTCCTTGTGTCTTGACTGACTATCAACATGTCATCAACATCTAACAAGAGAATCAAGAAGTCTCCTTCTTCGTACCTTTTGACAAACACACAGTGCTCGGCCGGTGTTTTCTGGAATCGGTGTTCCATCATGAAGGACTTGATATTCTTATACCATTGGCATGGAGCTTGTTTCAGACCATACCATCTTTTCTTTAGTCGACACACCAGGTTCTCTTTCCCTTTCTCCTCAAAGCCTTCGAGTTGTTGCATGTAGATTTCTTCTTCTAGCTCCCCATGCAAGAATGTGGTTTTGACATCCAACTATTCAATCTCTAGGTCCATACTAGCCGCTATACTCAGAATAGTTCGAATGGATGTCATCTTCACGACTGGTGCGAATATTTCGTCAAGGTTGATGCCCTTTTTCTGTTGAAAAACCTTCACAACTATGCGGGCTTTATACCTGGGCTCACTATCGGCTTCTCCAGTCTTTACCTTGTAGACCCACTTATTCCTGGTGCTCTCTTACTGTTCGGCAGCTCTACCAAGTCGTTGGTGTAATTCTCGTGCAAGAATTTCATCTCATCTTGCATCGCGCTCAGCCATTTCTCTCTGTGCTTGTCGGCAATGGTTTCTTCATAGCACTCCGGTTCACCTTCATTAGTCAAGAGGATGTATTCACTGGCATATGTTGTCGGTGCTTTCCTTTCTCTAAGTGGAAATCTCCTTCCACTCGTTGTTGGCTATCTTTAGGATGTCTTTGCCAACTCTTCTCTCCACTCGGGTTCCTACACGTCAATCGGTATCTCCAGGTTGGAGGACTCCAACTCATACTCTTCAATTGACCTTAGCAACTCTATCGACTCTGACTCCGAGTCGGTCGGTCTCTCCGAGTCGACCGACTCAGATTCAGCTGTGCCGACTGGCCGTCTACAAACAACTGACATTGTCAATTCACTTGACTTTAGACCGACGATAGTCGGGGTTAACTGGGGAGTCATATCCGACTTCTGTTACTTCCATTCTTCAATCGTCTTATTTTCAAGAAAGACTATGTCTCGACTCCTCACTACCTTCTTGTCGACTAGGTCCCATAGCCTATAGCTGAACTCATCTTCCGAGTATCCCATGAATATGCATGCTTTCGACTTACTGTCGAGCTTTGACCTCTAATCCTTCGGTACATGCATATACCCCAAACATCCGAACACCCTCAGGTGTTGGTAGGAGACATCCTTCCCTATCCACACTCTCTGTGGGAGATCACCATTTAATGGTACTAAGGGAGACTTGTTGATCAGATAAACTCCAATCAATATGAAACACAATGGAATCGATCTTGAATTCACTGGTGATCTGAACTTTTTGTGTACATTGCCTCAGCCCAATAGGATTTCGGCAGTTTCGCATGAGAGAGCATGCTCCTTACCCTCACCATGATTGTTCGATTCATCCTCTCTGCAAGCCCGTTCAACTCTGGGGTCTTTGGCACTGTGTATTTGATCTGAATACCTTGGCCCTTGCAGTATTCCTCGAATTGCCCTCTATACTTGCCACCGTTGTCGATTTGAACAACCTTCAACTTCGGACCTGACTCTTGTTCAATTCTAGCTTGGAACTCCTTGAAAACTAACAGTACTTGATCCTTCGACTTCAGTACGAAGGCCCATGTCTTCCGTCTATAGTCGTCGATGAACGTCACAAAGTACTGTCAACCTCGATGCGATGGAGCATCTACATAACACACATTCGTGTGTACCAGTTCCAATGCAGCTTCTCTTCTTCTTGGTGGTCTTGTGTGGAATGTTGATCTGTTCTGCTTTCCGACTAAGTAGTCAACACACTTCTCCAGGTGCACTCCCTTGACTTATGGTAGAAGCTTTTGGTCGGCTAGCAGGTGCATTCCTTTCTCACTCATGTGGCCTAGCCTCTTATGCCATATCTCTCCTATCGAGTCAGCTGCCACATTTACTTCGGATTTGCATAGTCGGGTATGCATCATATATAATGTGCCTTCTTTCTGTGCTCGGGCCACTATAAGATTTCCTCGGCAGAACTTCCACTTGCCATTCCAAAAACTACCACTATAGCCTTCGTCATCTAACCTTCCAGTCGATATCAGATTTAATATGATATTGGGGACGTGTCGAACATCCTTCAGAGTCAGTCGACACCCTGTCGACGTTGTCAAGCAGACACTTCCGACTCCAGCTATCTTGCACTCTCCACTATCACCCATTTTCACATAACCGTGATCTTCGGCTATGTAAGTCGAGAAATACTCTCTCGACACAGTTATGTGGAACGATGCCCCGGAATCAATCACCCAAGTGCATTCTTCACTTGCAAGATTTGCACTTGTCTTTTCAAAGATGAACAACAATTCTTCATTGCTCGTAGCAATGGCAGAAGTGTTCGTCTCATCAGGAATCTTCCTGGGTTCGACATTGTTTCCGACACCCTTGTCTTTTCTCATGTGTCGGCATTCCTTCTGGAAGTGTCCAGGTTTACCACAGTAAAAACACACTAGCTTACCTCTGGACTTCGATCTGGCTTAGGACTTTTCTCTCCTTGGTGGACTTCTTTGCCAATCAAACAAGAAGGCATGGATGAAGAGAAGTGTGCACTCGGCCTTCGACCATTTAACAATACAAGCCTTTGTCACAGGCTTGAGAGAGAGGAACCGACACTGCAACGGAAATGTCAACGCTGAAAGCCAAACAAAAGCCAACACCAAAAGCCAATCGGATGTCGGATTATGTATACTTGAGCTTGAGGGGTGTGTTGAGATATCACGCTCAACTAAGCTTAGACATTTAATTAACCACGTAACTTAGTTACAATTACCTAGATAGAATCTAATTAGAAGTGTTGACTATAAAGCCTTAAATAGGATTTTGTACTTAATGGGATACATTCTAGATCTTCAACTCCCAAGTACATTTAATATAGAACTTGCACCTTTGTACCTATATTCTCCTCACACATGTGCACCCTTGCACATGAGTTCTATATATACCTCATTGTGGGTATTTTTTGTTGGGATTACGGTCCCTCCGGATGGGATGGTCGGATGTCCGGGAATCGGGATGAAGACCCGGTTCCGGATCCGGATGATGAAGACCCGGTTCCGGATCCGGATGATGAAGACCCCGGCTACGGAGCCGGATGATGAATGTACCCGGAGCGAGATCCGGATGCGGGGACATATTTGTGAATATGTTTGCCAAGGGCCCTTGAGGCTATATTTGTAAATAGCCCGAAAGTCATATGTGTATAAATATGACTTAGGGCAAACAGTTTTGTTGTTGTTGCTTATTTTTCTGTTTTCCACTTAGAGGGAGCGAAGTGAGAGCAGCCGAGAGAGAGAGTGAGAGAGAGAGAAAGGAAGAGGTCGACGCCTCTGTGTAATATCGCCGCCTGTGGCGAGGACAGCGAGCTCAAGGTCATCGCCTTGCAGCTCGCCATTGTACATTCCCTGCGTATAGTGATAGTTGGAGTCTTGCACTCCCGTGGTTTTTCCCGTCTAGGGTTTTCCACGCTAAACCCTGTGCATTCGAGTCTCTCTCTGTGTTTTCGATTTACTGCTGCATTGACTCGTGTGTCCTCGGTTGTGGCCGAGAGGTGAAGGTTTGAAAGCGTCGATTTCTAACAATCTGGTATCAGAGCGACTGCAGTGCAGAAAATGGAAGGCGGCAGCAGCGGGCAGCCGGGGATGATGGTGCTGAATGCGCAGAACTACGCCGACTGGAAGATAAAGATGGAGGATCTGCTCATTGTTCGGGACCTATATGAACCGATCGACAGGTCGGAAATACCCTAGGGGGTACTTGAGACGGAATGGAGGCTTCTGAACCGGAAAGCCGTTGCAACCATTCGCCAATACGTCGACGTGAGCGTTCTACAACATGTGGCGAACGACACCAACGCATATGAGATGTGGCAGAAGCTGTCGGGCCTCTACGAGAGGAAGAATGCGTTGAACCGGACCTCCCTGATGAGGAAGATAGTGAACCTCAAGTACCGGAACGGCGAGAGTATGGTGGAACATGTAAGCACGTTCATGGGATTCGTGAACCAGCTTGCGGCGATCAAGTTCCCGTTGGAGGATGCAATGCAAGCCATCATGCTTATGTGTACATTGCCGGAAAGCTGGGAGAACTTGGTGGTGACTCTCAGCACCTCCTGCACCGAAGATAACTTGTCCCTACAAACGGTAAAGACAAGCATTTTGAACGAAGAAGCGCGTCGGAGAGATAAAGAACCGGCCTCCGATCCGAAGATGCTGCTTGCCGAATCGGATCGGGGAAGACAACGGAACCGGAGTCCGCAAAGACGGGAGAAGTCGGGGACCCGGTCGCAGTCAAGAGGAAGGCCCACATGCTTCCACTGTGGGAAGCCGGGGCACTTCCGAAAGAATTGTCGGCATTACCGAAAAGACAACGGAGCCGACGACACCGATTCGAAGAAGTCTTCGGAACGGAACGGTGCTTACCGGGGAGCCACGGACCGGAATGGTTCGGATCGGCGAGGGCAGGACCGGAAAGGAACGACGGCACTCGCGGCAAGTGAAGAGGAGATCATGCTCATCACCGAAGAAGGTGAACTAAACATTGCCGGCGATGAGACTACCTGGGTGGTCGATTCCGGAGCGTTGTTCCACCTGACCCCGGAAAGAAGATACTTCTCATCCTACACAGCCGGTGAGCATGGCTGTGTTCGGATGGGAAATGAAGGTACGTGCCAGATTGCCGGCATAGGAGACGTGTGGTTGACAACCTCGACCGGATGCAAAATGTTGCTGAAGGATGTCCGACACGTTCCGGAGGTTCGATTGAACCTGATTTCGGCCGGGAGGCTAGACGATGAAGGCTACACAGGTAGCATCCGGAACTGCATAATGAAGTTCAGCAAGGGGAGCCTGATAGTGGCTCGGGCCCGGAAAGTCAACACACTGTACCTTATGAATGCCTGGTTGTGTCCGGAGGAGTTGAACGTGGCAGCCGACACTGCCGGTGAGCTGTGGCACAAGAGACTGTGCCACATGAGTGAGAAGGGGATGAAGAGGCTTGCAGAAGACAACCTTATTCCAGTGAAGCATGTGCACCTGGAGAAGTGCACCGATTGCCTGGCCGGTAAGCAGAACCGAACCTCCTTCCACTCAAGGCCACCGACGAGACGTAGCGCACCATTGGAGTTGGTGCACACTGACGTGTGTCAAGTAGAAACGAAGTCACATGGCGGAGCCCAGTACTTCGTGACATTCATTGCTGACCATAGTCGGAAGCTCTGGACGGCACCGTTGAAGACAAAGGACCAACTGTTGTGCGTCTTCAAAGAACTCCACGCGAGAGTGGAAAGGGAATCCGGCAAGAAGCTGAAAGCGTACGAGCGGATAACGGAGGGGAATACCGGGGGCAGTTCGAGGAGTACTGTCGCTCGAAGGGAATCCGGCTCGAGTTTACTGTGCCGAAGACACCGGAACTGAACGGGCTGGCCGAGAGGATGAACCGGACCATAATGGAGAGGGTCCGGAGTATGCTGGCGCATGCGAAATTACCCAAGGGGTTTTGGGCTGAGGCAATGTCGACGGCGACATACGTGATAAACAGATCACCCTCAGTACCTTTGGACGGAGACACGCCGCAGAGAGTGTGGACCGGTAGGGAAGTATCCTACCGGCATCTGAAGGTGTTTGGGTGTCTCGCATATGTGCATGTGGCAAAGGACCGGAGAGGAAAGCTAGATCCAAAGACCCGGCCATGCATATTCCTCGGTTACGGCGATGACGAGTTCGGCTACCGAGTATGGGACCCGGTCGACAAAAAGATATTCCGGAGTCGTGATATCATCTTCATGGAGGACAAGACACTCGCCGACTGGGAGTCGGAGAAGAAGATGAAGAGCTCCAAGTCGACCGGTGAGGATAAACTCTACGAGGAGCAGTCCCGACCGGCAAGGGACCGGTTAGCACTCGAGGATCCGGCCGAAGACGGTGAAGAAACAGAACCGGCCGAGGAAGATGAAACTGATACCGGAACCGGCCCCGATCCCGAAATGGATTCGGATGAAGAGGAAACGGAGGAGCCGGTTACCGAAGCTCCGGAACGGAGATATCCTCTAAGAGAGAGAAGGGCCCCCCGGAGATTTCCGGAACCAGAGCACGTGCTGCTAACCGACGAGGGGGAGCCGGAGAGTCTTGAAGAAGCAAAGCTTGACACCCATAGCCGCAGGTGGTTAAGTGCCATGCAGGAGGAGATGGATTCCCTGCATGAGAACCACACATATGAACTTGTGGAGTTGCCGAAAGGAAAGCGGGCACTTCGAAACAAGTGGGTGTTCAAGCTGAAACCGGGAGATGCCGGAAACCCCCCGAGATACAAAGCCAGGATCGTGGTGAAAGGGTTCCAGCAGAAGAAGGGCGTCGACTTCGACGAGATATTTGCCCCGGTAGTGAAGATGACCTCCATCCGGACGGTGCTGAGCATAGCGGCAAGCATGGACCTCGAGGTAGAACAGATGGACGTGAAGACGGCATTCCTTCACGGTGACCTCGAAGAAGAGATCTACATGCAGCAACCGGAAGGATTCGAGAAGAAAGGGAAGGAGCACCTGGTATGCCGGTTGAAGAAGAGCCTTTACGGACTGAAGCAGGCTCCCCGGCAATGGTACCGGAAGTTCGACTCTTTCATGACCGACGAAGGGTACCACAAAACGCAGTCCGATCACTGCGTGTTTGTGAAGAAGTTCGAAGGAGGAGACTTTCTAATACTCCTCCTGTACGTGGACGACATGTTGATCGTCGGACGGGACCAGGTCAAGATACGGATGCTGAAGAAAGCGCTTCACCGAACCTTCTCAATGAAGGACCTGGGTCCGGCGAGGCAAATACTAGGGATGCACATCATCCGGGACCGGAAGAAGAAGCAGTTGTGGCTGTCACAAGAGAAGTACGTGACAAAGGTGCTTCACCGGTTCAACATGTCGGAAGCAAGACCGGTCGGGTCAACCCTCCCGGCAAACTGCAAGTTGTCCAGCAAGCAAAGCCCCAAGACAAAGGCTGAGAAGGAGGACATGATGAAAGTACCATATGCCTCTACCGTCGGAAGCTTGATGTACGCAATGGTGTGTACAAGACCGGACATAGGATATGCAGTCGGAGTGGTGAGCCGGTACATGAGCAATCCCGGCAAAGAGCACTAGAACGCGGCCAAGTGGATACTCCGATACCTGAAGGGCACAGCAAACGTGTGCCTTCGATTCGGCTCCGGTAAGCCCGAACTCGACGGCTTTACCGATTCGGATATGTCGGCTGATGCAGATACCAGCCGGTCCACATCAGGGTATGTGATGACGTATGCAGGGGGAGCTGTTTCGTGGCAGTCGAGGCTGCAGAAGACGGTTGCATTGTCAACCACGGAGGCGGAGTACATGGCGGCTGTTGAAGCCGGCAAGGAAATGATATGGATGAAGGACTTCATTAGAGAGCTCGGTATCCGGCAAGAGGAGTACCGACTCTACTGCGACAGTCAGAGTGCCATCCACCTTGCGAAGAACGCGGCCTATCACTCACGGACGAAGCACATCCAGCGAAGATATCACTGGATCCGGGAAAGGATAGAAGACCAGGAGTTCGTGCTGACGAAGATCCACACGGACGAGAACGGGTCAGATATGCTGACCAAAGTGCTCACACCCGACAAGCTGGAAGCGTGCCGGAAGAGGATCGAACTGGAAAGACATCCCATGCCGAAGTGAAGGGGGAGTTTGTTGGGATTACGGTCCCTCCGGATGGGATGGTCGGATGTCCGGGAATCGGGATGAAGACCCGGTTCCGGAGCCGGATGATGAAGACCCGGTTCCGGATCCGAATGATGAAGACCCCGGCTACGGAGCCGGATGATGAAGACCCCGACTACGGAGCCGGATGATGAATGTACCCGGAGCGAGATCCGGATGCGGGGACATATTTGTGAATATGTTTGCCAAGGGCCCTTGAGGCTATATTTGTAAATAGCCCGAAAGTCATATGTGTATAAATATGACTTAGGGCAAACAGTTTTGTTGTTGTTGCTTATTTTTCTGTTTTCCACTTAGAGGGAGCGAAGTGAGAGCAGCCGAGAGAGAGAGAGTGAGAGAGAGAGAAAGGAAGAGGTCGACGCCTCTGTGTAATACCGCTGCCTGTGGCGAGGACAGTGAGCTCAAGGTCGTCGCCTTGCAGCTCGCCATTGTACATTCCCTGCGTATAGTGATAGTTGGAGTCTTGCACTCCCGTGGTTTTTCCCGTCTAGGGTTTTCCACGCTAAACCCTGTGCATTCGAGTCTCTCTCTGTGTTTTCGATTTACTGCTGCATTGACTCGTGTGTCCTCGGTTGTGGCCGAGAGGTGAAGGTTTGAAAGCGTCGATTTCTAACATTTTTGTAACTAAATGATGTCTTTTTAATATAAGAAAGAACTTCTTGTGCTACACTCGAAAATCATCCTCCACTCAAGAATGACTCCCTCTCCTTCTTCCTCTCACACATATATAACATAATCTTTCACAACTTAATCACACACGTGATTAAATATTCACATCATTAGGTACTAATTAACCCTTAGTTAATCATCTAATTATTAACATCAAAGAACATCGAAAGCAAGAAACAAGAATTCAAGCAAATGTTGGCAAAGGAAAAGTTTCAAAGTCAACAATTGTTGAGCTCATAAAAGGGATGAAGAATTTGCAGCTCAAATTCCTGAAGCTTGAGAAGGGTGAAAGCTCAAGTCTCAAGAAAATGCCCAATGAGAAAAGATGGAATACATCCGCCAATGCATATAGTGCAATAGCACCAGACACTTAAAAAGGGATTGTCATAGTCATAAGGAGGCCTTGGAAAGAAACATTATCTTCTACCAGGCTGGGAGAATCCACTCTTTTGAGACCCCTTAAAGTCCAACTTCGGAAAAGGCTGCATGAAAAATTTACTAGAGGATGTAGCGTCGAAGAATATACGAGCTATGTATTTTTCGACTACCTATGAATTGAAAGTTGGTGATCCCCATATTAGATCGGGATTCTGGGGAAAAGTGATGAATTTGGCGAATGAAAAGAAATTTCAATCATGAGACTTATGAAAGGCCGACGATGAGATAAGGAGTAGTACTCCTAGGGCAAGTCCTATTTGGTAATCCAAGCGCAGTCATGCATCACAACAATACGGATGGAGACTAAGGTGATTGACAATGGAGCGGCATTCGTTAAGATCTAGAGTCATGATGGGAAGAGGTCAGTACAGTTCCTTACTATTCGACCGAATCATGAACAGAACAAGGAGCATCTTTGGGATCATCCACTACAAGAGGTGGAGAATTTCTTATAGGATTTTAGGGTTGTGATGGCCTGAGAGAGGTGAGAAGTCCCATTTGTAGATTTGAAGATAAAGGTGGAGTGTGTGTTGCATCAATAGATGGCACAACTATAGTAGAAAATATAATTGAAAAATAGAAACGGACTTACAAAATAGAGGTATGATTAATACAAAGGAAAAATTAGTGCAAATAGTCCAAGCATATAGTCTTTAAGATATTTTAGGAGAATTCGAGTCTTTGACGATGGAGGAGAATGAAATTGAAGTTTATGTAAACTCCATTGAAATGTTCAAAGCTATAAAGGAGTATGCTCAGAGAGAAAAAGCTCAAGTAAGCACAAAGTATAAAAATGTGGAGAAAAAGGTCTAAACAACAACAACACCACTTCTAGAAGATTGTGAAAAGGTGATGAAGGAGGTGGTGACTGAGCCAATGCTTTGATATTCAAAGAAAGTAGGGCACAAATTCAACGAAGAAACCATTCAAAATTTAGGATTAGAGAGGGTGACTTCTTATTGCCTACGAGAAGGAGCAAAATTCATGAAGATGTTAGGGCGACATGGCAAAGCATTTTCATTCAGTCCTGAAGAAATCAGATGTGTGGATCCGAAATTGGTTGAACCGATGGTCCTCTTCACGATCCCACACGTTCCATGGATTTTGAAACCGATTCTAGTGCCAAGAGAGAGGATCTCGCAACTTTACTCTGGCTACGATCAATTCCAACTTGTAGTCGGTAGCCGAGATATCACCTCCATCAGGAATCCTATCGGATAACTTTAGATGTGTACCTCACCTCAAGGTGTGACCAACTCGATCACTCACATGATGAACAATGTGCACAAAGTTCTGCAAATTCCTCACATAACCATGCCTTTTTTGGATGATATACCCGTCAAAGGATGTGAGGAAAGAATGAAGAATGAAGAGTTGAATATTGTTGGATGTTGGAAGTTCGCAAGGGATCACATAGAAGATTGTGATAAAGTGCTTTCGAGACTAGAGGGGGTACACCGGACACTTTCAGCTCCAAAAGCAATGTTCGCCATTAAGACGAACATGGACTATCTAATTGGCGCAGAAGTGATTGTAGAGACAAATTGTTTACCAATTTTTGGATTTATCGTAAATTGCGATATTTTGATTTGGGACTAGGACTCAGCCCCTTTGTGAGTCCTAGTTTAGTTTGGGATTGTGTGCTAGTTGGGACAGCCTAGGGACACCACATGTGCAATCATACCAATGCCATTAAAGAATTATAGAAGTAACCTAATGTAAATATTGCGTGGTGAGATATAAGTAAACTTTGTAAATACTTTGCGAGAGTTAGAGAAGATTTAAGAAACTCTAGTTCTTGTTTGCATGAAAGAGAGTAAGGCATAATCATGCATACCATGCATGAGGCTTCTCCAAATCCTTAGCAAAAAAATGAATGAATGAAATGGATCTATTACATCCAAAACAATGAAAACAAATACTATGAATAGAAGGTTCACTGAGCTTTTTAAATACCCTTCTTGTTAGAATACCACAATCCAAGTTACAAGTTATCTCTACCTCATGTCATCAATGGCAATGCCTTGGACTTTTATATCCACAAAACCTAACAAGTATTCAACTTAGGAAGATACGTTCACCTAAGATGGTGCTTGATAAAGCTCACTTGGAATATGTGTATGTGATATCATTAATTTGTGTATGCATATTATGTATATGTGCATGTGCATGTGATATTGTTAATTTGTGTGTGTGAATGTTACATTTTTTGAATGCTAATTAGCGTGTATGTGTATGTGCTTCCTAATTTTTTTGTGTTTTTATGCTTAATTGACCCTAATAGTATCCCTAAACCAATTTGTGTATCTGTGACTATTTTTCGATTGTGTATGCATGTATGCTCATTTCTGAACCCTAATCCTAGCCTTTGGCATAGCTGTAGTACTCAACGTCACTCAAGTACTTTTCTTTGGTGGTGGGAGAAAGGGAGAAAAGGTCAATATTTGAAATGGAGGATTATGAATCCCTTTTGCATATACTTTTTTTTTTTAATTGTGTTGTTATGCAACACATTTGTTAGGGATGTCATTATGCGAGACATTGAAAACATCATTTAGTGGTGCATTCTAGTACGGAAAGATCACAAAAACTCTACATGTGTCACGGTTCGCAATGCATCCTTTAAGCATTACTTTGCGACATTTTAGCAAAAAGGGGGGCATCACTAACACCCCATTCTATTGTAGCATATGAGAGCGGAGGGAAATTCATGATATTATATCCACTACCACCCATCTATGTTGGGGATTAATCACGTGATCTCTTGTAATCAAGGAATGATGACACCAAGACAAGCGCCCTTAAACCTTGAAGGCTAAAATGTTCATCTAAACATGTTGGATATTGACCACTTTTAGGTTGCCTCCACAACACCTACCATATGCACTTGCTTGTTGAATCTTAGCTTTGCTTCTAAATCCCTTGACATTGCAAAATTTAATATTTATCCTTTGATGTTTCTTATAGTTTTGGATCTAGTGATCTGTTGTTAACAATTCTATAGAGCATAATTGATTTAATATATTACTCTTTTTAGGATTTTTTTAATTTTTTTTTCGGGTTATGAAATACGCCATTTGCATTTGTCAATGTTGCTAAATACATTTTAAGTGATTGTTGTTCTATTGTTATCCATGTTTACATATGGTTTTGATAATTGCTATTGTTCAACCAAAACACAAATTGATTTTCTTTGCATTGTTCCATTATGCACAAATTGAAATGAAGAGTGGCATATTTACCAACAAATACTAATTAAACACAAGCCTACATAACATGTCATGGCATTCCATCTTCAAGCTCAGTACAAGCTTCTGTCTAGACACACATAATAATCCAATCCATCATGAACCACACCTTTTGCAATGTTTTTTAAACGGTGGTGGACTTTCTTTCATGGAGTACTATTGATCAACAACTATGACCTTAAAGACAAGCTTACATAACATGCCACAACCTTCTATCTTTAAGCTCACTAAAAGCTTCCTCTCTAGACACAGGTAATCCCACCATCTAAATTTTAGGATATATAAATGTTATTATCCTCCATCATCAACCTATAGGACCAAAATTAACCATTTCCACGAAAAATGTACCATGCGTGGAGTTGTCAATGTCTCACAATGTTTGAGAGATTGACTAAAGAAGGTTGCAATGTATGAGAGAAAAACTTCTATGCGATGAAAGGTTGCACATAGTAATCCTAAAGTGTTGTACTTCAATTCACAAACATTTTCAAGACACGATATGTAGTTAATGAACCTCATTGCTTGTGTCCTATTGGCCCATCTCATATTGAATTAAGAGAATATGAAAACATTGTATAAGTGTAGTTTGCTTATTTGGAGGGGAAGAGGTTTTGTAGTTTGATATGAGGGTTGAGGCCTATTTATCTCTTCAAAAGGAGAGATACATTAATTTTGAAGGAACTTTAATGCATATTGTCTTCTAAACAATTTCTTGATATCTTGCCTTCATTTGAAACTCAAAATGTTTGCCTTCTTCATTGCCAACTTTGAATGTCGCCTACACCCTTTGTCCAATTCCAGGTTTTCCTTCTGTTGTGAGAAATTATTTGGTTGGTGTTGATATTTAGTGAGGGACTCAAACCTATACATATCATTGACTGCATACACATTTGTGGTTGAGGAGACCTTTGACAAGCTACATACTATTATCGTGAGAATCGAGAGACATGTGAGAAAGTTGTAGTGGAACCACAACAGCCCTAAACCCGAGGAAGTTGAGTTTGTCACCTTTGCCGATGTAGACCTAAGAGAGTCTAGTGTGTTAATTGTCATGTATTGTCAAGATTGTTCCCTCTCTTCAGTTCATACGACCACTTGATCACTACCTAGTTCTTGAACTTATTTTTCTTCACATGTGATTAATCTACGTGAGTGTGAGTGTACGTGTAAATAGCTTTCATGTTCTATATGTGTGTAATGTTTTTTTGCATGTACATGTATATAAGTGTGTGAGTTGTATGTAATGCACAAATATGTATGAATAAGTATGTGGGTGTAATGGTGTGCTAAATTTGGTGGGTGTGTTTCTAAGTACTTTTACGTGCATGTGTTTTTGAGTGAGTGAGTGTGTTTGTGTGTGTGAATGGGTATAAATGTAGAATTGCATACATGACAATTTTTTTCTTTATGTGCAAATCTTTGCTTGTGGTTTATATGCTTGCACACACTTTTTACATATATTTATGTGTGTCCGTTTTCTTTGATATTATAGGGGGAGGGAGTAGTGTGTATGTATGTACATGTGTGTTTTGAGTGTGAAAACAAACACATTAAAGGGAGTGCCACCCTTATGTTTGAGTAGCCAAACCTTAGTTGGGCCTATGTTTGAGTAGTGGAAGGAAGGTTACAAGGAGGCTCAACGTTGACCGCCTCATCTGCAACAAGAAGAAACAGACGATTGGGCATGCATATATATATATATATACACACACACACACACACACGTTCACACAATGCCCACAAGTTTAATGGGATAGGAGGACTCCATGAATTCTATTGTGGTGGTGACCAACATATAGCCACCAACAATATGTCATTTTACTTGCCAAACGATTGTGGCTCAAGCCAAACTGTTACCCAATTAAATGACGAGACATAGGAGGACAAGCTCAAGAAATTAAAGTAAGAAATGAACGGCATTTGTGAAGAGCAAGGATGAAGTTCTTCTAGTGGTGCGTGCGCGCACTCGTTTGTGTTTCTTTTTTTGTTTTTTCCACGCACCCGTGACCCATAAAACGATTGGCAGACAGACACGTAACTTAAGATAAAGATAAAGAGAGAACCCTACCCCCACCCCCACCCCTCTTAACTTTGCTGACTTCACTAGTTTTGACATCCAATGGGCGCCTGCCTTTTCCCTTTCCCTTTCCTGGGGGCGGTAATATGCATATGCATATATATATATGCATAGACAGGGGGCGGAAAAGTGCTTCTTCAATACATACATACATACATACATACATATTTAATAGCTTACTTTCTTTAAACACCAAAATTTAGAAATGCTCAATTGCTGTGCAAGTATGTAAATCAATTATCAAACTACTACTCCTATCTATCTGGTTTGGTTCTGTTGTTCAGGCGATGCAAACAAAACAGAGTTACAGCAGCCATGAAACAAGAGCAAGATGATGACGGGCCTGAATTCTGGTGCAATGGCCATTACTTCACACATTCCTTGCGCGGCGCTTCTTCCTCTAATCCGTTTTTCTCTGCCTCTGCCTCTGCCGGTGCCGGTGCCGGTGCTGCGAAGAAGAATCCCACAGATGTGGTTGTAAATGCCATAAATCCGAGTTGCTCGGATATAATTACTTATTCTGCAAAAGATGCCATGAAACCTATCAAAGCTACAGACCCCGTAAACTCTCCTTCCGCTGCTTCAAATGATGTGACAAGTGCCGTGGCTTCTTTTTCTCGCACTTCCAACCCTTCTTCTACCAGCAGCCATATCCAGGATGCTATAACTATGGAAACTCCTGCAACCTCGAGCTCCTCTTCCAGTGCTATAGACGATCTTCCGATTCGTGTGACAGCGTCTTCCTTTGATTCAGAGAATCGTATAAATCGAAACACCCCTTTTACCTCCTCCTCTTCTGGTGCTATGAGTGGGAAGGCTTCACGTAGCCGAAGCGGTGGA
This sequence comes from Azolla caroliniana, assembly GCF_043228905.1. Taxonomy (NCBI): domain Eukaryota; kingdom Viridiplantae; phylum Streptophyta; class Polypodiopsida; order Salviniales; family Salviniaceae; genus Azolla; species Azolla caroliniana. The sequence goes on from NW_028230449.1 coordinate 20,806,189, forward strand.
GGAGGTGAGGAGGAAGAGAAGGATGGAATGGAAAAGAGGCAGCGGAAGTTCCCATATCGAGGTATACGAGTGAGGCCATGGGGGAAGTTTGCGGCGGAGATTCGGGACCCACGCAAGGGCGTCCGCCTATGGCTCGGCACTTTCGACACCGCCGAGGGTGCCGCCCGCGCCTATGACATAGCTGCCCTCTCCATTAGGGGCCCAAAAGCCAAGCTAAACTTCGCCTCTCCCACCACCCACACAACTTCTTCTTCTTGCTCACAACAAACAACATCATCATGATTCATTCCAAGGCCAATGCATTTGCATTACCTGACCTACTCTCATATTTTCAACCCCCCCAAACGTTTCCCAATGATGGATCATCATGTCCCAGCCCTAGGAACTTTCTAGGTTAATTAACTCATCCCACCTCTTCTAACGATATAGTATATTATCAACCCTTTGGCATTTTGTAAAATCCTGGATGGAAAGGTTGATTGAATACAGTCTGGAATATCCAAATACATCTTCATTGTATTCTCCTTTGGGCTACACGTTAACATTAAAAAATCATCAAGTGTGTTATATGTATTTAAGGTTTTTATGCATCGCCATGAACATGAAACAATAATCTTTGTAAATTTACATGTACTTAAGTTTCTTATACACCATAATACAACTCATTAGCCACTTGTGGCACGAGATTTCGCTAGCCCACATACCAGCCCTATATTTCGTCGTGTCATCGCTTTGGACAATGATCACATTATTTCCATTGAATTTCAGCCCTTTACATAATGGAGGTTGGAAAGTAAACAAATGACTTTTATAAACCCTTCTTGAAAATTTAACATCAAATAGGTCTATTAAAAACCGCTACTTTTAGATATCCAATGTTACATCAATATGTGGGACAAACCACCACCATGTTTGGAATTTACAAAATCAGAAATTCTCCACAAAACCACCAGTATATATTGAGAGAGAATATAGAGTGTTTGGTGTTCTTTCGTCAACAACAAAGACTAGTTGGTAATCATTCAACAATTAAGAATTTAGCTGCAGCCTGCACAGAAAATATAGTATAGTATAGAGTATTTGGTGCACTTTTATCAACAAAAAAGACATAGTAATACTTAAAGAAATCAAGAATTTAGCTGTGCACCACAATGAGACAAGGAACATCAGTGTTGAGACTGCACTTATGGCCCTAAAAAAGGTTTTGATTTTTCCTACAGTTGCCTAAGCAGACATGCTATATGAAATTAGCTCTACTTCATCAAATCATTAAAAAATATACCCATGAATAAAACTAGTAGAATCCTCAAGATCCTCTTAAGTCCAAATGTGGACTCTGCAAATTCGCATCCACATACAGGTAATAGAAAACACGCAGAAAGTAATTTGCATAAGATGATGGATTTATGATGGCTCGACTTCATTCATTAACATTTTAAAATACATCTACTGCAATGATAAGCTTGTCAGTAACTCAAAATGAAACAAATTCTGTAAAAGTGTTCATAAGATCACCAATGCCAAGAAAATATTGGCTTATATCTCAAAAGTGATAACTCAAATAATCAGAAGAAAATTGTGCCCCTCAGAACCTGTTTGAGGCAATGAACCCAGTTGTAACTTGGTTGCATTGAAATTAATAATAAAAGTAATACCCTCAATAACTCCTACCCCACAGTGCCCAGCGTTTCGCCGGTTTTCCAGAAGCGAAGCACAAGGTACCTGAAGTAAAGACAATGTGCTCCAAATTTATTTGTATGTCTTATAAGGGTCCAAAAAGAAAATTTAACTATCAAATAGTAAGTAAAATGCTGAAATATTTTAGGGATGAAGCAAAAGTTAAACTGCACAAAAGTAATGATGAAAATGCCGAATATATAATAAAAGCTTAAAAGGGGCAAAATACTGACAAACAATCTGAAGTTATCTTGGATTAATGCACTCATAGAAGGTAATGGCAATAAATGGAAATTTTACTTGGATTTTAAGAGCTCGAAATTTTGAAATAGTGAGGAAATTTTGAAATTAGACTAAATAGTGAGGAAATTTTGAAATTTTGTTTGAGATTTGAGTGGGATGAAGGATTCCATAATTGAAATTTTGTTTGAGATTTGAGTAATTGCAATAAAACAATGAAAAAAGACACAATTTACTTTTAAGAACTCAATATAATAACTGCACTAAAATAGCAAACAAAATAATTACCCTCAGGGAGTTCAGGCTGATCATATGGCATGCATAATGTCTTTGCAGCTCCTGCATCTCCTCTTGTTCGTGCCTTCACATCCTCTTCAGCATCCTACAATTCCAACAATACTTCTCATGTCTTTTCATGGTTTAGCCCAAAATTTAGAGTAAAGATTTCATTAAAAGTTTCCCATACCACTTCATCACACCAGGGGGCCAAAACCATCTTCTTATCATTCAGTGCTAGGATAAACTCGTCCCATGTCAATACTTTTTTTATACATTCATCCCTTTCTTTCTTGGCCTTCTGAAAGAGGCTCTTCTGAATATCATCCAGCAATTCCAAAGCTCTTGTCGCTACATCTTGTACAGGCACATCCTCTTTCTCAAAATTATCTCTTCGAACCATTCTCACCTGAACACACACTTTTTTAGTCACGAATTGACTAGTTCATATTTCCAAAATATTTTTTTTGTCACAAATTGACTCGAACCATCTAATAATAGGTAAAATTATTATTATGTCACTATAAGGTACAATAATTCCACAGACAAAAGAGGGGAAAATAATTCATTTCTGATCATTTAAAGAGTAACTACGCATATTTTTTAGTTTACAGGGTTAAAATTCAAATGAACGTTAACCTATCTTATTAGCTACACATTGATCATTATTTATTTCTCAGAATGTTGCATCTTATAGCTTGTTGAATTCTGATGATTCGTTGCTAAGCATAATATCGTAATTATTACGTGATTATAAAAATTAGTTTTCCAGTCAGATATCAGGGATCAATATTTCTTTTGTGCGGCATTTTGCAAACTTTCCCTATTAAATTATCATCTAAAATACTCTAGCACTACAGGAATTTGATAGATTTGTCACATTTTAGATGTTCTGGTAAACTAACGTGGCATTTGCTCATAATAATCATATGCCACCCATACCTGATTCTTTTCAACATCTTTGGGACCAATCTCAATTCGAAGAGGAACTCCTTTTAGTTCCCAATCGGAATATTTCCACCCTGGTGGATAATTGTCTCGTGTATCTTCCTTAACTCGTAAACCTGAAGCCTCTAGTGTTTCTGCTACTTTGCGGCAAGCATTCAACATTGCAGTGGAATCTACATCCTTGTATGGAACTGGTATGATAACCACCTGTGTTGTTGCCACTCGAGGAGGCAAAACCAAACCTTTCTCATCTCCATGAATCATCACCATTACACCAATCTAGCAATGAGGAAAAAAGTACAATTACAAATACATACTCCACAATAGAAATAAGAACATGTGGAAGTTTTTTCTTGGAAGAAAAGCCTTACCACTCGAGTTGTGAAGCCCCACGAATTCTGCCAAACCATTGATTTTTCACCTTTATCATCTTCGAACTTGATTTCAAACATTTTGGAGAAATTCTGGCCAAGGCAATGAGAGGTTGCTCCTTGAATACCACGGCCTGTGGTTGGAATAAAGGCCTGCGTAAATTACTATATCATTTGAGCACTTAACTCTGCAATCAAAGAGGAGACCAGAAAAAGAATTATTCACAATAGATACCTCCACTGTAGTAGTGTAAAGACCACCAGCAAACTTCTCAAGTTCACTCTTGACCCCTTTGATAACTGGTACAGCCAAATAATCTTCATATACTCTTCTATAAAGTTCGAGTATAGTTTGGACCTTCGAAAACAAGGCATTGCAAAATCATGAGCATTTTCGAAAACATTTATATGTCTCGACATTGCATGCTAATTTATATTATTAAGTAGGCATCGCTCATAAAATTATGACAATGTGAGTTTATTCTCCATAACGGAAAAGTTGTGTGCATTTTTCTAAATAATGCCCAAACAGAAAAAAAATTTATTTAAAAAGGGCATTCCCTTTGCACTGTTTCAGAGGCAATTCCAACATTGCAAGAGGTATTCAGGGCCAGGACACTCAGATATGTCATTTCTGGCCCAAATCTACACATGCACAAACAAGCATATTTTATTATCAAACATATACCTCTGCATCTGCCTCTGGCTTCGTTGCAAATGCTGTGTGCCCCTCTTGCCATAGAAATTCACGACTCCTAAAGATATGCAACCACTGATAAACATATGAAAATAGATTTGGAAGACAACTTGATAATATCTAATCGTGGGTTTCCCACAATAAAAGCCAAATGCTCTAGATAAATTTTACTAGCGCATTAACCACCATGTTGAAAGATAGCGTACATTACCCAGATGACATACATAAGACATAGTGCTATAGGAGCTCAATATATTACACTGCTTCAAATTTATAGATATCCACATCAAACCTTATAAATGGAGTTGGATGCTTGAATTCCCAACGCACAACATTGCACCACTGATTTAAACGCAGAGGAAGATCTCTATGCCCCCTGATCCATTTTGCAAAGAATGGATACATCACAGTTTCACTAGTGGGCCGAATCGCAATCGGTGCTTCTAGTTCAGTGTTTCCAGACTTTGTGACCCACGCAACCTGAGAGAGAAAAACAAAAGGTGATCCATGAGTAGAAACAATGGTATCTCTAACCTTCAGGAATCTGGCTGGGAAACAGCTTAGCAGGCTCAGATGCTAATAAAAGAAAGAGTGCAAATAGAAAAATGTATACATTTAGCCATGCAAATTTCAGACATCTTCCACAAAAATCTACATCCTTTGAGATCATGAATTTTCTCTCTTTGAGCAGAATGGCGGAAAAATTATGATGACTGCTCTCAACATCATTAGATCGATTATAGATAAGTTTGGTCTTGACAAATGAACTGTTACATGATGTGAACATTTTGGGGAAACTCATATAGCCAATTCACAACAAATAAAACCGAAATGATGTAAGAGAATATAGATGTTATATATGCTCTCTTTGTTTCATACATACCTCTGGTGCAAACCCTTCAATATGGTCTTTCTCTTTTGTCAATGCTGCTTCTGAAATGAATAGCGGAAAATAAGCATTCTGAATCCCTATCTTTTTAATTTCCGAATCAAAGAAATCCTGTTAAGCGGAAGGAGTGGCTCAAAATAGGGTCCATTGTGAAGGCATTGCTATTAAAATCACTGAATCTTTGTTCAAATTATAAACACTATTTCTTTACACATACATTAATTTGTTGTTTCTTGAAGATTTAAGATTTGCACTAGATTATCAGAACATAAAATGTTTGGAAACCTTTAAGATCTCCCATATTGCATATGACCAAGGTCGTAGAATGTAGCATCCTGACACATCATAGTATTCGATCATTCCACTCTTAGTAAGAACCTACAGATTATTAAGAAGAATAAAAAAATAGGTAAACAGACAATGAATTGTTAGTTCACATGTTAAAAGTGCATGAATTGAGACAGGAAATTTTCCAATGAAAATCCAATGCCTTATATAGAGAGAATAGGACTCACGAGCAAATAAAGGAAAACGATCTCTAGCACAAACTGAAGAGCGCTCACACATGAATATAGATCATGTATGCTCATCTATGGTATATGATATTGGCATGCTGAGTCAATTCTTACAAACTCTATCTTCATGCTATAAGTAAGTTACTGACAGACTCAACAAAATTACTCATCTGAGCTATTGTACTAGCAAGTTGGATGATTCCTTTCAAAATTTATCTCAATGTTTCGTACACATGAGGAAAGACTAGGTGGCAGGTAGTTGAAACTGAAGTTTGAGATAATATATTCTATTACCATGCTGGATCATCTCATCCATAATGGATACCTTGATCTTTCAAATACATCGGGAATGACATAATAATACCTTCTGGTACCATATTTCTTTCAAAATCCATCTTGATCTTTAAAACATGTTAAGAAAGAAACTGTGTAGGTATCCATCCAATTGATCTATTACATCAGCAAGTTCAGTCATTTCTTCATAAATCCATTGCAACCTTTAAGATACATCAAGTTACAACCAAGTTATTCAAATTTTCTATATTATTAAGCTATTCAGATCACTCCTTCCAATAAAAATCTCAATGTTCAGAATATGCAGAGAAATATCCATCCACAATGAAGATACTTGTCTGAGCTATGTTCTTTATGGGTTGGATCAAATTTCCACACTCCATCTCTCTGTCTCAAATACATTAAAAACAAAATCTGTCATGCCTCCTAGAGCAAACTTCTTCTAAAATCCATGCCAATCTTCCAGACACCTTAAAAAAAAATCACTGACATTACCTCCTGATACCAGTTACCGAATGATTCTTCATTTTTCTTCTCTGACAAGCCAAGCTTTGTTTCTTTCTTTACTTCTTTTCCTACACAAGCATTCATCTACGAAATCCATGAAGTGCGGCAACAAGATAAGAAGTGAAAGAAGAAGGACGAAAATCTTGAGGGAAGGAAGAATTGTGCTCACCTCCGTGGGCAACTTCTTTCTTCTCTTTCGGAGGTTTCTTAGGTTTCTCGGGTTTCTTCGGTTTCTCGGTCTTGTTAGCCTCTGCACTCAGAGCCACGCCATTTAACACGGAGGCCAGGTCAGCGTCGGAAGAGCTGCTCATGTTTGTTGCAGGCGGGGATCCACTGTGCGTTCGGCCCGATGAAGCTTCTTCAGTAGTGAAGAAGAAAGAAGAAGAAAGAAGAAGAAGAGAAGGTTCCTAGGGTTCTTCTGCTGCTCCGTGTATGTTATTATGTTATAACTTTTATACTATGTATATACTTCTAAGTTCTACCCTTTCTTCTAAGTACATACATACATACATACATGATACATATTTATGTACAACAACACTACGACCAAACAAACCCATATGTTCTTACGTGAGTGTTCTCCCAATATGTATTCCTACCCTAACCTAAATCCATTAGTCTTAGCCTCCTTTTTAACATTGGTCCTTAGTGCTATGGAATCGTAACATAAAGGGGACGATAGAGCATGAGACAATATTTTACTCAACCACATTCGAAAAACCATTGCATGAAATGCAGAGCGAGCCGGCACAAAGTCGTAGTTTGAGTATTATTGTAATCGTGTTCATTCTTGACATGGGAAAACTACATAGTGTGGTGTTGGCTAAAGCCCAAACTCACACATAAGACACTCGGGTATATGGCTAAGAGGATGTAGCGCATCACAAAGACATGTGCACTAACCCCTACACATTGAAATAGAAATTGGATCAATTGAGAGACAACCATGTGGAGGTGAACACTATTATGCTTGTACTACTTAACTAGATGCTACAACAAAAATGTCGGAGTTTTGAGAACCTCATCAATCGAGCCTACAAACTATCATGTATGTGGGCTAGACTTGTGAGCATTCAGGGTTTACCTACAAAACAAAAGTGTTTTGTTATTGTTAGTATCGTAATTGAGCCAACTTTTATATACATACATATGTATACATATATGTGTATGTTTTGGTATGTACAATCGGATATGAATGAATGCGCTCATAAAATGACTTCATGTCGAAGCCTCATCCATCAAACTCTCCCCAACCCCCATTCCTCCCAATAAATAGTAGTAGTTATTAGTAGTAGACTGTAGTAATAGTAAAGTATGTATGTAGTCCATTAGCTTAGAGAGAGAGAGTACATAGTATGTATTAGTTACGAAGAGGAGGACTTTTGGGGTTTTATGCAGAAAAAGAGAAGACTCATCATCTCATCATCCATCATCTATAGACACAAGAGACACACACAAAACACACAGAGAGAGAAGCAATGGAGTCTCAGCTCGCCTCGCTTTCGTGGTCAGACTGCAACTCTAAGCTTCCAAAGGTCGACATAACTAATAGCGACGCTATCACTGTCTCTGCGCAGAAGAAGAGAAAGTCCAGAATTCTCTCTGTCAGAGGAGCTCTCGAACGTTCATCATCATCTAGGCCTGGTCAGAATACTAGACGTCCTCGCTCAGTTTCAGGTAATCGCAATGTATACAGTTCCACAGAAGAGCAGAATATTCCACACACTCAACAACGAAGTTCCGAGTTGATCTTGCCTCTCCTTGGCGCTGGTGTCTTTGTTGGTGTTGCATATGGTAATACTAAACCTGAAACTAAACATTTTCTGATGTTTTTGTTAATTGACGATAGTCAAAGGCATAGTCTGTTAAATGTACATGTAAACTCAAGCCTTCAATCTAAACATGGCCTGAAGTAGTATTCATACGGAGGATTAGGGATATAGTGCGTTAAACCTAAACTATTTTATTTATTTATTCTAGTTACTATGTGGCATTATGACTACAGAGGATCAGGCACGCAATAGGTTAAACATAAAATGAATCGTTTTCTTCTGTTTATTTTATTAATTTGTGGTGAAACATCCTGCATATAGATCATATATTTCATATATTGATAGAATACTTCGTTATATGAATGAATGCATGTTTTAGGAGCATGACCATGTCTATGGAAGTGCTCATTTGGATTATGTACGTGGAAGATCCGTGGCATGTTTTTCTGCAGATAGTATGCTTTATTACATGACTTAATGCATGTTTTAGTATTATAATTTATAACCATGTTTGTGTAAATGTTCATCAGCGTTATGGATTATACATATAGGTGATCAGAGACATAAAAAAATATCCTTATCAAAATGCCATATAATTAATTTTGCATGGACGAATGTGTGTTTTATAACTAGATGTATGGAAACAGTCATTTGGATCTTCATGAAATTATTATGCATATGAAGGATTAGAGACATCTAAAACAGCTCTCAAAGTCCAATGCTATTTTTCTTGGGTGAGTGAAAGCATGTTTCAGGAGTATAAATGCGTCTATGTAAGTGGCCATTCACATTATGCATACAGAGGATCATAGAAATGGAAAACAGTTTCTCAATTCCCGCACAATCTTTTCCTTTATGGACAGATGCATGTTTTAGCAGTATAACCAGATCCATGGAAGTGGTAATCAGCAGAATGCACATGGAGGATAAGAGTCGTAGAGAATGGCTTTTAAGCCCTACAGAATCCCTTTTGTATGGTTGAGTGCAAGTTTTAGCACTATAATCATGCCAATAGAAGTGGCCATTTGAACCAAGCTCAGAAATTTGGTATTTGAGTTGAATCTATGTCATGTGCTTGTCTTAGCAATATGCCAAACATATATAAGTGCATCATGCATATGAAGAATCAGAGGCACAAGACCCAGGTTTCAATGTCCCGTACGATCTTTTTTCATACTGATGAATGCATGTTTTAGCATCATAACCACGTTTACTGAAGTGTTTATGTGCTTTCAAATTTCTAGTATAATGATTCTCGTAAGGAAGCATGCGCATTGTATTGCAAAGTCAGATCTATGACATTGATCATTAGTAGTGTCCATGAAGGATTATGCATGTGGAGGATTCTAAGAGACATGAAAAATATCTTTCGAAGTCTGATGTTCCTTTGTTACATGAATAAATGTGTATGTCAGTAGTGTAACCATATCTATGGAAGGTGGCATTGGTGTTTTAGTAGCAGAATGTAGAAGACCACGTATGACATTTATGACATCCATTATGAAGCTCAGTGCAGGAGAGATATTGACAGAAAATCCATTATAGAGTAATTATTCATGGTTGTAACATATTACATTCTTTCAAGTAATGGCGAGCAAGATGATTCCACCTCTACTTTGGAGGGCAAATGCAAATGCTTCATTATTCTTTTAACAAATCTCTTGCCTGCTTACATTGTGCAATGAATGAGCTGTAATACTATATCACGGTCATATCAGCTTGTTATGCAATGCATGTAACAATTCTGTCTGTCACCAAAACCCTGTGGACGCAACACTGACAATTTAGTGATTAATTCCATGGTTGGATTAATTAGATACACAGTAATCACTGCAAGACGATCACAATAAACAGTGTTAATTATTATTTTGGTGATCAACAGGATGTATCTCGTATTTGTGTTGAAGGGGCTCATTCTTCGGAGGTCCTTGGATTAGAATTAGAATTAGAATTTTTATCGTCCATAAAGAAGCCAATTTTGACCTATGGTTACAAAATTAGATTGTGCTTCATAAGTAGAAATACTCCACGGAGATCAACACACAATAGAGCACGCCGTAGATAAAAGTCATCGTTTCCATTGTAGGTTGTAGGTCATAATTTTGTAACCCTTTTGAACTTGAATACCCAATGAGGGGTATACTGATGACACACCAATTTATCTATAGACTGTCTATCATATTTGCAAGGAGATGCAGTTACCTCAGTTTTATACGTTATAAAATGGTTTGGCCTTATGTGTCATTTTGGCCTTTTGTAGACAGTAACATTACTTACTTTCTTTACTTTTCACAGTAATATGGAAACCTATCATAAATGTTGATCGTTTCTTGTGTGACAGCTCTGGTTAAATGGATGGGAAGAGAGAGACCCATGTCAGAGGCCAAGTTGACATCACTAAGTGGTGGTACAAGTTCAAGTTCTGTTTGGGGCAGTTCAGACAAGAAATTTCGAAGAGAATCAGTAGCTCGCCTGAATGAATTTGCTAAGGAGCTTCGAACCTTCCGGAACATAGATATGAGTGGTATGCATTCATATGCATGTTCAATAATTTTCTTGAAAAATATAACTGAAAAGGAATGAGTCTATTCATATAATCAATTTTTTATTACAGGAAGAAACTTTGGAGATGAGGGCTTTATTTTTTTGGCAGAAAGTTTGGCTTTTAATAAGGTTGAGGAAGTATTGATAAAACATATCTTTGTTTATTTCATTTTCTAAAAGATAAGAATATTTTAACATGTGACATGGTGGTGGATCAGAATGCAGAAGTAGTTGACTTCTCTGCCAATGGGATAACAGAGATTGGGGTGAAAGCTCTGTCAGATGTTTTACCAACAAACACATTCATGAAAACCCTCAATTTTTCTGGAAATAGCTTCGGGGATGATGGAGCAAAGGTAAATTTTTATCTCTCTGGAAAATATTTTAGTGTTTAGAAAGTTGATATGGATTGGGTTATTTGCATTATTGTCCTTGATACATGAACCCTTCACTTATTTTTGCATACAAATGAATGTGGGAAGGGATGCCGTAGCATCTAGCCCACGTTATGAATGAAGTATTTGACAAAATCTTTAGTTGTCATGTCAGGGAAAGTAAGTGATGTAAACTAATGGGTGAGACTACTTGAAGGTTAGAGCATACATAATGCATTCATGTGAGCCTTCTTTGGGATTTTTGCGGGCAACGTACCAAAGGATATGCGATTTGAGGAACAACGTGCAGTGGAAGAATTTGAAGAAATTCTTATTCGGAACAGGTTTTGGCACAGAAAGAAAGAAAAGTGAAGGGGAAATTTATAAGGCATAAGTTTAAGAACTATTTACAGATGGATGCAAAGTGGATGGAAGAGGCCGAATTAGCTGATTCACCTCAGCTTTTACAACTTTACTTGGAGGCCTTTCAATGGGTACTCATTGTCATGTAATTAAGCTTAATCAAGCTTGCTTCTAGAGCATACTTTGGTTGCTCAAGAAAGGGCCATCGATAAAGGTTTTTCCATACAGAATCGATGCTATACACGTGGGTTGTCCACATTTTTGGCAATGCTATTTTCCAGAAACATGAATATAGTCTCAGCTCAAACTGGCAATACAAATTCATGTGATAGCACAAAGAGTGAGTTGTATACTATTGCCAAATGTTATCCTTTAGCATATATTGTAGGCACACATGGGATGCTCTTTGCATTATTTCAATAAGAGGGTATGTCACCAGGGGGAGTTATTTTGTTTGATTTTATTACGTTGTTTAGTAATGCTTTTACTTCTATTTATTTTGTTTTAGTTTATTGTTTACTTGATCCGTGAACCTCATGAAATTAGGCAAAAAGACATTGCATCGGATCTATGAAATGGTGTCTGTAGACCAGAGGAGCCATGGCTGGCAGGGATTGGCATATGGTCAGTCTGGTTATCATTCGATTCTGATCTGTGTGATACTTGGTCTTTGCAGATCTTGTGAATATTTGGAGCTCACACACGTTTTCCTCTGATTATGGTGCATTCTGTAACAACATTTATAACAAGTCATATTGGGCTTTGAATTAATATAGGGAAGGATTAATTATTACTCTCCTCCGATGTTCAGTTGCAAATTGGTGTTGTTCAGACACTCCATTTGAATGTCGGAAAGCCTTGTGGGAGGGAGGGAGAGGGAGTGAGAAAGTTGATTGATCTGATAAAAACTATGCTAGAAAATAGAAGATTTGGACAAGGATCACAATATGGATGATACATATGTCATGATGATTTATTGCTAAAATCTCAGTGGTACATTTGCTGATCTCTGCATATGTCCTTCATGCTCACTAAGATTACAATCATTCTCAAAATTGAACTTTCTTTTCAAGAGATATCAAGACAAGTTGATCTCTACTGGGCCTTTACATTGGATCCTAGTTTTTTTCTCTTTAAGATATAGAAACTCCCAGCTGTAAGAAAAGTCCTAAATATTAGCCTTGCAAAGACTCATGGATTGTAGCAGTAAAGTAACATGTCGTTCAGCTTGGCCGCTTTTCCAGGATCTTGCTGCTATGCTGGAGAGGAATCATGGAATTCAGAAACTGCAGCTGAACAGTACAAATATTGGAGATGAGGTGTGTAAGGTTTAATGAATATTGATACTTTGGTTTGAGAATGCAGAGGAAGCTGTTTTTCATTTGATGTTTGTGTATGCAGGGGGCTAAGGCACTTGCTGAAATGCTAAAGAAGAACTCGAATATATCTGTATTAGAGCTTAACAACAATTCAATAGAATACCCTGTAAGTTGGAAATTTCATGTGTTTGTTTATTGGTTTTTATTGTGTATTGTTATAAGTTTCATATGAGCCCGTTTTTGGAAGTTTTTATTGTACCTTCACATAATGTCTCTGTTATAATCTTTGTAGGGTTTTGCCGCTTTAGCAGAAGCATTGACTGTAAATACTACCCTTCGGTCTTTGCATCTGAAGTGAGTTACACGATGATGAACTCTGTCATTGTTGAAATAATTTTTCGTAATTAATTTTTTAACTGTCTCTGTTTTTTATGTTATACAGTGGGAATTATGGGGGTCCTCTTGGAGCTTCGGCACTTGCAAAAGGTCTGGAAATGAATAAATCTTTAAGGGTAAACAATATTCTTTGGACTCCACTTTAACGCAACTAATATATATACGTAGTTAGCATTAGAAGAATTATTTGGAGTTGTTTGAAAACCAGATTACCCCTGTAATGCAGGAAATTCACCTTCATGGAAATGGAATAGGAAATGAAGGGGCTCGTACATTGATGACTGGTCTAATGTCTCACAAAGGCATGTATTTGAGTTTGCAAATGGTGAATTTGAAATTGTGTTTGATTTATTTCTATTTCAAATCCAAAACCCTTTCCGAGGTAGACTGTCAATTTGGGGACAAAAATTGAAGTTTAAATTCATGCTAAAATTGGATTGCTTTCCTTTTTGGTGGTCAACCATTTATTTCTAATTGAAATGTCTGGCTTTTTACAGGAAAAATCACTACACTTGACATTGGAAACAATGATATTGGGCCAAAAGGTGCCTTACATGTGGCAAATTTTATAAAAAAATCGAAGACTTTACAATGGTTAAACGTTTACATGAATGACATGGGTGATGAGGTATCAAACCAAGTCTGTTATCGTGTTTCATCTTATAGTTGTCACCAGCTCTTCCTATGATAGTTCCTTCATGTGTTTAGGGAGCACAACGTATTGCAGATGCTTTGAAAAGAAACAATACACTGACAACGTTAGATCTGGTTGGTGCCTCTAAGCTAATTGCAAGAGATGTTTAAAGGTGCTATGTATGTAAATAAGTTGACATTCAATATATAATTTTTATTCTATGTTTACTTCTTCCAGGGAGGGAATAATATACATGCAGAGGGGACAGGTTACATTGCCAATGCTATGAAGGAAAACACAAGCATCACAACTGTATGTTCCTGCATTTCTCTAATGCTACCTGAATGATAGTGTGCTTGTATGTGCTGATAATACTTATTCTGAATAAAACTTAAACTTGCCTGACATCTACATCATATCCTCTCTTGTGCAAGGAATCAGGAATAACGTACTTAAAGATCTCATATTCTTGAATGGCTTTGTACCGTCAATCATGTGTCCAGTCTTGTGGCTGCTGTAGTGGGATCGGATCATTAAGATATAATGTTTTTTGGGGGGTAAACCTATCACCTAATGATGAGCCCAAATAATGCATTCAATTAACCCAGGTGCAGGTTGATTTTACAAAAGTTATGGCAGATTACAGCTAATAAAATTGCAATTTAGTAATGAATGATCACAATAGGCTGTGAAGATGTGTTGTCAAGTTTATTTTACATTTGACATCATTAAGGCCCAAGTTCCTCTTACTATGGGTGTCACGTGGGATACTGATGTTCTTGTTGCTGAACATGATAAACATAGAGAGGGGGTCATGTTTCCGTATTGTCCCGAACGACAGAGAACAGAAGGCGCTTTTGCTGTATTGGGGTAGTCTTCTTTCAACCACGAAGTAACTGTAATCTCATTGCTGTGACTGTGGGACTTGTGTCAGCAACTGTTGTGAATCATCGAATGCCTATTGATAGTAGATGTTCTCGTTCTTGTCCATATGTGTAGCCATAGAACTTAACCCTTCTCATGGATCTTATACTCAATTCTCTGTACGTTTTGCAGAGTAATTTATGAGTGTCTGTTTCCTAATATTTGACTTGCAGCTGGAGCTGAGTTACAATCCTATTGGCCCTGATGGATCAAAGATTCTTGCAGATTTTTTCAAATTTCATGGAAACGTACAAACCCTTCGATTAGGATGGTGTCAGGTAAATAAAAGCTTGGAATATAATGCTTAAGCTGTGTTTGTGAGACTAGTTCACTTTTATATAAATGGTTAATTGGCAGATCGGTGTCAAAGGTGCACAATATCTTGCTGAAGCTTTGCAGTACAACAGCACCATCTCAACCTTGGATTTGCGTGCAAATAGCCTGGGAGATGATGTAAGTAACAACCCTGTCTCTTTTTTGTTACCTTTGTACGGTTTTGAAGGGTCAGTAAGTCAAAATTCTTGTGACAGGGTGCAACTGCGTTGGCACGAAGTTTAAAAGTTGTTAATGAAACTCTCACTTCCTTGGATCTTGGGTTCAACGAAATACGGGTAAATGATCCATTTCAACGTCCTAGTCTATGGTCCTAGGAACTAATGATATATCTGGCTCATGGAATTGCATTAACTCTTTATCAAGCCACATTTTATGTATTGCAGGATAAGGGAGCATTTGCTTTAGCACAAGCTCTAAAAGCTAATCCTGATGCTGCGGTAGCCTCTTTAAATCTTACCAATAATTTCTTCACGAAGTATGGACAGGTGAGTATATAAATAAGATTTTTATATATGGAAGCATTTTTCAAGACGAAAAAAACAACGTTAGTGACTGGAACATTACCCCAACAGGTTGCTTTAACAGAAGCAAAAGATCATGTGATGGAAATGAATGATGGGAAGGAGGTAAACATTTACTTCTAAAATTGGAATCTTGAAAACAATACATGGAATCATTATATTGATACAAGGTTCAATGCCTCTAGGCTTGAGTTAAGTTTTTTTGTGCTTTTTTGAGCACACGGGATGAATTTTGATGACGATGATGGGCATTGATATTTGACTCTAGATTTGATTATACATACAAATATGAAAAACAATTCTATCAATATAAGTTTCCTACCACTGTTGTAAAAAAAAAGAATTTGAAAGATTTCACATCAACCTTCATATTGAAGGGATGCTAATCTATGAGGACAACTTCCCTATTTAAATCTATTTTCTTTATCTCCTCCAATACATTACTCTTGTTCTCTTTCTACAAAGCAATCATCAGTAAAGAGAATGCCAAACTAGTAAGTTAAACAACCCAATGGTAGGATGCTTAGAACTCTAGATCCTAAATTTACATCGCAGAAGACATGATCAGTATTCAGTCATTGCAAATTTCAAATCAAGAAACCTTTGACTACTACTCTTGATTGAGAAATACCATTTTTGATGTCAAAAATACTCATATTTTAATGCTCTTATTTGAGAAATACCATTGAGCTTGCAAAATTCAATGTTTTGTTTATTTATTTCTTTATGTTTCTTTGACGATCCATCTTCTCCCTATTACTACACAAAGATAAACACTAGAGCATCCATCGACCTCCTGTGATACATCTCTCTCTCTCTCTCTCTCTCTCTCTCTCTCTCTCTCTCTGTCTCTCAAAGAATTACTTTTAAGGACATTCAAAACATAAAACAAAATGGAATTCACAAGTGAAAGAATAGTTCTATAAGTGGTCTGACATCTAGAACTAGCTGCCCATATGATATTATATGTGGCTTTAAAATGATGAATTAAACAAGTTATTGCAGAAAGGGCT
This sequence comes from Azolla caroliniana, assembly GCF_043228905.1. Taxonomy (NCBI): domain Eukaryota; kingdom Viridiplantae; phylum Streptophyta; class Polypodiopsida; order Salviniales; family Salviniaceae; genus Azolla; species Azolla caroliniana. The sequence continues at coordinate 20,822,799 of NW_028230449.1, forward strand.
ATGAGCTCTATATCCAAACGATCTGATCACACCAAGGGAACCTGTTCTCATAAAGGTAGTTTACAACATAGACCCCATATCATTGGCTGCTCATAGGTTGGATGCATTTAAGTACAAAGCTACATCCCCTATGATGCTCATAAAAGAATTAGCTAGGACGAGTATTTCTCATACCTATAACCAAAATATTTTGTGTCGCTGCCAAGTTTTATCTTGAAAGTACATCATGTAGAAGAGTGACTCTCCATGAACACTTCACCACCATTCAACAAATGATGAATGGCCTACAACATTTTAGTCAAATCTTGCTTGAGCGTCAACCTTATATGGAATCAACCCCTTACATTAGCAGATCGGATGCAATGACAATTCTGCATCATTGATATCCTCCATGGATTCACATGTAGAGGAATATTGACAACAATGGAGACTACAAATATCATGATACAAGGCACACAGGCCATACCATCATTAGCTCATGGAGATCACTGCTTGTCATGGCTGATTCACATGAGGACACTTATACTAGTGAAGTTCCATTTGGCCTCACTCCAACCTACAAGCCAACATGAGATTTGATATTTCCTCACCAATACTCAACCCATCTTGTAAACCACTTCCAAATCGTTCCACCGCATGCATTAATATTATTATCATGGATCTTTAGAAAACCTATAGGTTTTACTTTGTTTAAGCATGATTATCTTGTATGCCAATTGTGTCCTATAGTAGTTAATATAAATTCTCTCTTGTGAAGCTATGCACTTTGTAACTAGCATGCCTTTTGCTTCTCAAGGTTGCATTGTAAATGATCACTCCTTTCACTTGCATACTCTCTCTCTCTCTCTCTCTCTCTCTATCATTCATTGTAATCACAATACGCACAACATAGTTTTACCATCTTGTAAAAAGTATATATAAATATATAATTATTATGATTTTTTCAACTTTTAACTTCTGAGATTTTTGAGAACTTTGCCCACCATGAATGATGTAATCATTCCTACCTTTCAATTTGTCTTTATTGCTACCATTGGTGCATGCATTGAATCCCATACTAATGCATGTAATATTCTTCCCTTGCTTTGCTTTCACATTCATATATTTCCCAATGCAGATTTAATGATCCTCTACTCCTAGAATCTATTTGAGACTCTCAAAACCGAAGTGGACCATTCTTTATTTTAGACTCTCAATACAATTAAAGAGCACATTATAATTAGAGAAATTTGTGGAGTGAGAGCCTTTGAAACCATCCCACGGCATGATAAATTGATGTTGAGGCTAAACAAATTTCATAAATCTTCAATCAACATACATTTCATATCATTTGATGTAAGATAATCCACACTATTAAGGCAAACAACTTTATCCATCAATTCATAGTGAAGTCCAGAAAACTTTTCTTTTTTTTTTCTTAACAAAAAATTAATACAAAGGATTGTCAGTTTATTGAAAGATAGAAGCAAAATATTTGTATGCCACGCACAAACAATTCCAATTTGGAATTGAGAAGACACATAATTTTGCTTTGATGATCATTATTTTGGGCACTAGGTTTAGTGCATGTACCTAACAGGTGAAACTATGATCTGAAAAAAATCTGCTTTCTTTAACTTTTATTTAACCTTAACTAGGACCACAGGAGCAAAAGCAAGATCACATGAGTGAAATATATGCACTTAACAATTCCCCATTCTTGCACTTTTATTTTAGCTTTGGCTGCACAATCAGAGATTGCAGAAATAATACAACATAAAGAGGCTGATGTCTGGATCACGCAATCATTTTATAAAAAACTACGTTGTAGAAAAAAATAAAATTTCCACCAAAACTTCTTATTCAGGCTTCTTTTTAACCTGCTTCACCCTTGAATATGCAAAAACTCCACCTAGAGCAATACCAGTACCTGTAATGAAACCATGGGTATGTGAGAAAAATAGTTCATTTAATCAGGAAGAAATCTTGCAACGGAAGGTCTACACGAACCTATTCCATTGATGAGTGATACTGGTGTCCTGAAGAACAGGACTGAAGTGACAATCACAACCACTCGCTTCACACAATTGCCTACTGAGTGAGTTACAGGGGAGACCCTTTGCAATATCATATAAGAAACCTAAATAATCATGGCAAAACATAAATCAATCCTCCTGAACATGCTTGTATATTCAACTTAACAGTGCAAAGCAAAGCAATTAGCAGATCATCCAAAGATGGTAAAGAACCTGCTGGTATGCATGGAAACAAACTGCAGCTAGGAGTGCCCGTATGGCCAAAACCTTTACATCTAGGCCCTACATACAAATCAGAAAAATGAAGTATAAATGTTAAACTTCATTCACAGCATGATTTTTAATGTTTGAAGACAAACATAGACCATAAATGTAATTGAAGCACTTACAGCCGATTGAAGATAAGTGGGTGTGAACTTTACTCCTTCCAAGAGCAGGGTAACAGGAGCTAAGAGAAAGAATGATAATATTGTAATTATGGAGAAAAGGTTGATATTGTCCATAGATTTCTGTTCAAACATCATCGCCACTAACAATCAAGATCTTGCATAGCCATGACAAACCTACTCTGAGATAGTGCAGATATACTATTGCAGTCTGTTTAAAAAGCATAGTGAACACAATCACGATTGTGCACAACTATAAGATACATACTCTGAGATAATGCAGACAAATTATAGATTTCTATTCAAACAGCATAGTTGACGCAATCAAGGTTTAGCATTACCAGGAGATACCTACTCTGTGATAGTGCATTACCAAACCCTACTATACTATCTTTACTAGAATCTGACATTTGGACACTCATTATTTAAGTGTTAAAAGGTTGTTCCTAAAGGTTTAAGGATTTCATGATGTCGAATAAGTGAGGGTTAGTAAGGATACACAGAATTTTTAACTATTGTTTAGATCCCTAGCTTCCAAGACCTCTCCATTCTGGATCAACCAAAAAGCACAAAATAAATTATTTGAGAATCTTAACTATATAGATGTCAAAATTCTTTAGTCATGTCTTAATTATATTTCTATTTCTAGTCATACTCAAATTTCCATGAGGAAGGGTGAGCGCATTCGTGCATGCATTATTTTCACATCGAGAGTTTTTACTATAGAATAGTAAGCCCCCATCTTCGGAAGGAGTTACATACAATATGATATGCTGATTTGGTCCCACATCGTCGTGGACCATAACATATCTATTCTATTCTATTCCTGAAGGCCCAGTTGTACTTCAAAAAGTTCATAATTCACCTCCAGTCTAATTCTTTTCCCATTCTAATAAATTTTACAAATGATCTATCTACAAATTTTAAAACCTTTTTATGCCTTAATTTAGTGGTTGGATTGTTACCACATTGTAGGATATAAGTCCTCACTGCAAGTACATGAGAGAACCTTAGTCAGTTCAAGCTGAAGCTGAGTTTTGAATTGAAGTGACAAATCTCGGTCTGCTGCACTTCAATTTGGTACTAGTGGTGGATCCAAGGAATCAGGGATGTTTGTCACCCAGACTAAGTATGTCAGATTAATTCGTAAGACGTTAAGGATATTGTTGAATTTAGCATCAACTTTGGCCAAGGGACAAAGATGGAAGATAATGTGATTCCAACCAGAGCAGAGATTCAGACGACAAAAATCTACCTCTGACGAGCAGAGCTCTGTTGAGTCTCACATCCGACATTAGAAACAGAAAGATAGAAAGAAAGATATATTAACATCGTTTAAGAGGCCAAAATGGCCTATAAGACCAAACAAGAGATTACACCTTAAAATATTGTCTTGTCTTTAAGAAATATAAATGTAAATAAATAAATAAAATATATTGAATCGCATGATACAGTCAAAGTTGAATCTCTATCATAAAGAATATCTGGTGTTCTGTGACCATGCCAATCCTAATGAGATCAAATATCACTTTATGTGAGTTTATTTTGAATAAGACGCTCAAGTTGGAGTGTTGTCCATCAATGGATGATTGTCCAGATCTCTTTACAATGGCCTTGTGAAGTGGGAGGGTACCAGCATGTGAATGATGCGATATTCCAGCAGGCAAGTGAACAAAGATGAAGCAGAAGACGTGAAAATAGGCAATGCAGATGTGTAGATAACACACTTGAAATGAGTGTTGGTGTGAAAAAGAGCCAACAGACCGTTTGACAATGGTCAACAGACAGTGTGGTTGGAAGGTCAATGCATTCGTTGGGTTAGGATAAGCTAAATCTTGTACTTTAGGAGCCACAAAATGCTAAGGTCAATCCAACTGTAGAGAACTAAAGTTGTCATCACTTCAAGACACACTTGAATTTGTAACTGGTGGATTAGGGGCACATAAGATTGAATTTCCATTGTATCCCTGTGTTGGATTATATATATTCTCTTTTTGTTCCACTGCATTTGTCTCATTGTTTAACAGTTTCTATTTCTGTGCAATAGTTAACAGCGATGGCAGCAGTTTTAGGATTCTCCAGATTTTCAAACTAAAGTTGCATTCTAACAACTACAGCATCTCGAAGATCCATGAACTTATATTTCTATTTCCGTGCAATAGTTAAGAGTGTGGCGATGGCAGCAGTTTTAGGATTCTCTAGATTTTCAAACTACAGTTGCATTCTACTAACTACAGCATCTAGAAGATCGAAGAACTTGCATTTCTAAGAGCAATAGGGAACAGTTTGGTTTAAGTCAAAATCAAACAACATAACTGCAGCTTAGCAGTACAGTTAGGTTTAGTTGAAGCTCTAAACTTGGAAAACTCATTGAGAGGAAACTGGTTCAGTATGGTTTGGCTTCTAACGGTTTCCTAGTTATCCAGGTTGAAACCATGGTTTCAACAACTTAACAGTTTATGGGACATTTTTATAATATTGAATTAAAATATAACTTACAATTTAAAAGTTATTGTTTATAATTATAACTAGCAATTGGCATTGTTTAGGTTTGGACCAAAACCAAACCATGAAGTTGCAGTTTAACGGCTGAGCAGTTTGGTTGGAAACAATGTAGATCAGAGGATCACATAAATGGTCTGGTTTAGATTTTAGAATTTCATATGAAGTTTGAAACAGTTCAGTTCAACAATAACACACTTTGATTTGATTAGGTTTAGGTTTTAAATAGTTAAAATGGTTTGATTTGAGTCTCTCAAACTGAACCACTGCAGATTTCTAGTTTCTACAAAGAAGAAAATGTGGAGCTTGTCATAGCTTCTAAAAGTGTTGGGATTAAAGGCGCTTTAGGTTTCTCTAATTAAACTAGAAAAACGTTTTTATATTATTTAGTATTTTCTAGTTTCTGTTTAAGTTGTACAATCTCGTTTTCAGAACTGTACTACAACTTCTGAAAGAATATTTTATAGTTTTAATGGGATCCTTGGATAAGATTCCCACTCAGCATTAAATAGGTATTTATGAGGCATGACTAAGCTGTCACATGAGCATTTAAAGCTCTTCTTCTAAGAGCATATTCTATGTATCTTGGATAGCATATATATATATATATATGTACGCACTCCACTATGTATATTATTTAGGCGGTAGGCTTCTGATTTGCAGAACTGCTTCTACTTCCTTAATCCCTCCCATGTGTTAAACCCCATAATTGTTTTTAGTTTCGCATATCTCTGCGTTCAGATATTTCAGAAACTGTCATTCTATCTTCTACTTCCTTGCAAAAAGGTGATCAAAGTTATCTAAGAAAAATATCCATTAAGTATATTCTAATAAGACTGTTGCAATATTGAAGAACTAGTACTTCAGTCAGCCAGCTCTATTCCTTTGCGAGATGACATGCAAAACACTACTGATCTTGCATCAAGATAAAATTCCCATTAACACAGTTGACAGCTAAAACTGACATTACAATCTCTGTTACATCTAATCAGATGCACCAATGTAGCAAGAGGTGCCTGTGTAGCCCATGCAACTTACAAGATGGGACTGATGGGGTGTAAGTAGTTCACTGAACCTATCAAAGCCTTACAACCTCATGATGCCTTTTTCAGGTGGATTCATTTGGTGCACGTGGTTATTTGAAAGCAAAAGGTAGATCAAAGATTCAGGTGAGCGGTAAAAGAGAAATAACAATCCCTGATTAATATAACGGATTTAGTTGTATAATTTAAACAAGATAGCTGATCATTAGAAGATAGTAGCAAAGGAATGCTAGAAGAACATGGACATTCACTCCATCACAATTTTGCAGATTTTACAGATGGTATATTTTTTAAAATGCATTAGGAAAGTTTCAAAATATTGCATTACGCACATGATATATCCTTTGAAAGATCTTGAGTAATAGAGTATAGATGAACAGCAGAGTAGTGGGGGATTCAAACCATTTACGTACTTAATGGTGAAGTGAAGATGTGGAAAAATATCATTCCCCACTTTGATAGTCCAAGATGAATGCTCCTACCTAAGCTACTGTATGGACATAAATAATGGAGCAACTAAATTATAAACATGATTGAGATAATTATTTTAGTCCTTGGGATCATATAAATATACAGGATCTACAAGACCTTAGGAACTTACACAGGATCAGGGTTAAAAGTGTATACATATGATGTTTCCTTGACCTGGAATCAGCTTTTAATATCTAAGTGACCCAATCGAATGCATTAGGATGCTTACCTTATTTTCAGAAGAAATATTGATATGCAGTACACAAAGTCATGCGAAATACAAAGAATGTTCATAAGGCATAGTGAACTCATTAATCTAAATAAAAACAGAAAGAAATATTATGCACCTCCTTCTTAACCATGAGCTTTTTGCTCAGCACATTTCTGGATTGAAAGGTCACATTGGACGCCATTGCACTCAAAAACCCAGCCCTGGTTTTAAAATGCAGAAAAAAAACTATAGCAATAAATCATCCCTCTCCATTCACAAAATAAACTACCAAGAAATATACATTACAAGAAGCAGGAGAACCCAAGTTAAATTACGGAAATAACTTTACCAATTGAATGATGCCTCAGTAAGAGATGCTAATGCCACCCCTCCAACAATAGGAAGAAGAGATGCCACCACCAACAAACTGGGATACTGTAATGCAAACAGAAATCCATAGGAAAGGTTGTCAAATGCTTACTTTTACCAGTACCATTGTACATGTAGCTTAGCTAACACTAACCTCTCCCAGAACTAGAGCTGACAAAAGCACAGAAAAGAAAGGTTCCATAGCTTTGATTGTATGTGTGAAAGATACTGCAACTTTTCCAAGGCTCATATTTGTAAAAAGATTGCCCATTGTGTGCACACATGCTAACGGGAGGATTGCAAGAATCTGGAAATCCATAAAATCAGAAGATATATCTCAAAAATAAAATCAATGTATCATAATTACTTACAAGTACTACAAACCTGTGAAGTATTGACTTCCGGTCTTTTGTGTAAACCAAGAGTCCACATAGATACAGAAATAATTGCACCAATGAAAAATTGAAACTGTGTGACTGTAACTGGATATTGGAACACCTTCAGCACCTGCAGATCAGGATGACTATGAGGAGCTGAACAGCATATGCACATCTTGGGATTAGAGAAATATATGATGAAAAAACTGTTCCAAAGGCAAGATTGTTGTAAGAATATTTATAGCATCTCTATACTGAAAACTGATCTCCAACTTTTGCCGATTGTGGAAGTTTGGCAAGAGATAATTGTGTTCAGTCTTTCAGAAGAAAATGTCATATTTTGATTCCATAATATTGTTCCAAAAATAAATGCTTCATAATGCTGATGATGGTGAAGATGAAGATGATACCAAACAATAGCCGTTCATTACAATTATTGTAACGCCCTTTCAAAATTATTATCTTTGTGATTTTGTTATACTAAGAGACTTTCCAGGATTTCAATTCTTTAACACATGTTGGGCTTTTAGAGGATATTTATACATCCTAATAAGACTTTTTGTCTAAATTATCGCATGAAATAATAATTTTCTTGTATTTTTCTAACATAAACAAGATATTGCATATGTAGAATACAAGTTGAATCCTAGTGGTGGACCAATTACAGGAATTAGCTTATGGAAACTAATAGAACATATCATCTTTGCAAAACCTATGTATAACAGAAGCTGAAATTAAAAGTTCTCTAAGTTATAATGCAAAAATCCCACAGGAGCTGGAATGAAGAAAATGCAGTGATATAAACCAGAAAGAAACTTCTTCGCAATTCTATGGCCCTTCAAAACGTCTAACCAGAATCAGCACTCAGTAGAAGCATCTTATGTTCCCATGTTAAATTGGACGCTTCAAAATGTTGCACCAGTATGCTTTTCAGAAACTAGGAAATTCAACTGCATGTTATACAATAGAATTTTGCTACCTTCTCGCGTAATATTTAACATTTAAGATTGATTTCCTTTCCCATAAGTATTGAAAAGCCTTACTGGAAAACTTTATTATGGTTCAGCTTCTATAAAGCATAATCAATCTAACATTTCAGTGATACAATGCAAAGCAAGATACCAATAAACTATGCCAAAAATGTTATAATCCTGGCCTTATTTTGTTATAAGATGATAACAATGCCTGGAAAACTGCGTCATCACTTTACTTGGTCCTGAAAGTCTCCTATTCCAATCAGTCAAGAGAATATCAGGTTAGCTTCCATGTATTCCTCAATTACAGCCATGTACATCGCACTTTAAGTTGCTCAATGCATACTGATACATTATGACAGCATTCACAAAATAGGCGATCACCTTCAGTATAACGCCAGACAAATGCTTGGTGCTTGCCAGTTGCGATGAGTTATAAAATGAGTAAATTATAATAGAAATATACAAGATATTCACTATAATCATCCGAATTCTACTATTTTCTACATATGTCCTGTTATTTCGTGAACAAAAAAGAAAATCGGACAACTAGTACAGAAACTTGGAACTCAGAAATAACGTGCTTTCATTTCTATAGTTTCTTATCATGGATGTGGACAATAAATTCCTTATGTGCAGCTAACCTTCATTATCTGATCAAACACACTGTTTTACTCAAAGCCACAGTACTTTCACTCCAGAGGAATGACAAAGAAGACACAAACACACCTGTTTGTTATAGATATTGAAGTAGATGTTGAAGAGATACCATAAACCAAAGAAACAACCAAGAAGGAGAGTTCCTCCTGTATCGCTATTCTCCTTTGGTGCTAGGCTCTGGTCTGAAGCAGAAGGAATATCTGAAGGTACTCCATCACTGCTTGCTGCTGAGTAAGCCTTAAAAGCAGGAGGAAGAGGCTGTAGGTGGGAATTCTTCGATGCCGAGGAGAAGCTGTTTGCATCAGGAAGAGTATGGAGAGGATTAAACCCTAGGCCTCCAGGTAAACGTAGTGGTGGGGAAGCTCGTCTGAAAGGCGAAGATTGAGGTCGACCAAAAGACGGAGAAGAAGCAGCGACACAAGGACGAGAAGAAGAAGAAAAAGGAAGAGAAGGAGAAGATCGATACAAAGAGCGAAGGCGGAACTGAGGAGGAAGAGAAGAGATGGAGGAGCTGCAATCCATGGGCGTGGTCGCCGTCACCATGGCCTTCGAGCTTCCTTCCTTCCTTCCTACCGTCTGTCTGTCTGTCTGTCTGCCTCGCTCACTTCACTTCACTGATCTTGGAATGGCGGCGGCGGCGGCTGTGTAGTGGCTGTAGGTAGGAAGGAATGCAGTCAGTACCCTCTCTCTCTCTCTCTCTCTCTCTCTCTCTCTCTCTCTCTCTCTCTATCACACAGACACACAATTCATTCATTTTACATGTAAATTGTGAATGTAAGGTAATGCAATGCATGTATGATGTACCCTTCTCCTGCTCCTCCATGTATAATATCATGTATGTATGTATGTATGTATGTATGTATGTATGTATGTATGTATGTATGTATGTATGTATGTATTATTTTTTTCATTGGTGATGATGCGATTTCATGTGAAACTGTCTGTCTGTGTGTGTTCTTTGGGTCCTTCCAATTGCCATCGAAAAGGAATATCCTTCATTTTAACATCTTTTTCGCACACCAAAAGCCAAAGGGATATATATGTACATACATCCACATGCACGCATGGAGAGTCTTTTGTGTTTGTGTTTTCTCAGATCCCAGTGTCCCACCACACATGCATGTGGCATTTCCAACTGAGGGACCCGACCAATAACATCATGCATGCAACCCCAACCCGTTGCATTTTGTAGTGCGATTGAGTACTAAAGTAGTCTATCGGTGAGTGAGATATAAACATCAAGACATGGGAGTTTGGCTAACCACCCATGATGCATGTAGAACCCCAATTTGAAAGGAGAAAAAGGGAGTGACACTCAATTCTCGGGAATTTTTATTAAAGAGTAAATGCACTTGAGAGTCCGCATTTTTGGGCACTTTGCACTGTGTGTGTGCGTGTGTGTGAACTTATGATAAAATTCTTGATTCATGTAATTTATGTCTCACTAGGTTTCTATGGAAGTTAGATTGCTCATGCTCGTGACTTATATCGTCCTTGATGGATGGGTTGTAGAAGATTTTTACTGAAGTAATAGAGAATTGACTTCAAAAAGGGCTACCTTGTATTACCCACCCCATGCCTTACGGATTTATTGTTGGCAATGAGATATTCTTTGTAATATTCTGAATGTGCCAGTGGTCATGATTTATTTTTAGGAAGAGAAACAAAAATTGTGCTAATGCAACTACATATTTGAAAATCATATGATAATGTACGTTGATTGTTTATTGCCTAGCTTTATGTCTCATGATGGTTTTGTGCAAGGACATGAAGCCTTGTTTTCACCTTGGGACTTGATACAATGTCGCATGTTATGGTGAATGGTGAAGTGACAAGTTGACCCTGGTAACAAAATCAACATGGCAAAGCTTCTTTGTTTAGGTCATTATTGTTTGACACTGTTGACAAGGTTGATACCTTTGACCCAACCAATGCATCAAATGTTGTTTGTTGAGGCTATTAGTGTTTAACATTGTTATCACTACATTTTTGCTATGTTATTGCTATACACCTTGGCACAATATACGGAAAGTGGTAAGAGTTGCTTTCTAATAAGAAACTATTTATAGCTCATGAATGAACATATGATTTTCCATCTCTCATGATAGTTGTACTCAACGATTTAATAAAACCATGGAAGTGTGCATCGTATTTGCCTTGGCCTTGATATTACACATAAATACACTTGTGCTTATGTGATACATAAAAAATCGCCTAATTGATCTTGGATGCATGGCTAAATATTGGAGCAAGGTCATGTTTGTCGCCACTTGGGTTTCCCTATTGATTGTACTTGTATGTTTATGTCTCGTCGTCTCGAGTTTGATGTGGATCTCAAGTAAATTCCCAAACACATTTGAGAGTTTGAAATCTCAGGTCTAGTCTTTGCAAAGGCTCATGGTTTAAAGTATACAATATGGGAAAAATACTCAAAACTAGACATGGTTGGGTTTCTTAGAACCATATATGCATCATATTGAATTCAACGCATCATATGGTAGAAGATTCAACCTCTTATAAGGTACATGTGAAAGATCTCCACATTAGATGGAGAAAATGTGTTATATTCAAGAAAAGGTCGGTATCCACCATGGTAAAACGAGCATTAAAGACCCATGGTGGCAAACCTCAAATTATTATTCTAGTTGAACACACTGAGCTCTCGTACCATGAAGTTTGAGATTTTTCAATTGACGTTTGTCATCACATAGTCAATATACAAATTCCCTATTAGTAGAAGTGCTTGCAACTATTGGGATATTTGCATTGGATGGCCCAAAACAAATGTGGAACATGAATCAAATCATATGGTGAAACTTGTCTTTTAAGTTGGAAGATGGCATTGGTTTAGAAATAAGAAAACAAGTTTGTAAAATAAAGATTATAAATTATGTAATTAATATATTGATTGTTGCTAATCAAGGATGTTGCTTTCTTAACATTTACAAGGATGACGGGAGGTTGAAAAAACACTTACAAAAGCAGATGAGTTGGGCGAGTCATTCACCAATGTCTACTCAGATTGTTATTGTTGAGAATTAGACATCGCATACGAAGACAATGTTGACAACTCTATAAAGGGTGCCACAACAATTGATATGATAAAAAATATCAATAATGTACAGAAGATATATTCCATAATTTTTTCTTAAAATGACATGATTTGCATTGGTTGCATCATATGCTCCACATTGGTATTGCGATTCAAAGGATTTTCTCCTTTAGTGAAAGTCTTTAAATTGGTGGACAACCGTTGATCTAAATGTTTATCCTCAATCTTCATATGTTTTCACACATTCGTTTCAAGAGTTTGTACCCAATCAATAATCCTTGTCTTAGTACAATTAATCATCGTACAAGAGATAGTTGAGTTGTATAGGCAAATTATGCACAAGGATATATGTATAGTGTATACATTATTATAACACCAATTGAAAATGGGAACATAGCACCCTATTCTAGAGTTTGTGTACAAATAGTGGGAAGCATGTTGTTACTGGGTTTTAGCCCTTTCATGTAATTGTATGGTTTCAAACCATATCCTACAATTGGATTTACTAACGACCACCAACATATGTCAGATATTTCAAGGTTCATGAGAAGTCTAAGATTCTTAAGATTGGAAAAGTATCGACCTGTCACCACATTATTGAGGGTTGTTTCAAAATGTAAGCACATTTTACTTATAAGTTGGTTCTAACTCATATTTTAAGGTTCATTTATTTCAAAAAGAGTATTCAAAGGAATTTGATAGAAGTTTTAGCATTAGTTATGGTTCACAATTTAAAGTTTTTGATTTACAATGGTTCAAATCATAGAATTCCTAGTTTAGCATTGATGAGGTAAAAACAATTTGGGGAGATACTATTGCACTTTGCATTAGATCCCCAATAACTATTTTTGAGGATGAAAACGCTTCTCAAGTGGTGAATGTGCAGTGATTAAAATAGTTCCAACATGACAATTCTACATTGTTAAAAACATTAAGTACATCAGATTCAAACTAGGTTTATTAAAACAATATATTGGAACATTTGATGAAGCAAAAAGAGGAAAAAGAGAGGACCAATTATAGACAGCATTGTTGAGGTGCATCTTTCATGGTATAATTGAGGAATTTGGAACCAACCATTTATACTTTAACAATATCCAAAAGAAAATGTACAAAAATATATTGGGACGGTAACTGAACAATTAATTGATAAGTTGGATTTATGCTTATCTCCTCTTCTTCCTTGAATGGGGGATATAACTTTCCTTTACAGCAAATGTTGGATACAATTTTCATGGACATATGACTTGATTCCGTTCATGGTGCAACAAGCCTAATTTCCCATTTGCATAGTTCCACGTTTAACATAAGGACTGTATTTTATGCGTGGGAATCCGCATGTATTGACTATGCAAAGAAAACATGCATAAAGCCAAGACCATGGAAAAGCCCATTAAGGCTTCATCAGGTTATACAACATATTTCAGGTTCTTCTCTTCTCTTGCAAAGTAAAAACTTTGTATAATCAAATAATAAAGCTGAAAGAAACCATGTCCACAAAAACTAGGATAATTAAATTCCATATTAAATCTGAAAAACCAGTCCATTGTGTCAGAAATAATTTCCAATCACTGTTTGGAGTTGAGGCCCTTCTCTACTAAGGCTAGAACCTGGCTTGCAAGTATTTCTGAAAAGCGAGCAGAGTAATTTTGAACAAAACCTTCAATATCGATAGACTCAAGAACAGAGCTCGCTGCTGACATCGATGGTGCAAAATATGGCCTTGATGTTATGGTACCTATCATCCATAAATCAAATATATAAGAGCTAACAGAATCATTTGTTTCCTTCTACCATCAACAGATAAAATGATTCAAGCATTCAAAAATAAGCTACATAACAATCTAGTAAACTACATAACAGGTAGTAAGCATTGAATAAGAGCATCAAAGAATTACATTTTGGCTATTCAGTTGCATGGCTTTTGCACGTCACTATCTTTTTCACTAGGCAAAATTTTGGTTCATCTACATCATCCATATCATTCTACACCCAACTTAAATTTGCAAATTCTTCTATATCCAACAACTGTGGTTACCTAGCTTTTATAACTGGTTCAAACAAGGTGGACATGTTTGTTCACAACTGTAAGGTTGATACACCAAAACTAGATATAGCTAGATATATGGCCAGTTACATAAAACAACATAATATAAATTTTATTGCATAACGTACCATACACAAATTAAAACAAACGTGATAGCCTAAAACGATCTGATGCATTACAACATATAACAAGTATAATACCGGCAAGTACCTGTATTGCTGATCCTCAATGGGGAATGATCAGAACAAGACATAGGGTCGCTTTCAATGGAAGGTCGATTATCAGGAGCAGATGCATCATAGTTTCTTGTTTGACTAGAAGACATAGAGTCTGAAAGCTGCCAAATCTTCTGTAATGTTGGAGATACAAACTCTTCATACAAATTGAAGACTTCTGCTTTATTTACTGAATCAAGCTCTTGAAATGTTGCGAGGGCATTATCAGCAGCTTGTGAAAGATCTTGAAGAACTTTCTTAAATAAATCTGAGGGTTTCCTAATATTTGGGAAACTCGTTTCTATTGCGACATCACACAGGAAATCAGACTCTGTACGGATGTCACACTGGCTTTGTCCATCCACATATATCTCCTGCTTTGTATCTACAATCATGAAAAAGATACATATTACATGCTAAAACAGTGTGAAAACATTATTTTGCACATAATATATGATACTTTAACCTTGACAAATTAATACTTATATAGATTACAAAGGCTTACCCACTAGATGCTTTAAATTAAACATGTGCTTTAGACCTGAAAAATTAATGGTAAGATTGTGCTTTGCTACCAAAGGCTGTGAGTTAATGTGGCCTTTGCAACCTGAAGGTTTTCTTAGCATGAGATCATGCACATTAACAATTTGCGTCTAATATAAGGCTTTACAAAACATTCCTCATAACCCAAGGGTTGAAAATAATAGCATTTAGGCAAGACAAACAAACAAGAACCTCACCAATAAAACACTCACTTTTCTGCACTAGACCTTCTGAAGCTGAGCAAAATGCTGGACTATCTGCCAGTGGTTCACAACTTTGTGATACTTGATTGAGAAAGCTGTGCGCAAGACCTGTGCTCACTAATATTGATTGAGAAACCTGAAAGTCGCTTTCAATGATAGTTGGGGCATCACACCTATCATTGGAGGTAATATCTTTGGCGGTTTCAGATCCTGGAACAGGAGATGAGATAACTCCATGTGTGGCCAAAAGCAATCCTTGCTTATGCTCCCCTGTTTGTTGCAGTTCTATTTCATCTTTCCCATCTTTGAAAACTTCTTCATCAGCAGAATCAGCATTTGATGTGTCCAAATGCGGTTGTTTTTCCTCATGAATTTGATGCAATTCCAATTTGTCTTTGACATCTATGGAAATCTTTTCTGCGACGAGATTGAAATGTGTTGTATCGATCATCGGTTGAAGATAAGGCTGCTATAAAAACAGACCTGTGTTTAGATAAAATTAACAAAGCTATTAACTAGAACATTATTTACAATGTGAAAATACTATAGAATGTCGAAACCTTTTATGTTTCAGCTGCATCAAGAAAAGATATAGTCAGTACAAATAATACCCACCCGCTGTGGTTCCTGGTCCTCCACTGTTACAACTTCAGAAGTGGCTCTCACTTCAGTCATTTGTTTGGTATCCACTTCAGGCGACTCTTGGAAAAGTGATAATACTGGCAAGGTATGATTTGACTGTGAAAAGAATCGAGCCGAAAAGCTACTTCTCGCAGAGACATGTCCAGCCTGAAAGGTGAAATTTGTAAATTCAAGAAATATTAGCAACATGATAACCTGATCAAATCATTTTTACAATGCCCATTCAAAACTATATGATATACCTCACAAACATCAATACTTCAATACTGAAGCACACCTCAAACATTCATCAACCATAACATAATCAAAATGTAAAATGCACATATATTAGTAAATAAAATGGTGGAAGTTCAGCGAATATAGAACCATTACACAGTGAAGGGCATGCATGTTTCACCTTCCAATAACTCAGAAAGCATAACACAAAATAATCTTTCACCTCTCACTCCAGATGCAAAATATGGTAAGATAACATGATTCCCCAGCTATGATATGTTCATCCTAGTTTAGAGGCCTCATTCTCTAGAATTAATCATCATCCTAGTAAGAAACTTGAAGCATTCATCCAAAACTATATCTGCTTATCCTAGTTAAGAAACCTAATTCTCAAATCTTATTTGTTCATCCACGTAAGAAACTTGTAGCATCCATCCAATTCTGTGGGTAAGGATATTTTCAAGTTGGGAAGAAAACCCTAAATTGATGTGAGTTAGCCAATGTGAAAGGAATAAAAGTGTACACAAATAAATAAATCAAAATGGGAAATGATAGCCTGGCAGCAAATTGCACAAAAATATATATATTTATCACTGTCCTTTTTTAAATCAATCATAAGAATGGAACAATACTGAAGCTACGGTTTGCTTAGGACTGGAAGAATAATTGCATCAAATCAAAACATGGAAGTTCAAATCAAAACTACATTATTACCTTTACTACAGTAGACAAATTGCTAAAATGAGCATCAAACATGCCACCATCTGAGCTGAAATGCTGTTCGCTCTCATCATCACTCATCTCCTCATTAGATGATTGCACATACTGCTCTCCATGAAAATCACCGTTAAAGTTGTCATTTTCCAAGTTTCCTATAAGCCTTTCCACTCTATTTCCACGGTCATCTTGAGATGTAGATCTGAAATACATAGACATTGATCTATCACTCCTGCTATTTACCATGCAAGCAAGAGGAACTGGGGTTTGACATAGCAACTGTGCAGGTCCTTTGAAAAGGCCTCGTGTTTTTGGGGATAACGCAACAACCTCTTGCTCATTTTCTGACCGATAAACAACTGTGCAGTCTTCTTTGCAGCAAAGGGTTTCTTGTCCTACCCTCACGTGATTCAGATGACAATTATCATTGTCATTTCTATGTTGACCATACAGATGGCCACAGGGCTCATCAACAGATCCAACTTCATCATAGAACAAAGTGTGCACAGTATTCCAATGATCTTCCTTCCTATGAAAATCAAAAGATATCAATTAAATCAATTAAATCAAAACCACATGTAGGGAATTCAAATTTGGTTCCCTCCTTTCCTATAAACATTAAAAGGAATGAAACCACATAGATATTGCACATGACTGGCTTTTTAATGCTATACCTTCTCAACACCTGTGGAGTGGAAGTTGAAGGTTCACTAAAATCTGACCTACTAGAGCTCTCTGGTGTGTCATGAATAGATGTACATGAACCGCCAGGCTCAATTGTGAATCTGCGACGAAGCCCGAGCTTATTAGGCAGAATAGTTGCAGGAGGTGTAAGCATTTGAGGTTCGCAAAATAACTTATAACCTTCTGGACCCAGCCTCTGAAACATGTTTATAAACCAAACCAAACAGATCAAGTTAGCATTGAAATACTGTTTAAAAATCAGCCCTAATATAACTCCCATACAGATATAGTGAATCTACAATGTACAGTTAATGCGATAGAAAGATGACAATGTATAGTAGTTACCTCTACCCATCTGGACTCGGAGGAATGTATAGACTCGTCCTCTAGGACATCCATTCCTTCATCAGTGATAATCTCAGATACTTTTGTTTGTGCCCAATGGGGCAACCTAGACACACTAAATTTGAATGCAGATGGAATGTTACACATTGCATCTGTTGAACCTTGTCCATTTCTTGCCATGTGCATGTGTGTATTCTCTGCACAGACACGCTTTCCCTCAACGATATTTGGTGTCCACTCTTGTTTTTCACTTTGTTCAGATGATTGAATCGGCACATGCAACAGTAACGACTCAGAGCCCAATATGCATCTCTTCCGCATCATCCTAGAAAGAGAATTGGGAAGTTTCCAAATAAATATACAGCTGTCACCACTGACCTGGGCACCAACAGAAGGCCAATCTTTTATCATAAGAAAGAATATTTCATCATTATTCTTTATCTCCAGCTAACTTTTACATACCGAGACTAATCTCTTACAGTCATGCATGAATACTACTCCTGTGATGACTTCGGCATGACCTTGCCCTGATGAAATCAAATCTCCACTTGAGATATCATAAATCCGCAATGCTTTATCCGAATGCGAGCAAACTAAGCATGTGCCAGTTGGATCTACTCGAACCTATGATTCCAAATATCAGAGATGTTTCAACATTATTATCTATGTCAAGATATATATATATATATATCCACAATTTACATCAGGGAAACCAAGTTCATGGAATTTGAAGTAACGCCTAGTTGCTAGAAAAAACAATTACCACTAATAGATCAAGCAGTTATACCAGAGAGTTCTTACCTTGATAGGCTCACCAGATTCACCATCTGGCTTAATGCTTTTCATAGATTTACCAGTTTCTAAACTCAAGAAATTGATCTTTTTGTCCTGAATAGAGTAGCCAATCATCAGCAGAAGAGTAAGACTTGGCTGACAGTCAATTGAAAGCTATGAAATTTCCAAACATACTTGGCTGACAGTCACTGCCAACTTTCTAGATGGATCAACATCCATATCATAGACAGTACCACGTGAAGCCATTTCCTGGTGATAGCGTGTGCTTTTAAAGCCAAGAGGACATACTTCAATGCTACAAAATACAACTGATCTGCAACACAAATTGAACGGGGGATTAAGGAGATTCTAACATTTGCAATTGAAATCTGGAGAAAACTCTCTCTAAAGATGCCAATATTAACAATTCTTGTTTCTTTCATTTTGCAATACATTATTAAAGCTAGAGATGACTCCCCTTTGTACTCATGCAGCTGAAAAAACTGCCTTACTTGTCTGCACTAGCGCTTAGCAGCTTTGAACCATTGCAAGCAAATCTAGCTGCTGTAACAGAGGCTGAATGATCATCCCTTGTCTCAATAAGCTCAAAATTCCTGTCATTGTAGGTTAAGTCAAATGAATAAATTAAACATCATCCACATTTATGTGATTCTATGAAAATATAATGTCTATAATTGAACCGGGAAAAATGCCCCAATGTTTTCTTTATATCACCAAATGTCCCAACTACTTTTCGGCACAACCCCCAAAAGGAGAAAGGAAGGGGATGACTTGATCCAGTAGCAATTGAGAAAAAGGGGATGAGCTGACCATATAAATTTCTCTTTCATGGTTGACTGAGTGCTTTTGGAGACAAAGAAAATTTTGGGGGAATTTCAGAATTTTTTCACTATTAAATATCAAACCAAAGTAGATCACAACCTTCTTGCATCATATATGTGTACAAGCCGATCTCTACCACCAGACGCAAGCAACAACACATTCATATTTCGATTATCCCCAGTCACCACATCAACAGTACCAAAGCTCAATGTCAGAATCTCTGCATCATGTGCTTCCTGCAAAGGATTCCCAAAGGTTCCGGCACAGTTTCACCAACCACCTGACAAATTAGCCGTCAAAAGCAATAACATCTACTTATAGTAAAAATTGTAACATGCAGACTCATCCTTTGCTTGGTGAGCAAAGAAGACTCACCTTGCAACTTATAATCTGAAGGGAATGTAAATCATAAATATAAAGATTTCCACTGCGGTCACCAGCTGCCAAGTAATGCCCATCAGCACTAGTTGACATTGAACGAAAGCCTTTACAAGAGTCGGTAGATTCAGCATTATCAGGGAATCTGGCCTTCACTCCTGATTGGGTTTGCTTTTCTATAAAACAGTTAAAAGCCATAAGCATTCTATTGGGGAACTTAGAATTCAAAAAATATGGCACATTCACAAAACAAAAGAAGCTTTAGAGAAACTGGAAGTTGCTTACTCTTACTATGATGAAACCATATATGACATATGCAACTACTATACTCAATCTGAAAATTATAAGTCTCGCAGTAGCAACATGCATAAAACCTAGACGTATAAGACAAAAGGCCTACTTATTACTTGTGTTAAACCAAGGATAACAGTATATTGATCATAGCAAGGGTCATACTGGTTAAACTTGATATCCATTACCAGCATAATAGAGTGCATGACAGTCTATACATGTTCATCAAATGCCACATATGAATCACATTTTATGTTACGTGACATTTCCTTTATATAGAAGCTGTGTTTTACAAATAGTAGAAAAAGTAAGAATTGTTAATAATTACAGTCCACATAATACAACACATGATATTTGATACATGTTTATCAAATGTCACATCAATTGCATTTTATATTACATGGTGTTCCCTTGACACAGCATCTGAATTCTACAAATAACTAAAGAACGTAGAATTGTTAATAGTTACAGACTACCTTGATAAAGAACTCCACATAAATTTCGATCGTACACATTGCATGGGCTTTCATCTTTGGTGTTAATCTTGGGTTCTTCATCCAACTGAGAATGAATAGACCACAACTTTATGCTTCCATCAGACGAACATGTTGCAAAAGTTCCCATCAAGTAATTTTCTCCTTTAGTGCTAACAGAATCACATGTTGACACAGAAATTCTATCTATGTCACTTGAGACATTAACTACATCCCAGATGCACCCACTATGAGGCAGAACCGAATGAATCTTTAAAACCTGCTGTGGAAAATAAACGACGCTAAGTATACACCAGTCAATATGGTGGAAAAAATAAGGGCATGCAACTTTTCATAGTACAGCAGGCATCATTATACTTGCCTTAGAAAAGTCTTGAATGTCCCAAAGAAAAAAACTATGGTCCATATAAAGCACAGCTGCAATCATGCATACAACAATTACTTTCTATATAAAAAAAACATGTGAACAACAATCAGATGACTAGAAACATTTAGAACTACCTAGAATAGCTGGGGTTGCAAAACGACATGCTATGGCATCAGGATAAGTAATTCCATTCACATTATTCATTGCAAAGTATAAGGCAGTATTTGCATCAGTCAAATCATGGAATCCTAACGGGGCAGGACGGGGTAAGGTTGTTCCATATGCAAGAGATTCTGTCATGAAGATGCGTACAGTCCCATCACTGCAAGCACAAGCAATGTGCAATTGCGAAATGCACAAAGAATGTGCATGACGAACCTGGGAGTACAGATAAGTTTCAATCAGTTTAGTACCAAGTGTATAAATGCTCAACTGTGACATAGATATTCTCTCATATATACCTTCAGATTTACCCATTTCTTTACAGCAAGACCTCGGTGCAACATGCACAGAATACCTGCATAGTCATACTATGTTAAAATGCTGATTGAGCTCTTGAACTCTTCTATAACTGGATGTCCAAAGCATGCATACCTGCACTAGTTACAGCATAGATAGGTTGTATTTCCTTTGTTTCCCCGGTTTCTTTAACATCCTCTAATGAAGCTACAGCAGCAAAGGAATTTTCATTCAAGCTCCCTAGGTTAATATTTCTACATTCCAGTGTATGTGTTCCTGTGCCTTGACTAGGCTTAGATCGGACTGAATGAATGGTCCAATTACTCAAATGGTTGCTTCCTGCTGTGACAAAGAAACTACCATCTGATGCAAATTGAATCTCTTGTATTGGTGAAGATGCTGTTATTGCTTTCAATTTAGACACCAGCATTCCTGTCTTGTAATCAAAGATACAAATCTGTCCATCATGTGGAAACCCAACTGAGAGAAGATGTTTTCCTGCATTTCTCAAAACTATCAAAATTTTGTCCAAAATGACTACCTCGCATTGCTGAAGGAATAGCAAATACATCTCACAAATTGTAAGCTTTACATTGATCATATAGCCATAATCTTACCATTTGGTGAGAAACGTACACAAGATATTCCATACTTGTGAGCCTTCAATTCAGCTACACAAGATCCGTCACATGCATCCCATACAACAATTGCTGGTTGATGGCCACACTGTCAGCATTTCAGACACAAAAGTTCTAGAACATTAACAAATATACAGCTCATTTTGTTTGAAACATGTGTCTAGCAAACATTTTCTTTGTGAAATGCGACAATCATCTATTGAAGTGTGCAAAGCATAAAACTTCAACACGAACTAAAAATTATGGGACCATTCACTTGTTGAAGGTAACAACAATCTCTTTACTAAGACCTGGACGTTCATAAAAAGACTGAAACCCACAGAATAACCCACTTATACTTCTCCACTGCGAGATTGGTTTGTAGTTTTTAACATCATGCAGATTTCCATAACAATAATACTGCTCGAAAATGCTCGTGCTCTCCTTTTTGAGCGGAAAAAGAAAGCAATAGTTTCTGTTCTGACTCCACTATGAGCAAACTACCAGACTTGTATGCTTCTAACAATGCTAGTAAGGTTTCAGTGGGTGTTAAAGTGCATGACACGTAAACCTTGTGGAAAATCACAACCGTTTCTTGAATTAGGGAAAGCATGAAGCTTCATGTAATGACTGGAAATTATGACCAATGTTCTTTGTTAAAATTTGAGAACCATCTTAGGTTAGGACTAAATATTATGAGATGTTTGTTTGTAGAGCACAAAAACAGTTTCTTACACTAGGGAAATTATGAAAGACCAAAATTTAGGATGTTGGAAACAAATACTCATCTCTTCAAATAGAGAAAGTATAAAGCTTCATACAAGGACAGAAATAACTGGATTGTTTTCTTTGCCAAACATGAAAATCATATATTCAAGCTACATAACGAATGAAATCAGGATCTTTTTTGTTATCAATCATGAAACAGTCTCACATCGGAGAAAGCATTAATTTTCCCTTCATAAATAATTTATTACATTATGGGAAATATAAACCTTTACACATAAATCAAATATTGTGGAGCTTGTTGCACAAGAATAAACATTCATGCAAGGGGACTGAGAAGAATGGAGTAATTTCATACAGAACCGCTTCTTACATAATGAAATCATGTAGGTTGTAATAAGCAGTTTCTTACATTAAGGAAAAGTTGGACCTTCCTTTGAAATTAGTTTCTCCAATTAGAAAAAGTACAAAGCTCGACATCAGGACTACGCTTGAAAGAAAACTTTCCTTTAGCAAACATAAAAAATCACCTCTTAAATAAGGGAAAGGATAAAGGACTGAATTTGAAGGAGCATTCTCTTTTGTTGAATACAAAAACATCTCTTAGAGTAGAGAAAGCATAATCTTCATAAAAATACTGCATTTTTGGAGCATTCTCTTTGTCAAGAAGACCGTCTCTTCAAAACCAGGGGAAGGATAAAGATTCACACAATAAGTGAAAGTTAGGGAGCATTTTCTTTATCAAAATTCAAAATATCTCTTTTCAACTAGGGAAACCATAATGCTTTATACAATTGCTGAAAACCTACAGCTTCTTACGTTATGAAAAGTAGAAAGAGATAGTGAAATTTTAAGGAGCATTTCCTTTGAGAGACACAAAAAGAGCCTCTCTTAAATTAAGGATACGTGAAAACATAGTAAAGATTCACGCAAGATTTGTATAGAAGGACTCACCTCTCCTGCTGCAATGAGCTTGCCTCCGTGAGGTGAGTATGTTACACATGCGAGAGCTTTGGGAGTTCGGGAGACCATCAAAAACTTCGTCTGCGTCTTCTTCACTGTGTTGAATACCACAACAACACATCCTGCCAGGTATGCAATGTCTCCGGTGGCGGGATTGCAGGCTAAGCCATTAGCATTTGAGGAAGTAAGGCCGATCACTTGGTCGAGTTGAAGCTATGAGTGGAGAAGGAGAGAGAAAACAGAGAAAAAGAATACGTAAATGAAAAGAAAAATGATCCAAGAAGAGAGAGAGAGAGAGAGAGAGACTGTGCATACCTTCTCCACAGGCTCTGACCTGCGAGATTTCCTTCTCACGAGCCGCATGGCGTGTGCGAAGAGGGGGGAAGAGAGAGAGAGAGAGAGAGAGAGAGAGAGATCACATAAATCTGCAGGAAAGTAGGGCTTCGTCTGAGGTCCACCGAAAAACCTTCAGCCACTGCTGCTGCTTCATTTTGTTTCCTTGAGGAGAGAGAGAGAGAGAGAGGTGTGATCAGCAACGCGAGGCAAGGCTAAGACGAAGGAAGAAATCTAAAAAGAAGAAAGCGAAGGGAAGAAATATGGCGCCTTCCATTTTCAAAATTTCCACACACTCCCAAGTTCCAACTTTCTCTCTCTCTCTCTCTAAGTCTGTATGTGGGCGCGTCTGTACGTTCTTTTAACTGATTTATGTCCGGACTGACATGTCAATGTAGGACGAAACAAATATGTAAGAGCTGCCCATTTCCTTTTCGTCCAGTGATAAGAGATGCGGAACGAAGAGAGCGAGAGAGATAGATAGATAGATAGATTATATTATCGTCTTCAGAGGTCAAATATGACCTATGAGACCAAAAATATTACATTTCACGTGATACGTGTGAAAGTGAGTAGTGACTCTCGATGTTCAAGAACTTTACCAATGAATGTTGCAATCGAGAGTGCACATTGTGGTTGTGAGAGGAATTCATGCAAAGATTGGGAGAGAGAGAGAGAGAGAGAGAGAGAGAGAGAGAGACTAGGCCCAGATGGATGTAGCTCAGTTGGTAAGGTTGCCCAATGGAGACCAGGTGGTCATGGGTTCAACCCCTACATTCCACATAGGTATTTAGAGAATTAAAAGTATATGAAGTATATAATAGAGAGGTGAGGAAATTGGGTTTCAAACCCATGACGTAGTGCTTGTAGTGTTAACAACCTACCATTAGGGTAAGGTAATTATGAGAAAAAAGAAGAAGAGAAAGAGACTAGATCCTTGATAAGGTTGCCCAATGGAGACCAGGAGGTCATGGGTTTAGCCCCTACATTCCATAGTGGCATCTAGTGAATTAAGAGATAGAGATATGTATGAAGTACATATGTAATAGAGATGTGAGTAAAATTAGGTTTTGAACCCAAGTTATAGTGACTTGTAGTGTAACAACTTATCGATACAATAAGCTAATTACAATAAAAAAAGAGAGAGAAATGAAGTAGTCATTGTTATGTAATTACCGATATTGCTTCCTACTTGGTACCAACTCATCTAATACGATGTGTACTTGGGATTTTTATGTGCACATGCATGTTTATGTATTATATGCATATATGAGCTTGTGTGTGTGTGTGTTTCCGTAGGATTAAAAAGCAAAACAAATGGGAGGAAGTATTAGTCAAGCAACCATAGGTTTGCTTGATGAAGAAACTTGTTGGGGTCTTAACAAGAGAACATTTGTGTTCTCTTGTGGAGGGCCTTCATGGGTTTGGATAAGCTCCGTAATGTAAAATTGCTTGAGAAACACTATTTCAAGTAGTGAGTTGACAAGTATCTCACTTGATCCTCCACAAGAGAATGATTTTGTTTTGTCGTGATGAGTTCTCACGCATCGGGCCTTTATAGGAGACCCAAATAGATTAATTGGAGGAAGGTTTATAAAAGCTCGTGAATAATAAACAACAATATCCCAGTCTAAACATAATCATATAGGAGTTAAGACCATGTACATGGGGCGAAAGCAAGATAAGAGAAAAAGAGTTGGATCGTATTCTTCATTTGGTTTCACGAGTCTATGATCGACAACCATGTCGCTTTGGTTGTAGTAGTTCTCCCACATGCTCTAGTGATTCACAATCCATGACATTCGTTTTAGGCATGGGAAATCAATTGGCTCCTAAAAGATGCCACTTAAGCTTGCACTCAAAGAACAAAAGGAATAAGAAATGATGACACAAGTTAAGGTGAAGCCATATTGTTGGGAAATTGACAATGGTTGCATGAGAAAAAAGTAGGGTTTGGTGTCACAATACAGTGACATAAGATATATAGTTGATGAGGATTGAACCTACAACCTCACGTCATGCTCAACCATTCTGATATATACTTGATCTATCGTGAAGGCATAATGATGGGCCATATATTTGTTGTTGTGAAGATTTCGGGCTACGGTGAGAAAACCGGATGGAATGGGCAAAGTCGTCGATGTGCACATGTACATTAGGAAATGTATATAAAATAATAGGGGATATTTATCCCACCTTGTAACGTCCTCCCCTCCTTGGACTATAAAAGGAGGGTATACCACTTAGATCTAGGGTTGGTAGTTTTCTCTTTTTCTTATTTTCCTTAGGGTTTCATTTAGGTCTTCTTCTTCGTCATCATGGGGGTTGGGTTTCTCTTTTTGAGTGGAGTCTTGTTAGTTCGTATAGTAGGGTTTGGTGTTTCCTTTCTGTGAGGGTTGCGTGGTTCTGAGTTCGTGTGCTTTGAAGGTTCCAGTTCCGATTCTGCTTCTGTCTCTGGCGCAAGACCCCACTTGGCGCGATAATCAACCATATAATCCATCCATTTACTGTTTTAACGAATCACAAATCCGTGCAATACTTTGAAAGGCAAGATGGGCGGAGTTGATGCAATACTTTGATTTCGAAATTAGATATCGAAAAGGGGCTTTGAATTCCGTTGTAGATGCCTTGAGTCGTATTCCAAAAATTAATGCCCTAAGTTTCGTGGAATTTAACAATGACTTATATGATTTAATCCGGGGTAAACAAAAATACCTTGATGACAGAACATTTTCGAAGTTCTGTAAGAGAGCTGAAACAGATATTGACGTCGATCTGGAACCACATCTACCCCGAAGAACCTTTATTGTGTTGCATATGGGTTATTGTACCGCAATAGTAAGGTTTGCATACCACACACAAAGGACATCAAGAATAAAATTCTGTATGAATGTCATGATGCCCCTTATGTTGGTCATCCAAGCGTGCAAAGAACATTAGCTTTGATTAAAGCTAGGTTTTTCTGGCCCAAAATGAAGCCTGAGGTAGAGTCCTATGTCATTCGATGTCCACAATGTCAGGTCATTAAGGTTGAGCAACAGAAAAAGCTGGCTTATTGCAACCTCTCAATATTCCAGCTAAAAAGTGGCAAAGTATATCCATGGATTTTGTTGAGAATCAAGCTCAACTTGGTCTAGAGTGTGAACTCACCTTGAGAGTGAAGAGATACTCCAACGGTCAAGAGTCACCATTATGTCACCACTTTGTATTCTAGCATTTAGTATGAGTCATAGAACCATATTTTATGACACATAACTTATGAGCTTTCACATTCCCCATGCTCCTTGAGTCTTGTAGTTAATGAAGAGAGAGGGTGACTACATAAAGCACCCTCCTCCCACCTTGTATAATGTTGAATCTTTCTCCTTTGTCAATATACTTTTACCTTGCGTATTCTCTGTGTTTCTCTCTCTCTCTCTCTCCCTCTCTCTCTTTCTCTTCCACACACACATAACTCACATCTCTTCCACTTCACAAGAATCCATCTCTTGATTCTTTACATGGTATCAGAGCGATTTGGTAGCTCGATCTAGCCCATTCGCCTCATCGTGATCGTGTGTTGTGCTCTACGTCGATGACCAAGAACCAGCTCATCGCTATCGTAGCTTCGCTACATAGCTCGCATTCGAAGAGAGAAGAAGAAGAAGTATCGACATAATTGTAAACGTGAGTGTTTGCGGAAGCGTAAAACAGAGAACAACAGAGAGAGAGAGAGAGAGAGCAGAACGTAATTTCAAAATTATATCAAGACTCTGTATCCACACTGTGCTAAGTAGCACTATTTATACAAGTCCTCTTGGGACTGACAGAAGTACCATGTACTTCAATGCTCACACGAGCATCTGACACTTACTACGAGACTATAACTACCTAGTAGTCTATCCTATACTAGGCTTCTGATTGGACTGCTGGTTACGGATTGACGGGAACTCAAGGCTCCTTATGTCCAACGCTCAGCCACAACCGAGCGTCTTTTTATACACAGAAAAACGGGAAACAAATGCACGACACAAAGGAGAGAAATTACACAGGAGGTTTATGTGGAAAACCCCAAACTAGGGAAAAAACCACGGCAGCCCACAGGCTGCAAACTGTCACTATGTAATAATGTACAAAACAGTGAGTTCACGGAGGCAACGACCTCGTGCTCACGATCTTCGCCACAGGCGGCGGTTACAACAGAGGCAACGACCTCTCTCTCTCTCTCTCTCTCTCTCTCTCTCTCTCTCTCTCTCTCTTTGTACATAGTTACGTGCTGACTCTTCTTCTTGCACCAACAAGAAAAATAATGACAACAACCACTAAAAAAGCTTGCCCTAAGTCATATTTATACTAATATGACTTTTCGGCTATTTACAAATGTAGCCTCGATGGGCTCTCAGAAACATATTTACGAATATGTCTCTTCCTCCGGTTCGCACCGGGTCTACGTCATCCGGCTCTCCGTAGCCGGGTACTCCTCATCCGGTTCACACCGGGCCTGCACCATTCGACTCTTCGTAGCCGAGTACTCCTCATCCGGTCTTCACCGGGTCTGCATCATCCGGCTCTCCGTAGCCGGGTACTCCTCATCCGGTCTTCACCGGGTCTGCATCATTGGGCTCTCCGTAGCCGGGTACTCCTCATCCGGTCTTCACCGGGTCTGCATCATCCGGCTCTCCGTAGCCAAGTACTCCTCATCCGGTCTTCATCGGGTCTGCATCATCCGGCTCTCCGTAGCCGAGTACTCCTCATCCGGTATCGGCCTCAGCCTATCGGCCTCGACCGAGTTTGTTCATCGACACTGTTCTTCTCCCTTCCCATCCGGAGGGACCTGTCTCCCAACACGGATTGCATCCGGCCTCCACTGCTTGTCGATTCGGTTGCTCACCGTCATACCGATCCGTTTCGCCCAATCCGTCTCGCTTACCGGCTCCGGCTTATTCAGCCGATCCGGCTCCGGTTGAGCTTGCCGCTCAACACTCCCCCTCAAGCTCAACCTGAGGTGGGGTCGTAGTGTCGACCTCTGTGGCAGTCGGTTCTTCCAACCGACTTCTCCTGGCGTCACTCCGCCTTGCTTGCGCTCCTCGTCCGGTCCGGTTCCGTTTGCCGCGACCCCTTTGGTTCTGCGCGCCTCGACCCTCTCGGTCGGCATGTCTGCTCAATAGGCCCATCTCAGCACTCACGTTGCTGTGACTCCGACGCTTGCCGATCCGTCGGTTCTCCCACGATGGCATCGACTTCCACTGTGTCCGTGTCCCCTTGGCCTTTAGTCGATCCGACTCATCCGGATCCATCTGTTAATCCGAGTCAACTGTCTCCGACTCGTTCCAGCTCTTGTTCGAATCGGTACACTCCGATTCGACTTCCGGCTCCAGGCCTCTCACCACATCGGACCACTTCCGAGTCTTGGCCTTCTCCATGCTTCCCTCGGCTTCTTCAGCCGGTGAACCGAAATCGAATTCTTCATTCGACTCTGTATCATGGTCAGTACCGTCGTGATGACCTCCGCACAACATGCACTTCTCTTCCTGAGTGCACAACTCTTCTTCACAGCCGCTTGCTCCGACCTATTCGGATGTGTCGACTTCCTTTGTCGACTTGGCTTCCTTCATCTTCTTGTCTCCTCTTCTTCCGGCTCTCCTCTTACCGACGGGTTCAACAATTTTTTGGCCTTTGCCTGTTTCGGTAGAGACTTTGCCCTTGCTTCTCCCCCTCAAGTGCGGCACGTCGAGATGCTGAATACCAAGCATGTTGGTAAAGTGCTGCAACTTGTCCGATCCGAGCGGCTTGGTGAAGATGTCGGCAACTTGCCGATCCGTATGAACATACCGTAGGTCAACTTCACCGCTCAGGACCCGCTCACGCACGAAGTGGTAGTGCACCTCGATGTGCTTTGTGTGAGCATGGAACACAGGGTTCCTGGCGAGCTGCAGGCTACTCATGTTATCGCAGTAAATCGGGATCAGGGTCGGTACCTCGATCCGCAAGTCTCGCAGCAGTCGCCGAAGCCAAATGGCTTCACAAGTGGCAATGGTAGCGGCCCGGTACTCAGCCTCAGTGCTTGACAAAGCCACTGTGGGCTGCTTCTTGCTGCTCCATGCAACGGCCGCGCTACCTATGGAGAACATGTATTCGGAAGTGGAGCGGCGATCAGACGCATCGCCGGCCCAATCAGCATCTGTGTAACCGACAAGCTCTTCGGGTATACCTCGCCGGTATAGCAAACCCTGGTCCTTAGTGCCGTTGACATACTGTAATATTCGTTGCGCGCACTGAAGGTGCTCCACGGTCGGCTTCTGCATGAACTGACTTACCATGCCGACCGGATAGCTGATGTCGGGTCAGGTGATGGTTAAGTAGATCAGGCTTCCGACAACCTTTCGGAACCGTTTCTCATTGCAGGTCGGTCCGGAGTTGGGACGGAGCTTCTGGTTCCGGTCCAGGGGTGTGGAGACAGGTCGGCAATCCGTCATGCCGAACTTATACATCATATTCAACACGTAATGTCGTTGTGAGAGCAATATGCCGTCGGGGGTCCGGATCACTTCGATCCCAAGAAAATAATGAAGGTCCCCCAGGTCCTTCATTTCGAATGCGTCCGACAACTGGGACTTGAGGCGGTTGATTTCGGGAAGACCCGGTCCGATGATGACTAAATCATCCACATACAAGAGTATACATATCGGACTGTCAGAGCCTTGCCGGAGGAACAACGAAGAGTCCGACTTAGAGACAGCAAACCCCAGCTTACGCAACCGGTGCATGATCTTCGCGTTCCAAGCTCGGGGAGCTTGCTTCAAGTCGTAAGGCGACTTCTTCAATCGGCATACCGCCGACTTGTTCATCTCCGATTGAAATTCGGGGGGCTGAGTCATAAAGACTTCTTCTGCAAGCTCTCCTTGAAGGAAGGCGTTCTTCACATCCATCTGGTGAAGATGCTTCCCGGAACTGCTGTCGGCACACTCATAGTGCCTCCGTTCCTGCTTTTGCCGGCTGCCTCCATTGCGTGCCGACCCACCTCTTCCACCACGCCCACGGAACCGATCTGTTCCCGTGTACAACATTCGACTGTCCGGGGATGCACTGGTAGATGCACCGACGTGGTTCTCCTCTGCAAGGAGCATCGACTGTAAGTCGAAGAATGAGGGGGTATTCTCCCTTGTACACACTGCAGTCCGGAACGCTCCGAACTTGGACGCTAGGCCTCCGAGACATACCTGCACCATCTCGTCTTCCTCTACGGTAACATTGATAGAGGCGAGCGAGTCGCAGATCTCCTTTATCCAGCCCGTGTAGTCTGCCATAGACATGTTCTTCTGTCGAACATTGCTCAACTCCTGTCTGAGTTGCAACTTCTGGGCAGTGGTGCTTGCGGCGAAAACCTTTTTCAGGTTCCCCCAAGCATCCTTCAGTGTCTTGGCGTCACGGATGTGGCTGAGCAGCTGATCGCCGACACTGGACGCGAAGCAGTACATCACCCTGCTTGCCGCTTGTTCCCATACCGGGAAGTCCTTGTGTGCCGAGTCGGGTGCCACATCATTCGCTCCTTCAACATAACTCCAGTACCTGTGTCCAAGCAGGTACTGGTGCATCTTGTAAGACCAGGATGCGTAGTTGCTCCTGTCGAGCTTCTCCACCGGGAGCGACGTAGCCATGCCTCTATCCATGTCTTCTACTGTGTCTGTTTTCGACCTGTTAGGGTTTTCTTCTCAAGAGTAAATGTCTGCAACAGAGGTTCTCAACCCTCGCGCTCTGATACCATGTAAACGTGAGTGTTTGCGGAAGCGTAAAACAGAGAACAACACAGAGAGAGAGAGAGAGAGAGAGAGAGAGAGAGAGAGAGAGAGAGAGCAGAACGTAATTTCAAAATTATATCAAGACTCTGTATCCACACTGGGCTAAGTAGCACTATTTATACAAGTCCTCTTGGGACTGACAGAAGTACCATGTACTTCAATGCTCACACGAGCATCTGACACTTACTACGAGACTATAGCTACCTAGTAGTCTATCCTATACTAGGCTTCCGATTGGACTGCCGGTTACGGATTGCACCCAGCCTCCACTGCTTGCCGGTTCGGTTGCTCACCGTCATACCGATCCGTTTCGCCCGATCCGTCTCGCTTACCGGCTCCGGCTTATTCAGCCGATCCGGCTCCGGTTGAGCTTGCCGCTCAACAATAATGAATACTCAAATGGGGAGCGCTCTCCCTACCGAGAAGTTGGATCGAAACAACTTCGCATATTGGGAGTACAAGATGCACCAATACCTTGTCAAACAAGGCTATTGGAGCTACATCAAAGGAGCGCATGAAGACCGACCCGCCGAAGCGGCTCCCGGATACACGACATGGGAGTAAGCCGCAAGCCGCGTGATGTATTGTTTGGCGACATGTGTTCACGACCACATGCTCGGTTATATTCGAGAAGCCAAGATGCTGAAGGAAGCGTGGGAAAATCTACAAAAGATTTTCGCCGCCAACACGACCGCGAGGAAGCTTCAACTCCGCCAAGAGTTGAACAACATTCAACAAAAGGACATGTCCATCACGACATACACCATGAAGATAAGGAGCTTTACGACTCGCTCGGCTTAATAAGCGTAAGTATAGATGATGATGAGATGGTGCAAATATGCCTCGGCGGCCTCGCACCACGGTTCGGCGCGATGCGAACCGCCGTTCTAGCACGGGAGAAATCTCCCTCCTTCTTCGAGCTCCAATCAATGCTATTGGTCGAAGAAAACCACATGTGTACAAGGAGCAATGAGTCGGAAGGCCACATGCTCTACACGCACTCTAATGGAGGAAGAGGATGCGGACGAGCGAGAGGCCGATTCGGCCAAGGACAAGGCGGACGAGGTCCGACCTACGACAACAAATCCCAATTTCGGCCGCAAAATGGAGGCCAACGAGGAACCTTCGCAAGAAGGGGGAGCTTCCACTCCGGCCCGAGCCGTCAAAACGCAACCGAATGCAGATATTGCGGAAAGCTCGGCCACCACGAAGAAGAGTGCCAAAAGAAGATGCGTGAATCAGCTTCCATAAGCCGACAACTCACGAATTACGCACAACACTCCGACTACGAAGATCGTGGCGGAATGTATGCGCACAACTCCAACCGTGGCGGAATGTTCATGATGAAACATTGAGCAAACTCTATGTCGGCCGCTACCTCAACTAGTGCCTCCGGTCCGGAAGGCGTATGGTTCGTCGATTCTGGTGCCTCGAACCATATGACATCGCATCAAGAATGGTTCCGAGAACTTCAAAAGCCGGAACGACCCGGCTTTGTCGAAACCGGAGACGACACTACGCACCCGATTCGGCACATTGGCAATGTTCCGTTCGGAAAAGAAGGTAAGCAAAATTACATTAAAAATGTCTTGCATGTACCTACCATTACGAAGAATTTGGTCTCCGTCAGCCAAATTGTAGAGCAAGGGATGCAAGTTCGATTTAATCAAGGCGGTTGCTTCATCGAAAAAGAGGGCCGACTCATCGCACGCGGACGAAGAGAGGGCCGGATGTTTATTCTTGATTCACGCGAGATGAAATCCGCCATGTTCGCGAACAACACGAAAGCCGACTCCGACATAGAGTTATGGCACAAGCGAATCGGCCACATCAATCTCAACAAACTCAAAGGAATGAAATCGAAAGGAGTCGTCATCGGACTCCCGACATTCAAAGAGAAGGAGATTGAAGGTGCATGCGAAGCGTGCCAATTCGGCAAGCAACACCGACACCCATTCCCGAAAGAGCGGAACGTGAGCAAATGTCTACTCGACGTAGTCCGTTCCGACGTATGGGGACCGGCGTAGACGGCTACATTCGGCGGATGCCGATATTACGTGCTCTTCATCGACGACTTCTCTAGGCACACTTGGATCTACCCGATGCGGCAAAAGAGCGAAGTGTTCGGACACTTCCAAAATTTCAAGAATGAAGTCGAGAAAGCCACGGCCCGACATGTACGATGCCTTCGATCGGATGGCGGCAAGGAGTATGTTGAGAGACAAGCTCAACATCGGCCGGATCGGCTGAAGAAGCCGAGGACCGGATCGGTTGGGACTGATCGGTTAGGCCGAATGCGTAAACCGGTACGCAGACCGGTGCGTAGGTAGGACCGGATCGGTGCGTAAACCGGGAGGCCATTAGGAAAGATATTCCGTGAGGAATATATTTGGGAGTTAGTGTAGGAGCTCTTACTGAGCATTGAAGTACTGTCAGTACTTCGGTCAGTCCTTCTAGGACTTGTATAAAAGTGTTCATTGAACACACATATGTATAGAGTGTGGTGAATAGAGATTGAGTACTTTTGTTGAATATAGTTCTTGTCTTCTCTCTCTCTCTCACTCTCTCTGTCTCTCCCGCGTATACTGCGTAAGCTCAAGCTCTCCATTAAACCTGAGTTTTCTTCCTTCTGTTCGGTCTTCATACTTGCTTCCGCACGTTACTTTTTACATGGTATCAGAGCGCGAGGGTTGAGAACCTCTCTGCAGCCGACACAACTTGACGAAGAAGAACAAGAAGAACGATGGATAGAGGCATGGCGAGCTCGCTTCCAACAGAGAAGCTCAACAGAACCAACTACGCGTCTTGGTCCTACAAGATGCACTAGTACCTACTCGGGCACGACTACTGGAGCTATGTCGAAGGAGCTAATGACGTGGCACCCGAATCGACACATAGAGACTTACCAATTATTGCTATGACCGTAGGATCGTGACAAGGAGTGCGAGCGAACTAGCACAACTATTGAGATGATATGGGAAGAGTAAGAAAAGAAATAAAGCAATGATGCAAGTGAAACTAAGGTGAGTAGGATTAGAGGTGACCAAGAGTAAAAGAGAATGAGAGAATGAGATGAAAGAAGAAGAGAAGAAGAGAAGAGTGAGTGAGAAAAGAGAAAAGAGAAAAGCTTAAGAAATTTTCATTAGAAAGACCTTGTGCAAACTAGTTTCGCTCTAGGTAGAGCTCATCAGTGCCAAGGTCATTTACAACAAGAGGGTAGGTTTATATAGGGGGAAGGAGAGAGAGAGAGAGAGAGAGAGAGAGAGAGAGAGAATAGGAGTTTAATGATGGGAGAGAGGGAAACGGGGAATTGTGATAGGTAATGGATTGGTTAGTGAAAGTGGGTTAGAGGGGGGTTATATGTATGTACATGATAAGTGATAGGTGGGGGTGGGTGTGGGGGTGGGATAAAAGGCATATAGTATTAAGTGGGAGTTTTTATGGATTTATATTTAGTTTTGACGAGAAGGGAATGAATGGACTTAGACTTAGTCCAACATATGAAGGGTCGCGGTAGTTCGGATAGTTGGGGATGTGTGGCTAAATCTGTGTGGAGGTTTTCTAGCATGTCGTGAATTCCTAATCTAGGGGTATCTTTCGTATACCTAAGTTTGAAGATGACAGGTATAAGGGTACTTTTAGGTTTTCTACTAAATACTAGTGATTTCCTAGCGTTAAATGGCACCTTTTTATAATTCTCTAATATAAAAGAAAGGGGATACCCTCTCTTAACTAATCTACTAAAAAATAGTTTTTTCATTCGAAGGAAACCTAAGGGGGTACTTTCTCTAATTAGGTATCGTTTTAGTTCATTAATAATAAAATGACGTTTTAAGTGAAGGGGGTGAACTGACGAGAATGAGAGATATTGGTAGGCATTTTGGGGCTTTTGGTAGCAATTAAAGGAGAAATGTGAATTCTTTAGGTTAATCCATAAATCTAAGAACGGTAATCTAAAGGGAGAAGTGGTGATGGTAATTTTGATGCAATTATTAGTGGAGGTGTTATAGAACTGGAGGTAATTTTCTAATTCGGGTTTAGTACCTGTCCATATCCCGAATGCATCATCTATATATCTAGTGAAATAAAAAAGATTAGGATGTGATGGCTGGGAGTTCTCTAAGTGAGCTAAGAATAGGCATGCATAAACTACAGAAAAATTACTACCCATGGCTGTACCCTTGACTTGTTGATAGATCATGTCATCAAAGGATAGAAAGTGATATTCTAATGTGAGTGCGCTAAGTGTATAGATAAGGTTAGTTTTAGAAGATGAAAAATGTGGGGTAATCATTTTTCGTAAAGCTTGGAGTCCTAACCTAGGGGGTATGCTGGGATATAGAGATTCAACATCAAAGGTGAAGATAAAGCTATTAGGGGGTGGGTTGAGATGTTCTAAAGTCTGGACAAGGGAATGTGAGTCTTTCAAATATTGCTTTTGAAGGAGAAGGATAGGCATGAGTTGGTGGTGAAGCCATTTTGATGTTTGTTCAAAAAGGGAGTTATTGTATGAGCAAATAGGTCTAAAACCTATTGGGTTTTTATGGAGTTTTGGGAGGAAATAGATATTGCATACTTTGTACCCTTTTGAGGGTTTATGTAGTATGTAATTGGCTTCTATGTTGGATAGGGTACCAAGATGGTTATTAACAATGTTTTTCAATCTATAGGATAATTCCTCAAGTGGATAGTGGGAGACTTTTTTATATGTATTAGTATCAGAAAGGTGTTCTATAGCTTTGTGATAGTACGTGTCCTTATCAAGAACACACACTCCAACATTCTTGTCAGCAGGTAGGATTATGATTTTGTTGTTTTTCTTAAGAGATTGTAAGGCTAGTGATAAGTGAGGTGCAATCCTAGTGGGTTTTAATTTGAGTGTATGAAGTGTGTCTCTAAAGATAGTTTGGTGTTTAGATATAATGTTTTCTAAGGGAGTGTACTTAGTAGGAGGTTGCCAACTAGGGTTAGGTAGCTTAAAGGGAGGGTTTCGACCTGTGTCTGTTTTCGACCTGTTAGGGTTTTCTTCTCAAGAGTAAATGTCTGCAACAGAGGTTCTCAACCCTCGCGCTCTGATACCATGTAAACGTGAGTGTTTGCGGAAGCGTAAAACAGAGAACAACACAGAGAGAGAGAGAGAGAGAGAGAGAGAGAGAGAGAGAGAGAGAGAGAGAGAGAGAGAGAGAGAGCAGAACGTAATTTCAAAATTATATCAAGACTCTGTATCCACACTGGGCTAAGTAGCACTATTTATACAAGTCCTCTTGGGACTGACAGAAGTACCATGTACTTCAATGCTCACACGAGCATCTGACACTTACTACGAGACTATAGCTACCTAGTAGTCTATCCTATACTAGGCTTCCGATTGGACTGCCGGTTACGGATTGCACCCAGCCTCCACTGCTTGCCGGTTCGGTTGCTCACCGTCATACCGATCCGTTTCGCCCGATCCGTCTCGCTTACCGGCTCCGGCTTATTCAGCCGATCCGGCTCCGGTTGAGCTTGCCGCTCAACAATAATGAATACTCAAATGGGGAGCGCTCTCCCTACCGAGAAGTTGGATCGAAACAACTTCGCATATTGGGAGTACAAGATGCACCAATACCTTGTCAAACAAGGCTATTGGAGCTACATCAAAGGAGCGCATGAAGACCGACCCGCCGAAGCGGCTCCCGGATACACGACATGGGAGTAAGCCGCAAGCCGCGTGATGTATTGTTTGGCGACATGTGTTCACGACCACATGCTCGGTTATATTCGAGAAGCCAAGATGCTGAAGGAAGCGTGGGAAAATCTACAAAAGATTTTCGCCGCCAACACGACCGCGAGGAAGCTTCAACTCCGCCAAGAGTTGAACAACATTCAACAAAAGGACATGTCCATCACGACATACACCATGAAGATAAGGAGCTTTACGACTCGCTCGGCTTAATAAGCGTAAGTATAGATGATGATGAGATGGTGCAAATATGCCTCGGCGGCCTCGCACCACGGTTCGGCGCGATGCGAACCGCCGTTCTAGCACGGGAGAAATCTCCCTCCTTCTTCGAGCTCCAATCAATGCTATTGGTCGAAGAAAACCACATGTGTACAAGGAGCAATGAGTCGGAAGGCCACATGCTCTACACGCACTCTAATGGAGGAAGAGGATGCGGACGAGCGAGAGGCCGATTCGGCCAAGGACAAGGCGGACGAGGTCCGACCTACGACAACAAATCCCAATTTCGGCCGCAAAATGGAGGCCAACGAGGAACCTTCGCAAGAAGGGGGAGCTTCCACTCCGGCCCGAGCCGTCAAAACGCAACCGAATGCAGATATTGCGGAAAGCTCGGCCACCACGAAGAAGAGTGCCAAAAGAAGATGCGTGAATCAGCTTCCATAAGCCGACAACTCACGAATTACGCACAACACTCCGACTACGAAGATCGTGGCGGAATGTATGCGCACAACTCCAACCGTGGCGGAATGTTCATGATGAAACATTGAGCAAACTCTATGTCGGCCGCTACCTCAACTAGTGCCTCCGGTCCGGAAGGCGTATGGTTCGTCGATTCTGGTGCCTCGAACCATATGACATCGCATCAAGAATGGTTCCGAGAACTTCAAAAGCCGGAACGACCCGGCTTTGTCGAAACCGGAGACGACACTACGCACCCGATTCGGCACATTGGCAATGTTCCGTTCGGAAAAGAAGGTAAGCAAAATTACATTAAAAATGTCTTGCATGTACCTACCATTACGAAGAATTTGGTCTCCGTCAGCCAAATTGTAGAGCAAGGGATGCAAGTTCGATTTAATCAAGGCGGTTGCTTCATCGAAAAAGAGGGCCGACTCATCGCACGCGGACGAAGAGAGGGCCGGATGTTTATTCTTGATTCACGCGAGATGAAATCCGCCATGTTCGCGAACAACACGAAAGCCGACTCCGACATAGAGTTATGGCACAAGCGAATCGGCCACATCAATCTCAACAAACTCAAAGGAATGAAATCGAAAGGAGTCGTCATCGGACTCCCGACATTCAAAGAGAAGGAGATTGAAGGTGCATGCGAAGCGTGCCAATTCGGCAAGCAACACCGACACCCATTCCCGAAAGAGCGGAACGTGAGCAAATGTCTACTCGACGTAGTCCGTTCCGACGTATGGGGACCGGCGTAGACGGCTACATTCGGCGGATGCCGATATTACGTGCTCTTCATCGACGACTTCTCTAGGCACACTTGGATCTACCCGATGCGGCAAAAGAGCGAAGTGTTCGGACACTTCCAAAATTTCAAGAATGAAGTCGAGAAAGCCACGGCCCGACATGTACGATGCCTTCGATCGGATGGCGGCAAGGAGTATGTTGAGAGACAAGCTCAACATCGGCCGGATCGGCTGAAGAAGCCGAGGACCGGATCGGTTGGGACTGATCGGTTAGGCCGAATGCGTAAACCGGTACGCAGACCGGTGCGTAGGTAGGACCGGATCGGTGCGTAAACCGGGAGGCCATTAGGAAAGATATTCCGTGAGGAATATATTTGGGAGTTAGTGTAGGAGCTCTTACTGAGCATTGAAGTACTGTCAGTACTTCGGTCAGTCCTTCTAGGACTTGTATAAAAGTGTTCATTGAACACACATATGTATAGAGTGTGGTGAATAGAGATTGAGTACTTTTGTTGAATATAGTTCTTGTCTTCTCTCTCTCTCTCACTCTCTCTGTCTCTCCCGCGTATACTGCGTAAGCTCAAGCTCTCCATTAAACCTGAGTTTTCTTCCTTCTGTTCGGTCTTCATACTTGCTTCCGCACGTTACTTTTTACATGGTATCAGAGCGCGAGGGTTGAGAACCTCTCTGCAGCCGACACAACTTGACGAAGAAGAACAAGAAGAACGATGGATAGAGGCATGGCGAGCTCGCTTCCAACAGAGAAGCTCAACAGAACCAACTACGCGTCTTGGTCCTACAAGATGCACTAGTACCTACTCGGGCACGACTACTGGAGCTATGTCGAAGGAGCTAATGACGTGGCACCCGAATCGACACATAGAGACTTACCGTCGTGGGAGCAATCGGCGAGCAGGGTATTATACTGCTTCGCATCGTGTGTGGGCGAACAACTATTGAGCTATGTTCGGGATGCAAAGACGCCGAAGGGTGCGTGGGAAAATCTGAAGAAGATTTTCGCCGCGAGCACCACAGCCATGAAGCTTCAGCTCCGACAAGAGTTGAGCAACCTACGACAACGCGACTTCTCGATGGCGGATTATACCTCGAAGATCAAGGATATTTGCGACTCCCTCGCCTCCATTGAGGTGAACATCGAGGAGAGCGAGATGGTCCAGATTTGTCTCGGAGGTTTGGCGTCGAAGTTCGGAGCGTTCCGAACGGCTGTGTGTACCCAGGAGAATACGCCGTCCTTTTTCGACTTACAGTCAATGCTCCTGGTAGAGGAGAACCACACGGGTGCGTCTACAAGCACGCACACCGACAACAGAATGTTGTACACGGAGGGAGATAGGCCCCGTGGACGTGGAGGACGAGGTGAGTTGGCGCGCAATGGAGGCGGCCGACGAGATCAAGGAAGAAGGCACCGAAGTGATGCCGACAGCAACTCCGGACCCTCCAGAAACAGGGGGAGTCGAAGCGATGAGAACCGGCAAGGGAAGGCCATCGCGGAGTGCTGGTACTGTGGCAAGAAAGGCCACAGGGAAAGTGAGTGCTGGAAGAAGTGCGCTGATTCGGAGAGAACCGGTTCCGGACATATCGACAAGGGAAATTGGCAGCGATCGCACTACGCCGAAGACTCCGGGAGAGCCGGAGAAGGGTCTACCTTCGTGATGAGACACGAAGCAAACTCAATGAAACAGACCACCCTAAGATCGGACAAGGTGTGGTACGTAGACTCCGGCGCGTCAAACCACATGACGAGCCATAAGGAGTGGTTCTCGTACCTTGAAAAACCGATACAACCTGGAGTAGTCGCAACTAGAGACGACACTCCACATCCGATCGCGAATGTCGAAGAAGTTTTCCTTAGCCATGTTGGGCAGAAAGGGAAACTCATGAACATATTGCACGTTCCGACAATCACGAAGAACTTGGTCTTGGTCGGACAGATCGTCGACCAAGGGATGGAGGTTCGGTTTACACACCTCGGGTGCTTCATTGAGGAAGAAGGTCGTGTGATTGCGCAAGGGCGCAGAGACGGGAGGATGTTCATCCTCGACTCCACTGACGGCGGCACCGCAATGTTCGCGAAGGGACAAAAATCCGAGTCGGACATCGACTTGTGGCACAAGCGGATAGGCCACATCAACTACCAGCGGCTTTAAGACCTACAATCGAAACAAGTGGTGTTCGGATTGCCCAAATTTAGTGGCCGAAAGGCACAAATTTGTGAAGCCTGCCAGCTCGGGAAGCAACACTGACTTCCTTTCCCCAACGAGCGAAATCGGAGCCGGAACAAGCTCGACCTTATACACTCCGATGTATGCGGGCCTGCACAAAATGTTAGTCTTGGTGGGAGCCGATATTTCGTCTCCTTCATCGACGACCACACGCAACACACGCGGATCTACCTCATTGAGAGGAAGAGCGAAGTCTTCGACTTTTTCCGGGATCTCGTCACGTCAAAATCGGACTCTTCCTTGTTCATCCGGAAAGGTCGAGTAGGACCGGTTAGTATTTTACTATATGTTGATGACTTGGTCATCACCGGCGCCGACCTAGGTGAAATCGACCGCGTGAAGCTCCAGCTTGCGGAATCGTTCGACATGAAGGATCTGGGGGACCTTCATTACTTCCTCAGGATCGAAGTGATCCGTACCCTCGAAGGCATATTGATCAACCAACGTCATTACATGTTGAGTATGCTCTTCAAATTCGGGATGACCGACTGTAAGTCCGTCTCGACTCCTCTGGACAGAACTGTCAAGCTTCGTCCCGATACGGGTAAGGTATGTGACCCGACGAGGTTCCGACAAATTGTCGGAAGCCTCATATACTTGACCATCAGCCGACCCGACCTCAGTTATCTGGTCGAAGTGATCAGTCAGTTCATGGCGCGACCTACCGAGGAATACCTCCAGTGTGCGCAACGCATACTTCGGTATGTGAACGACACTAAGGACCGGGGACTGCTATATCGGACCGGTGCAACTGCGCAGTTAGTCGGCTACACCGATGCTGATTGGGCTGGCAACGCCGCCGATCCATGTCCGGATACGCGTTCTCCCTCGGGAGTGCCACGATCGCGTGGAGCAGTAAGAAGCAGCCGACAGTTGCACTGTCGAGCACCGACGCTGAGTACCGACGAGCGGCTGTCGCAACATGCGAAGCCATATGGTTGAAGCGGCTACTTAAGGACCTGCAAGAGGAGGTGTCAGATCCGACGACAATCTACTGCGACAACCTCAGCAGCATCTAGCTCGCGAAAAACCCCGTTTTCCACGCACGGACTAAGCACATTGAGGTGCACTACCATTTCGTCCGTGAGTGTATCGTTTCTGCTGAGGTCGAACTTTAGTACGTTCCGACGGATCGGCAGACTGCCGACATCTTCACCAAGCCTCTTGGTCTGGACAAGTTGCGGCAATTCTCAGGTGCACTCGTATTCCGTCACCTCGACGTGCCAAACTTGAGGGGGAGAACAGTCCCGAACGACCAAGCAAGGCAGCAGGAAAGGAGCAGAGACCGCGACACCGAGTCGGTTGGCTCGGTTGTCGAGTACGACTTCGGATCGGTTGAAGAAGCCGAGGGCGGACCCGCGGAAAAGTCCGGAAGCGGACAGAAGGGGAGCAGCCGAAGGAGAGAGCCGAAGCCAACCACGCATGGGGAAGATGACGCCATCGAGGGGGAGAAGACCGAAGACAAGTTGAAGACAGCCAACTCGGACGAGAGCGAAAACCGATCGGAGGTAGCCGAGTTGGTTCAGATGTTTGATTCAGATACGTTGAATCAACCGAGGCCCAAGCGGAAGAAAAGGCAACAGGAGAAGCGTCAACACCACAACAACAGAAGAGCTGATAAGGGCCACATGAGCAGACAAGCCGACCGGAAGGGTCGAAGCGCGCGGAGTCAAACATGTCATGGAGCGCGAGCGAGGCGTGAAGCCAGGAGGAACCGGAGCTGTGAGCCCAAAGATCCCGAAGAGCCTCAAGTTGAGCTTGAGGGGGAGTGTTGAGAGACAAGCTCAACATCGGCCGGATCGGCTGAAGAAGTCGAGGACCGGATCGGTTGGGACCGAACGGTTAGGCCGAATGCGTAAACCGGTACGCAGACCGGTGCGTAAACCGG
The DNA here is from genome assembly GCF_043228905.1 of Azolla caroliniana. Lineage (NCBI taxonomy): Eukaryota > Viridiplantae > Streptophyta > Polypodiopsida > Salviniales > Salviniaceae > Azolla > Azolla caroliniana. The sequence continues at coordinate 20,865,774 of NW_028230449.1, forward strand.
GAGGTCGTTAGGAAAGATATTCCGTGAGGAATATATTTGGGAGTTAGTGTAGGAGCTCTTAATGAGCATTGAAGTATTGTCAGTACTTCGGTCAGTCCTTCTAGGACTTGTATAAAAGTGTTCATTGAACACCCATATGTATAGAGTGTGGTGAATAGAGATTGAGTACTTTTGTTGAATATAGTTCTTGTCTTCTCTCTCTCTCTCTCTCACTCTCTCTGTCTCTCCCGCATATACTACGTAAGCTCAAGCTCTCCATTAAACCTGAGCTTTCTTCCTTCTGTTCGGTCTTCATACTTGCTTCCGCACGTTACTTTTTACAGAGTGCTTCTCAGACGATTTCACGGCGTTCCTCCGAAAGGAAGGAATTCGGCGAGAATTCACTTGCCGACACACTCCGCAACAAAACGGAGTAGCCGAGCACAAAAATCGGCACATCCTCGAAGTAGCACGGGCCATGATGAACGAAAAGCATATGCCCAAGTCATATTGGGCCGAAGTTGCAAATACTGTCGTCTACCTAATGAACCGGTGCACAACATCCGGCGTGCACGAGGTCACTCCGCACGAAAAATACTTCAGAAGGAAGCCGGATTTATCGCACATACGGATATTCGGCGCGATAGCGTACGTGCACATCCTCGATGAGAAGCGTCAAAAGCTTGACCCGAAGTCGGAGAATAGTATCCTCATAGGATACTCACTAGAGCAAAAGGGGTACAAGTGCTACAACCCCTCAACTCAAAAATCTCGAGTAAGTCGAGACGTCGTTTTTTACGAGTCCGCATCCTGGTACGCACCAGAGACAACTTCGCCTCCGACTCCGCTCGACCCGGAATCGGCCGAACAAGAGATCGAGGATGAAGATCGCCCTACGCGCATGATCAAAGAAAGTCCGATCACGACCTGATTGAGCGGACCACAAGAGCCTTTGAGCGATCAAAGAACATCATGGCCTAGCCCGAAGATGGACAAAGGCAAGGCGAAAATGGCGGAATATGAAGATGATCGCTTCGACGACGATGAATCGACTCACTCACTCGACAGTGAGTTCGGCGGTTTCGAGGTACCAATCGGAGCTAAGAAAGCCCTCATCTCTGCAAATGAAAAGCTCTGCCGATCCACTCGTGAAAAGAACCCCGTAAGCAGATTCGGTTAGAACGAGTATATGGCGTACCATTACACCTTTATGATGAAGGTAGCGACAGTACAGGAGCCGAAAACCTTTTCGGAAGCCGCGAAGGAACTGCGATGGATCGAAGCAATGAATGAGGAGATGCAGGCACTACGGAAGAACGAGACATGGGATCTCGTTCCCACCTCTCCACACAAAAAGGCGATCGGATGCAGATGGATCTACAAGGTGAAGTATAACGTCGATGGTTCTGTAAACCGCTACAAAGCTCAACTCGTAGTGAAAGGATACACTCAGACGCATGGCATCGACTACGAAGAGACCTTTGCCCCGGTGGCAAAGATGACGACGGTGCGGACCGTAATTGCGATTGCCGCGGCGAAAGGGTGGCACCTCCATCAGATGGACGTCAAGAACGCCTTTCTACAAGGCGAATTAGAAGAGGAGGTGTACATGATCCAACCACCCGGCTTCAACTCGAGCACCCACCCAAAAGCTATTTGCCGACTCAAGAAGCCACTGTACGGCCTCAAGCAAGCACCGCGTGCTTGGCATTCGAAGATAACGCAATATCTTCATCAAATCGGCTTCCGTATGTCAAAATAGGACAACTCATTCTACATACGAAGCGATTCTGCAAGTCCGATCATCACCTTCTTATATGTGGATGACCTAGTCATTGGAGGTGAGCATCTCGTCGAAATCAATAAGGTCAAATCCCTCCTTTCCGACAAGTTCGAGATGACGGACATGCAGGAGCTCCACTGCTTCCTCGGCATCGAGGTAATTCAGACTCCGGCCGGAATCATGATCTCTCAACGGCACTACATCCTCAACTTACTGTACAAGTTCAGGATGGCTGAGTGCAAATCCGTGGCAACCCTGCTCAAACATAATCTCAAAACTAGATGCGAACTCCGGCACCAAAGCATGTGAGGCGACTTAGTATCGGCAATTGTAAAAGATTGCTTACGGAAGCATTAGAAAGAACAATACACAAAGAGAGAGAGAGAGAGAGAGAGCAGGACACACTATTCTTCAAAATTATATGAATACTCTGTGCTCTGTTTTTTTCTACAACGCGCTCATCAGCGCTATTTATACAAGTCCACATGGGACTATTAGAAGTATGGTGTACTTCAATGCTCACACGAGCATCTGACACTAACTACGAGACTATAACTGCCTAGTAGTCTAACCTATACTAGGCTTCCGGTTACGGATTGGATCCGGCATACTAGCTCCCCAGCTCACCGGTCCTTACTACTTATCGGCTCGGTTGCTCACCAGCATACCGATTCATCTTGCTTACCGGCTCAGGCTTATTCAGCCAATCCAGCTCCGGTTGAGCTTGCCGCTCAACACTCCCCCTCAAACTCAACCTCAGGTAGGGTCGTAGTGTCAACCTCTGTGGCAGCCGGTTCTTCCAACCGACTTCTCTTGGCGTCGCTTCGCCTTGCTCGCGCTCCTTGTCCAGTCCGGTCCCGTTTGCCGCGACCCCTTTAGTTCTGCGTGCCTCGACCTTTGGCATGTCTGCTCAATAGGCCCATCTCAGCTCCTTCGCTGCTATGACTCCGGCGCTTGCCGATCCGTTGGTTCCTCCGCGATGGCATCGACTTCCGCTGCGTTTGTGTCTCCTTGGCCTCTCGTTGATCCAACTCATCCGGATCTGTCTGTTGATCCGAATCGGCTGTCTTCGACTCGTTCCAGCTCTTGTCCGAATCGGTATCCTCCGATTCGATTTTCGGCTTCAGGCCTCTCACCACATCGGACCACGTCCGGGTCTTGGCCTTCTCCGTGCTTCCCTTGGCTTCTTTAGCTGGTTCACCGAAGTCGAATTCTTCATTCGATTCCGCATCATGGCCATTACGATCGTGATGACCTCCGCATAGCATGCACTTCTCTTCCTGAGTGTACACTTCTTCTTCACAGCCGCTCACTCCGACCTGTTTGGATGTGCCGACTTCCTTCGTCGACTCGGCTTCATTTTTCTTCTTGTCTCCACCTCTACCGGTTCTTCTCTTACCTACGGGTTCAACAGTTTTTTTGCCTTTGCCTGTTTCGGTAGTGTCTTTGCCCTTGCGTCTCCCCCTCAAGTGCGGCACGTCGAGATGTTGAACACCAAGCATTTCGGTAAAGTGTTGCAACTTGTCCAACCCGAGCGGCTTGGTGAAGATGTCGGCAACTTGCCGATCCGTGTTAACATACTGTAGTTCAACTTTACCGCTCAAGACCCGCTCACGCACGAAGTGATAATACAGTTCTATGTGCTTTGTGCGAGCATGGAACAAAGGGTTCTTGGCGAGCTGCATGCTGCTGAGGTTATCACAGTAGATCAGGATCGGGGTCGGTACCTCGATCCGCAGGTCTTGCAGTAGTCGCCGAAGCCAAATGGCTTCGCAGGTGGCAACGGTCGCGCCCCAGTATTCAACCTCAGTGCTGGATAGAGCCACTGTTGGCTGCTTTTTGATGCTCCACGAAACAGTCGCGCTTCCAAGAGAAAACATAAAGCCGGAAGTTGAGTGACGATCCGTTGCATTGCCAGCCCAGTCTGCATCTGTGTAGCCGACAAGCTCTTCGGTTATACCTTGTCGGTATAAGAGCCCCCAGTCCTTAGTCCCGCTTACATACCTCAATATTCGTTGCGTGCACTGAAGGTGCTCCACGGTCGGCTTATGCATGAATTGGCTTACCACTCCGACCGGATAGCTAATGTCGGGTCGGGTGATGGTCAAGTAAATCAGGCTTCCGAGTATTTGTCGGAACCGTTTCTCATCGTAGGTTGGTCCGGAGTTGGGACGAATCTTCTGATTTCGGTCCAAGGGTGTGGAGACAAGTCGGCATTCCGTCATGCCGAACTTGTACAGTATATTCAACACATAATGGCGTTGAGAAAGCAATATGCCGTCGGGGGTGCAGATCACCTCGATCCCCAAAAAATAATGAAGGTCCCCCAAGTCCTTCATATCGAATGCGTCCGACAACTGGGACTTGACGCGGTTGATTTCCGGATGACCTGGGCCGGTGATGACTAAATCATCAACATAGAGTAAGATACATACTGAACCGTTTGAGCCTTGACGGATGAACAAGGAAGAGTCCGACTTAGAGGCAACAAACCCCATCTTTCGCAACCGGTGCGTGATCTTAGCATTCCAAGCACGGGGGGCTTGCTTCAAGCCGTACAACGACTTCCTCAGCCGGCATACCGCCGACTTGTTCACCTCCGACTGAAATCCGGGGGGCTGAGTCATAAAGACTTCTTCTTCAAGATATCCTTGAAGGAAGGCATTCTTCACATACATCTGATGAAAATGCCACCCCCTTGCCACAGCAACCGCCAGTACCACACGAACCGTCGTCATCTTCGCTACAGGAGCGAAGGTCTCGTCATAGTCAATTCCGTGGGTCTGCGCATATCCCTTCGCCACTTGTTAATCCTAGGGCCGGACAACAGCCTAACACAGAGTGTCCACTTAAGACACTTCACCAAAGGGTGGTACGACAGAATGACTTACGGCACAACGCTTAATTAGACCTTAATCGATTTCTTAGCAACACATCATTAACACGCGCAAGATACAACAATAAGCACAGAACGGTAATCAACATTGAAAGATTAAAGCAATAAGTTCTATTAATTATCCGCTCTCGATTACATTGTAATCGGGCCTTTATATAGGTCCCCGGTGCGAAATACAAAACGGTGCCAACCGGCACCTTTTCGGATTCGGCCCGGATCCGGATCGGCATACCAATTCCGGTCTGTCCGTCCACATCTACTCATATGTTACTATATATTTTAAGACTACTAATTACAACAGTTCTCGAATAAACTATTCCTTTTCACACTCTAGTTTGGACCTCCTTAAGCCTTCTTGCCAGCCGATAACACATGGCACGCCCGTGGGACAGTACCTTGTACGTCGAACCCACTATCCGGCCCTTTTACGCTTTGTCCAAAATGTCTAGAATGCTTTGCTCCAAAATTTCAATTGGCTCGTCGGTAATCTGTTGTTGTTGTGGTGGCTGGTGCTGCTGTTGCTGTTGTTCCGTTTGTGGTTGTGGCTTCGTTTGTCGCTATGGCACCGACGTTTCCTGCGTTGGTTCCTCCGTCGAAGTTATTTCTGGCTTACTGACGCCGGCCTGGTCCCCGTCTGGTCCAAGTACCGGCGACGGTTCCTCATCACTAAGGTTGACCGTTGCCGCCTTTCTCGCTTTTTCTTCCCGAAGCCGGGACCGCTGATAGCTTTCGAACTGGATTTGAGCCTCCAGCCGATTGTCGTCCAGTTGAGCTACGAGCTGCCGGACCTGTACCAATTGTTCCTCCGCCAGGGCTGTGAAATCTTCGGCCAACTCATCCCTTATGGTGGTGAAGTCCTCTGAGGTCAGCGTATAACAGTCGTCACCCTCCTTCCGCCGGTTTTCTACGTCTGCCCTGAGCAATTGAAGTTCCATCGTATTCTGCGCCCATTTCGTCCACCAACGCACAGAGTTGTCGTTAATCAAGCTTTTGGTCTTAGTGAGCCATGACTAGAGGATGCAGTGGATCCGTTCGGCTCCCATCCGTGATGTATTTTCTGCGGCCCTTTGCTCTTCTTTCAATTGCTTGATGATACGGACCATGTCCGCCTCCTGCTCCCTACAATGCGACAATTGATTTTGATAGGTTGTTTGCAACCTCTGTAATACCATTGTCGCTCTTTCCTTATCTTCATGGTTCTGTTTGTGGAGCTCCATCCGGTCATTCGCCGCTTCCTCCAATAGCTTAGAACTCTCAGCTCGTTCTTCTGCGAGTGCCGTTGTGGCCCTATCAACTTCTTGTCGGAACTCGGCCATCCGTTCCTGCTGTAGCTTATACTCCGTCTCCAGCTGCTTGTAGTCCCGATGCAGATGATCAAAATCATCGGTCTTCTGCTTCAGCCTCTGGTTGATCTGTCGACGTGCTGTTGCGTTGTTACGCGCGTGCGTGTAGAAAGGCGGGACCACGAGGGTCTTGGACTAGGGAGTGACGGAGCGCAGGAAGTCGTGCTTCACCCTTTCCGGGGCACCCCAGGAGCACACCGGAAGCAACCGAATGAGAGAGAGAAAGAGAGGGAGACAGAGAGGGATCGCGCGCTAGGGAGAACGAAGCAGCACCCTTTTCGGGGCACCCTAGGAGCACACTGGAAGCAACCAAACGAGAGAGAGAAAGAGAGGGAGACAGAGAGGGAGTGCGCGCTTGACCCCGACTTACGCACACACACACACCGACCCGACTCACGCCCTTGTGTGCAGGAACGCAAGAAGGGGGAAGCACTCGACACCAACAGAGACACGAGTATACCCAGACAGACACAAAGTATGTATTACAAGGGAAAGAATACAACCCCGACATCGAGCCGGACCAAGCTAGGGTAGGTTACAACAGCAGTCTGCAACCAAGCCGCCGTCCGGGGAGCTCTCAGGCTCGTCACGCAGAGCGGGGTCTTGCACAGGAGACCGAGCGGGAACAACCCTCCACAGTTCACACACACCGCGACGAAGAGGAAGAAGAAGTAGAAGAACTAACCCTAAATCTAACGGTATATCGTCTAACAGAAAATGGGCAACCCCTCTACAAGGGACCATCCCTTCCTTTTATAGAACAAGGAGAGGGATGCGTTACAATGTGGGATAAATCTCGATTTACATGGGATTCTTCGTCCCAACTTGACTCTTATTATTCACACAATTACATGAGGGTGAGTGCACATGGTGCACCCCGCCGATGTAGCCAATATTTCCCGGTTTTCGCCTCTAGACGAAATTATTCATGACAGCGCGCGGTCCTCCCGGTCCTTCTGTTGACGGAGCTCTTCCTTCAGCCTCTCGATTTCCGTCTCTACCATTCGTCGCAGCTTGTCTTTTTCCTGCAGCAATTTCTCTTTTTCCTCCTTCAGCCGGTTGTAAGCATGATGTCCTTTACGCAGGTTTTCCTCTGCCTGGCGGAGATTCTCAGCAGTCTTCTTTAATTCTTCTTCGGCCGCCTTCTTCAAGTCGCGTTCGCGGCTCCGTAATGCTTCTTGTGTGGCAAGTTCATCTCGTAATTCCGCATGCTCTTGGGCTTGCGCCACATCTTTCTCTGGGACAATTTGTGTCTCTGGGGTCTTATTCCTCTGTACATCAACCGAAGTCACCGGTGCTTAGATCTACGTTGCGGTTAAGGCCATTTTGGCCATGTCTCCTGTGATCCGATCCAAGTCTTGTTCGAGGCACCGTATCCTTGACCGGGTCGTCTCCAGTTCATCGGTTGTGACGAGCAACCGTTCCATTTGCGCTCTTTCTTCCGCCTCTATGCATCCGACTACTCTGGCAATTTGGTCTCCTATCCACCGGAGCCATTGGCTGCCGGTGCATTGTTGTTGCGCTTGCACGGAGGGTTGGCTCATGGGTTCACTCGCCGATGGCTGGTCCTGCCTTACTGCGTCGAGCTGCCCTTCTGGTTCTGCCAGCTGACCACTTTGCCGTTTCGGTTCTAAGTGTATTTCGGCTAGCCACCCCTTGTCTGCTTGTTCTTGGTCGGCTGGGAAGGTTGGCCTTTGTATATCTGGCTCTTGAGTTTGGGGGCTTGCCGGTTGTGTAGGGTCTTCTGTGATCGGTTCCATCCGAACCGGTTCCGGTGCCTCCCTTGGCGTGGGATGCTCAGTGTGAATTGCGGGCGTTCCATCCCCTTGTGGGTTCGAACGCTTCCCGGCTGGCTCAACGGTGCTCTTTACCGGCCGCCACTAGAGGTGCTCCGTGGGTTCTTCCTCCATTTCCTCCGCCTGAGTCCCGACATTCATTCTTGCCGCCAGGGTGTCCGTTTCTTGTTGCACCGGTCGGTGGAGTGGGCTCTTTAGGGGCCGTGCTGGTGTCTCCTCACTTGCATTTATCAGCTGCTTTCGGCTGGCGCGCTGCTTTGCCGCCTTCTTTGCGTCGGCCGTCTTCCCCTTAGTGGCCTTGGAAGCCAACAATTGTTGCCGTTTTGAAGCAGGTTTCGGGGTGCCGTCCGTTGATCTTCCCCGCTTCTTGGTTTGGACGGGCTCGACCAGTGGCGCCAATAGGGTGAGCCATTGCGTCACCGCATGCCATATTTTCCGGCCTTCCTTGCCGTCCTTTCCTCTTACTATATCAATAGTCGTACACAGCCCGTCGGCGATCAGCACCGGCCAATCCACCTTGACCCCTTCGTATGTTGCAATGATCAAGCCTGCTCGGTTCTGAGGCATGACGGGGGGTCGAGGGTACACGTTGTCGTGAAGAAAACCGCCCACAAGAGGAATCGGAGGAACAAGGCGTGGGAAACGGCTCTGCACACACGCGCGCCAAGAAGTACATACGAGGATCCTAGGTGGGTAGATTCGGGGGTATGCAGTTAATGCCAAACGGCCTCTTGACGGGCTATAAAAGGAAGAGGAAGAATAGAAGTGGGGATCTCGCGCGGAGAGGACGAAGTGCTGCCGGACCGTTTCTGGGCGTTTCTCTCTCTCTCTCTCTGTGTTTCCTTCCTTCTCGAGCTCCATAGCTTCTGTGCAGGGTTCTGAGGAGGCTCGCGCTGTTTCGAGGAACGCCCGAGTGCTTCCGGCAGCACCTCCGACCTGCTACCCCGTTTGTGTTTCGAAGCGAACAGGCATCGGCATCTGTTCGCCGGCCTGTTCGGTTGTAAACAACCTGTGCCCCATCGAGGGTTGTAGTCGTGATTAGCCATTTTTGTTAATACACTTATTTAGTCATTCGCATCTGTCTGTGTCGGTGTCTGTTCACGTTCTCCGTGCTGAAGGGCCGTGTCCTTGCGTATCCCCGGTCCTGCGTAGCCGGTTCTCTCTCTTTCTCCTCCCTTGCTTGCTCTTTGGTTCGAGACCCCCGCGGTCCCGCCTCATTTTCACACGCACTTGCGTAATTATCTCGACATCTTTGGTGAACCCGACGTGAAAGAGGCGGCAGAAGAGCAGGAAATGAGAGGGTCGGATCTCGCAGAGGCCATGGCTTCGGCCGTGGATCGGATTGTAAACGCGCGCGAGAGCACCGGTGCCCTCGACAGAGCTATTGAGGCGGTCGTCGGCACGATCGGCCGGTTCGATGGGAAGGATGCCACGAAGTATTTGGCGTCCTACGGTGCAGAGATGCTGATGCGGGACATTCCGGAAGAAAGGCGTCTGGCCGGATTTCCCCGAGTAGCGATGCCGAGCATCCATGCGGAGGTGCTCGAGGTACGGACGGAGAGCCGTACCTGGGAGGAGTTCGAAGGTCGGCTCCTAGAGAAATACGGGCTGGACGACGCGCTCCGGCTTTCGAAGCGAAGGTTCATGGAATGGGTGGAGTCCCCGGGAAAGGGAAGAAACGCGTCGGCGCTCCTCCGGGAGTTCGAGGAGAACTTCGCACGCCTTTCGGCGCTTGACAGGATGGTCCTGGATACAAGCCGGGTCCTGCTGTTTGTCAAATCGGTTGACGAGAGGGATCGGAGTCACGTGGGCGCCCTGCTAGAAACCGAAGACGGGCTCACTACCGACTGGGCGGCTGTCAGGAAGGTCTGTGGCCGTTTCGACAAACGGCGAGAATGGGCGGATGACGGTGCGACCGGGTCGGGCTCGGTCGCAGCAAGGAAGTTCGAACCAGCGCCACGGGTGCGAAAGGAAGGGACCGGAGAGTGGTTGGACACCGGTTCGGCTTCGACCGGCGTAGTCACAGGCTCAACCGGAGGAGCGGCGCTGGAGGAATTGACGAAGGCGATAAAGGACCTCCAAATCGCGCAGGCCCGAAGGGAAGGAGGCGAACCGGCTCGTGACCAACGGCCGGCGGCAGGAAACAGGTGCATGTGGTGCGATGAAGTCGGCCACATTCGGAAGGACTGCGGCGACTTCGCGGAGGCGCTGAGGAACAGGGTGGTGTACCTGTGGGAAGGACGGGTGCATGCCAGCGACACCCGAAGGGCCCTGAGCCGAAACGACGGAAAGGGTGGTATGAAAAGGTTGATGGAAGAGGCGGCGGCCCGACACGCGGAAACCGTCCACTACTCGGCGTCAGCCGGCATTCGAGTCGGGGGCGGCGAGGCCCGGGGGGAAAGCAAAGCCGGATTCTGGCCGACGATGCTGGAAGGCCTTGCCGGTGCAGGGCTTAAAAGGGAGGAATCGGACCGTGCGGAGAAACGGGTACGGGAGATGACCGGGTGGAGCGACCCGGTCGAGGAAAAGACGGGCTTCGTGGAAGCCGCTTGCAGGAACTACGAGGCTCTGGTAGAAGAGAAGCGGGTGGGGAAACCCGGGACGACCGGGCCCTCACAACGATACGAGACCCGGTCCGGGCCACGACGGGACGAAGCCGGCGGGGCCGGTACGCGAGATAAACCCCAGAAGGGCGGGTACCGTCTGGGGACGGAGATAGAAAGAACCACGGACTTACGAAAGGTCCTGGAGGAACGGATCCTCGACAGTAAGGTGGAGCTGTCGTTACGAGAGGTGCTGGGAATCGCCAAGAAGGAGTTCCACGACTCCATCGTGGACTTGGTGAAACGGAAGAGGCTGTCGACGGAGACAGAACCGGAAAGACCGGTGGAAGTGCGGACGACGCACCTAGACGACATGGCGCTGGGAGACGAGTGGGCGGAAAGCCACTATTCGAGACCACATTGGGCCCGAGCGACCACGGAAACCCCGGTGAAGATCGGCGATGTCCAGGAACCGGTGGTAGCTTTAGTAGACCACGGATCGGAGATCAATTTGATGTCCATGGACTTCTATAAGAAGGGCAAATGGCCGATCAACACCAAGCACGGGTGGAAAATAAGGGCAGCAACGCGCGCCACCGAGGAACTGCACGGGGCCTGTCCGAATGTGCGAGTCAAGATCGGCGATGTCGAGATTGACCAGCACTTCTTCGTGCAGGAGACGTCTTCGCATCCGGTCATACTGGGAGAGCCGTACATCACGGCGGCGCGAATGGAGACCAAGGTGCTGGACAACGGTTCGGCCTATGCGCGGGTCAAGAGCCAGGACGGGCGCCATTCGGTCCAGTTTTTGACGGTCAGGCCGAACCACGAGCGTAACCGCGACTCCCTCGGTTCCGATAACCGAGAGGATTTTTAGAGAGGACTGCCAAGGCGTGGGGCCGCGACAGTCCGGAGGCTCCGGGAAAACCCCACATTTGTACGATAAAACCGTGTACGACAGGTAGGGTATTTTGCTTCTCCGACAGCGGAGCGTGTACGATAGTCGGCATCGGCGGCCGAGAGAAGACAAAGGCGGAGGGGAGACTTCGAGCGTGCGGAGTTCTCGGCCCTGACGAGGAAATCAGCGGAGCCGTGGAGGCGGTCTCATTCGACGACACCTTGGGGACGCTGGGAAAGGTGGTCGAAGAAGGCCTTAACGAAGACCGGACGATACCGGTGTGTTCCGAGGAGATGTACGGAGTCATCATGGACTTCGGTCGAGGACTCGAGTCAGTTCGGACGGCCCGCGTAAGCACCAAGTACAAGACTGTGGACCGGAAGGTAAGGCCAGTCGCGGCACCCTTACCGGAGGACAGCGCGTCGAGAATCAAAGGGGTTGCATCGGACCCTAGTCTACGAGATCCGGCCTGCATAGGGCACACCTTCACCGACGAGACGCTCCGAGAGCTCAAAATAGGTGGGGGCGGGTTCCTACTGCCGGCGGAGGAAGACCGGTTTCGGAGAATGCTCGGAAGGCACGGGAAAGCCTTCGCATTCTCGCCGGAGGAAATCGGGTGCGTTGACCCGACGATCGTGGAGCCAATGGTGATATTCACGGTACCGCATGTACCATGGAATCTCAAGCCAATCCCGGTTCCGAGAGCTCACATCCCGAAGTTGATGGAGCTGCTGAGGCAGAAAGTTGATATGGGAATTCTCGAGCCGTCGAGCGCCCCATATTCGAATCGATGGTTTACCGTACCGAAGAAAAACGGTTCGTTGCGCTTCATCCAGGACCTGCAGCCGGTCAATCGAGTGACCATTCGGAACGCAGGGATCGGACCGACCATAGACGAGTTCGCGGAGGCCTTCGCCGGAAGGTCAATTTACTCGGTCGGGGATCTATACTCAGGGTACGACCAGTTCCAGCTAGCCGTGGAGAGCAGAGACATTACGACGATGCGAACTCCCCTCGGCCTAGTTCGGATGTGTACACTGCCGCAAGGAGGGACCAACTCGGTGGCCCACATGGTGAATGCGATGAACAAGGTTCTGAGGGACTGTATCCCGGACATCACCATGCCGTTTCTGGATGACATCCCGATCAAGGGATGCCCGGTGGAAGAAAAGGACGAGACGATCGGGCCGGACGGATGCCGGCGATTCGTGGCGACGCACATCGACGACTGCGAGAAGGTGCTGCAAAGGCTAGAGGATGCGAGACTCACCTTCTCCGGGGAGAAGTCGGCCTTCGGGCAGTCAGAAATCATGGTGGTCGGACACCTGTGCGGACCATATGGCCGGAAACCGTCTCCGGCAAAGGTAGAAGCCATCTCAGCGATGAAGCCCGACTGCAGCTCGGTCACGGAAGTACGGAGATTCCTGGGGGCATGCGCGTTCTACCACATATGGATCCCGCATTACGCACACGTCGCGGAGCCACTTTACGGGTTGCTGAGAAGGGGGCGAAGGTTCGAATGGCTGGACGAGCACGCGGAATCGGTCCGGAAGCTGAAAGAGGCCCTTGCAGCGGCACCGGCACTCCGGAAGGCGGTATACGGGAAGGGTACCCCGGTATTCATAACGGTGGATACCAGTCCGACCGGGATCGGATGGGTCGTGAACCAGGAAGACGAGAACGACAATCGGTTTCCGATCCGATTCGGCGCGAAAGTCCTCAGTGAACGGCAGCGAGGATACGCCCAGGTTAAACGCGAACTCTGGGGTATTGTTTCGGCGGTTAAGGCCGACAAAGACTACCTGATAGGGACAGAAGTGATCATCGAGACGGATTGCCTGCCGATTCTCGGTATGGTTTCCGGATGCGCGACTCCGGACCTGGCTATGCTCAGGTGGATAGCGTACATCAAGTCCCTGGACCCGGAAATACGACACATTTCCGGGAAAGACAACGCCATGGCCGACATGCTTTCGAGGGTGAGGTTCGACGACGAGGGCGGCATGGTTTCGGAAGACGAAGAAGTCGGCGTGGATTTCTTCGAGGCGGCGTACATAACGACCGACGGGATGAGCACTCCGGCGCTTAACGAGTTCGACGCGAGCAAGTACGACGGGGAGTGGCTGCAGATCGGCGGGTTTTTGAAGACAATGATGCCCGATGCGTCATGGACGAAGGACGAGGCCAACCGGATCCGGAAGAAAGCATATCGATTCTTTCTCCGAGATGGGAATTTGTGGAAGCACCCGAAGAAGAGGAACGGCGTCCCGCTCCGGGTGGTGGCGATGAAGGAAGAACAGGAGAAGCTACTGGCGGCCCACCACGACAGCCCTTGGGCTGGACACCGTGGAACGTGGGCGACATTTGAGAAGCTGAAGGGGAAGTACTGGTGGCCGGGATTGTACCGGGACGTGCATCGGTTCGTGTCAACTTGCGAGAGTTGTCAGATGCACTCGATAGTCCGACACCGGGACGGGCTTCGCCCTACGTACCCTCCGACTATCCACTTCAAATGGATGGTAGATCTGGTGACGATGCCGATGGGGGTAGGACAGATGCGGTATCTGGTCCTAGCACGGGAAGACCTGACGAACCAGGTGGAAGGCCGAGCCCTTCAGAACAAGACGACCGCGGCCGTGTGTCGGTTCCTAATCGAGGACGTGATATGCCGGTACGGGTGCGTCGGGAAGATCGTGGCTGACCGAGGGGAGTTGGACGCCGAAGAAGCCGCGGAGCTATTCGACCGGCTGGGGGTCAAGCTCTCGCTCACCACTGCGTACAATCCGGAGGCGAATGGAAAGGTGGAGCGCGGACACGGACCGATCGTCAAAGCGTTGGTTCGGGCATGCGGAGGCCGAATCGGTGACTGGCCGCGGCTCCTACCTTATGCTTTGTGGGCAGACCGGACCACGCACAGTTCGGTAACCGGGTACATGCCGACAGAGCTCATGTTCGGCCAGAAGCCGATCATGCCGATTGAACGGACGATCTCCTCGTGGGCAACGGTCGACTGGAGGGACGAGATGAGCCGGGAGGAGTTGTTGGCCGCGCGTATACGACAGCTCGAGCGGAGACCGGAGGACGTGGCACTGGCTACGGAGAAGCTCCGGGTGGCGAGGACAAAGAACAAAGCCCGGTTCGACCGAACGCACCGGCTACGACCGAAGAAAATCGACGAAGGTGACTGGGTGCTCGTCTACGACAGCAGCCTCGACAACCAGCACCGAGCAACGCGGAAGTTCGCACAGAGATGGTTCGGGCCGTACACGGTACAGAGCGCCAACGACAACGGGACGTATCATCTGGCGGAACTCGACGGTACGAGAATAGCGATACCCGTGGCCGGGAAGAGGATCAAAGCTTTCAAGAAGCGGCACGACGACGAACCCGACCCGATTCTCCTGGACAGCAGCGACGACCGATCCGAGGCCGAGAAAGGGCCGGCAGGCGAAGAGTAAAGGCGGGCCGGTTTTCTCCGTGCCAACTTAATTTGGCGCATACCGGTGGATGCGCGGTTAGGTGGGGGCGGATGTCGTGAAGAAAACCGCCCACAAGAGGAATCGGAGGAACAAGGCGTGGGAAACGGCTCTGCACACACGCGCGCCAAGAAGTACATACGAGGATCCTAGGTGGGTAGATTCGGGGGTATGCAGTTAATGCCAAACGGCCTCTTGACGGGCTATAAAAGGAAGAGGAAGAATAGAAGTGGGGATCTCGCGCGGAGAGGACGAAGTGCTGCCGGACCGTTTCTGGGCGTTTCTCTCTCTCTCTCTCTGTGTTTCCTTCCTTCTCGAGCTCCATAGCTTCTGTGCAGGGTTCTGAGGAGGCTCGCGCTGTTTCGAGGAACGCCCGAGTGCTTCCGGCAGCACCTCCGACCTGCTACCCCGTTTGTGTTTCGAAGCGAACAGGCATCGGCATCTGTTCGCCGGCCTGTTCGGTTGTAAACAACCTGTGCCCCATCGAGGGTTGTAGTCGTGATTAGCCATTTTTGTTAATACACTTATTTAGTCATTCGCATCTGTCTGTGTCGGTGTCTGTTCACGTTCTCCGTGCTGAAGGGCCGTGTCCCTGCGTATCCCCGGTCCTGCGTAGCCGGTTCTCTCTCTTTCTCCTCCCTTGCTTGCTCTTTGGTTCGAGACCCCCGCGGTCCCGCCTCATTTTCACACGCACTTGCGTAATTATCTCGACAACGTGGCCGAACTCATGGAGCACACGGGCAATTTCGCGGAATAACATATCTTCGCCACCCTGTGTGCTGTAGCCCTTGCTGGCAAGAGAGTACTCACCGAAATATTTGATGAGTTGCTCGAAGGTAGGATTGTCGATCGTGTAGATGCCTCCCTTCAAAAGGCCTATTAACGCACGGATCGCCTCCTCCGTGATCACCTCTCTGTTGATTTCTTTGATAATCTTTTCGGCCTCCTTGTGTGGCGCCGTCTCCATGATCGTTAAGAAACCCTCGAGTCCGTGCTGTTGTAGCCATTTCTTGGCGGCTTCAGATAGCGTTTGGCAGTCCATTTCTGCGTCGAGGTCGGAGAGCGTTGCCGAGGTTTGGTGGTGGGGAGAGTGTGAGAGAGAAAGTTCTGAGGGAGGGGGTTCTCTGTGTGCGAGCTCTCTACGATTGATCTTCACGCGTCTGTCTACGCCTGTTCTCCTTGGTTCGCGATAGGAGAAGGTCTCGATGCATGGGGGTTTTTCTCTCTGTATCTTGGCACCTTTTTCGAGACTCCGCATGTGCAGGTCGTGTACTATAATAGCATTGCGTGCCATGTGGCGATGGTTTAATGTCCTATTCATAGCCCCTCGTACCTTTTCGACGTGCCTCTTTACTCCTCGTTTGCGTGGCCGTTTCCACCATTCCTTTTCATGATTTATTTGATTCGCCCCTTTATTTGATTGATTGATTTTTATTTTTATTTTGTAAAGTAAATTGTGTGGTTAATTTTTCTCCGGTCATGTCGGACCCTTACCCGAAACGCGCACCTTGCCGGCCTCTTGACGGTTTGCCGTCGTTATGCTTTCCCCGATTGTCGGCTCGTGCTCCCCCTTACCGGCTTGGTGGT
Source organism: Azolla caroliniana (assembly GCF_043228905.1). Taxonomy (NCBI): domain Eukaryota; kingdom Viridiplantae; phylum Streptophyta; class Polypodiopsida; order Salviniales; family Salviniaceae; genus Azolla; species Azolla caroliniana. Next base: position 20,882,075 of record NW_028230449.1, read on the forward strand.
AGCCGTTTTCCTCATGGGTTGCCGTTGTGGTTGGCCTACTGGCGTCTGATTTGGTGGCGGTCCTTCGTGCAAATGGGTTCTTGGGCATAGGTCCTTTGTATGGCTTGTTGCCGTCGTTATGCTTTCCCCGATTGTCGGCTCGTGCTCCCCCTTACCGGCTTGATGGTAGCCGTTTTCCTCACGGGTTGCCGTTGTGGTTGGCCTACCGGCGTCTGATTTGGTGGCGGTCCTTCGTGCAAATGGGTTCTTGGGCATAGGTCCTTTGTATGGCTTCAGTCTAAATCCGTTGACCCATTTACCCTGCACTTCGCCAGCAAGTGTCCCTAACTGGTAGGATCCATTGAACTCGCGTGTGATCCAGTATGGTCCGGTCCATCTAAACCGTAGTTTGCCTGGCATTTTACCCATCCGGATCTGGAACACTAGTACCTACCGATTTCGAACATTTTCTCGTTTCCCTTTCGGTGTCGATCTACAAACGCTTTCCGTAGCCGTTGTTCCAATTCCAGGTGCATGATGCTCACCAGTCGGTGTTCCTCTATTTCACACAGAGCCTTTAACCGAATTGCCTCTGATTCTTTTTCATTGAGTCGTTCCCGAATCTGAATCCGTAAGCTCGGTACCTGGAATTCGATCGACATGACTGCCTCTAATCTGAATGCTAACCGAAACGACGTTGTTCGGATGCTTGTTTTGTACGTTGTCCGGTAAGCCCAGAGCGTACTGTGCAGCTTCGTGTCCCAATCTGTCTGATTTTCATTGACGATCTTGCGTAGGATATTCTGTAGCATTTTGTTTGTTGACTCCGCTAATCCGTTGGCTTGTGGGTAGTACGAGGTGCTTCGTTTATGTACTACCGCATAGAATGACGTCAAGCTCTCCACTACCTTTCCCAGAAAGTGCCCTCCTTGGTCGCTTATCAGCTCTATTGGGCATCCGTACCAGCACCAAATGCATTCTTATAAGAATTTTGTCGTTGATGCTGCGGTGTTATCTCGTAAGGCTTTGGCTTCCACCCATTTAGTGCAGTAGTCCGTCGCGACAATCACATACCGGTTGCCAGTTCTCATTGCCGGTGGTTTAAATGGTCCGACAAAATCCAGTCCCCATTTCTGAAATGGTTCTAGCGGTAGTACTGGCTGGTGCGGCATCCTAGCTTGTTCCGTTGGCTGGCCCATTCATTGGCATAGATCACACTCTTTTGCATACCGGACTACGTCCTTCAATGTAGTCGTCCACCATAGGCCACTTTGCCATATCTTCCTAGCCATAACATCCCCGGCATATTGGCCTCCGGTGACTCCGCAGTGTGCTTCCCGTAGTATTACCTCTTTCTCGTCGCTGCACACCGCTCGTCGACATATACCGTCCGCACCTTTGTGGTATAGCGTGTCCTGTAATAAACAGAAGTGTCAGCTTTGTACCACCAGGCGCTTCCTCTCGTCCCGGTTCATCTTCTCCGGAGGCAATCCAGTGCTCAGAAATTGGTGCATATTCGTTAGCCACTTATCTTCTGGTGCCAACGTTTCATCTGTTTCCGTTTCTGCAGTGACTCGAAATAGCTCAGCATCCGGAAACTCGTCCAGTACTCCGTCGCCGGTTTCGCCGGAATCTAACTGGCTTAAATAATCTGCTACCGCATGCTGTATGTCGAGTCGGTGGAATATCTCGAATTCGAACTCCTGCAACAGCAAAGTCCACCGGGCCAACTTACCGGTAAGTGACGCTTTGGACACTAGGTAGAGAAGTGACGAGTGATCTATATGGAAGGAAAACTTTCTTCCCAACAAATAGTGCCTAAATTTTTTTACGTTGTAGATCATGCCTAAAGCTTCCCTTTCCGTGGTGGAGTAGTTTCGTTCGGCTTGGGATAACTTCCGGCTTGCGTAATATACAGGCATGTACCATCTTGGCTCCGTAAGTTGCATCACCGCACTCCCGATTGCAATGTCGGACGCATCCACGAACACATGAAATTCCTTCGCCCAATGGGGGGGTTGCACTATCGGCGCTTGCGACAATAGAACTTTGAGTGCCCGGTACGCCTTATCTTCGGTGTCAGTCCACTAGAACAATGTTCGGTGTACCGCAACATGCAATGGTGTAGCTACGTCCGCGAAATACCAGAGCATTCGGCTATGCCAACGGATTTGTCTTAAGAAACGACTCAATGCCTTTGCCGTTTTTGGTGCTGGTGCCTCCCGGATCGCTTTTACTTTGTCCGGATCCACGACAATGCCTTCCTTGCTCACAATATGCCCTAGTAGCGTTCCGCTGGACACTCCAAATACACACTTTGCTGGATTCAGGCTTAGCCGGTACACCCTACACTTCTCCAGACATAGTCTGAGGTGCTGCAAATGATCTTCTTCTCAGCTATAGACGGCGAAGTCGTCAAGGAACACCTGCATAAAAGCCGGAATGTATTCGCCGAAGATCTCCATGATGATCCGTTGGAATGTTGCCGGTGCCGTTTTCAGTCCGAACATCATCACCACGGCAACAAACACTCCCCATTCGGTGACGAAAGCCGTTTTCTCTTGATCATCAGGGTGCATTCAGATCTGATTATACCTACTGAATCCGTCCAAGAAACTGTAGACTTCATGGCCGGCGACAGCATCCAAAACTCCATCCATAAACGGAAGTGGAAATGCATCTGTTACCGTTGCCGCATTGAGCTTCCGGTAGTCGACACAAACTCTAATTTTGCCGTTCTTCTTCGGTACGACTGCGATCGGGCTCAGCCATGTAGATTTCTTTACGGGACGGATGAAGCCAACCCTCAATAATTTGTCGATTTCCTCCTTTACTTTGGCGGCGTAGTTTGGGTTCATCCGGTACCGACGTTGTGCTACCGGCTTGGCGTCTTTGCTCAGATGTATCTGGTGCTGATACAACTGAGGATCCAGCCCTCTCACATCCTCGTAAGACCAGGCAAATACGTCGCGAAATTCGTTGAGGAGTGTAATTATCGCCGTTTTGTTCTCTGCATTCATTTCTTTGGTGACGTGCACCGGTTTTGCCTCCTCCGCCGTTCCTAGATTTACCTCTTCTAATTGAGACGCTTTTACGCCTCCTGCGCTTGTCGTAACTCCCAGATTGCTTCTCTATTCGGTCCTGCTTCGGTTCCGTCCGGTTGTAGTAAGTAGGGTGATACTGCTTTGGCGACGTCAATTTCGAATAGAGGTACAATCTTCGGGTTCTCCTGCAAGTACTGATCTTCTTCTTCGTCTGCTAATCCTTCCAGCATATTGACGCACTCCGCATATAACGGTGTTAGATCCTTGCCGGTGACCTTCCTTGGTTGTGTTGGTACCCGTACCTTCTCTTTTCCTCGCCGGAACGTAATCATATTCCTCCTCCAATTCTGCTTGATGTGTGTCGTCTTTAACCAAGGGCGTCCCAACAATAATGGGTACGCTCCTTGAGCCTGCAACTGGACAACTACGGCTGAGATTCGGAATGTGTGGCCCCCGTTGGTTACTTCTAAGTCCCGTATTAATCCTATCGGTCGCACCGAGCTTGTGTCCGCCATTTGGAGCCAAAACGGACATGGCTCCCACTCTTGGATTCCAAGCGCATCGCACGTCCGGAGGCTTATTACATTAACGTCGGAGCCTCCGTCTATTATCGTGCCGGGGAGTTCTTTCCCTTTCACAATGGCAGTAATTGTCAGACTGTTGGTGTCCACCACCACTGGTCCCTCCTCCGTATTTGAGAAGAATGCCGGAGCCGGTGGTGTACCGCCTGTCGACATGCCAGGCTTGAGTCCTTCTGTGAATCTTGGTACTAGCTGCAAGAGTCGTCCTAACGACGGCGTGATCTGGCATTCCTGCAATGCCTGCCATGTCGCGTTTTCGGACTGACTGCCATCGGCGAGCTCTTCGGTGTTCTCCTTTTGTTGCGCAAGTTCTGCTACGTTTCGCTCATTTGCTTTTTTCACCCATTCCGTTGCCTGTTTCCGGATGGCCTCTTATGTCTCCCATTTCGTCGTCTTGCCCTTCGACCTTGTGGTGACCTGTTGTAGGTCTGCGACTTTGGCGACTACCATGTTTACTACCGGTCGCTTATCATAGCTCTTTGCCGGACATTGATTATTATAATGTCCTTGTTGCCGGCAATAATAGCAATATGCTTTCTGAGTATTGCTGGATTCGGCATTGTTTCCTGTACCCGACGGAGGACCTGTGGTAACCGTGGGGCTCTAGTTCGGTTGGCTGCTTGAGGCGCCTTTTTCCGGTTCACGTGGGTGGCTCCCGTTTTTGAAATGCCGTTTTTTATTAAAGTTCTTTTTGTTGCGGTACCCTTGCCGGGGTTGGTCGTCATACCTCCAGTACTCTTCCCATCGTTGGTGATACCCGGGGGAGTGATCCTGGTTGTGATGCTCGTACCGCCCATTGTAATCTCGGTACTTGTCATATCTCTTGTACTGGTCATAGTTGTCTCGCTGATCGTCATACCAGACATCCTGTGCCGGTCAATTTCGCTCCTCTCGCCGCCATCATACGTCTTCTTCGTCTCAGCTGCTACGTGGCTCGATTTGCCGGACTGCTGGTGCTTGCCGATTCAATAAGTTATATTCACACCGGTCCATCGTGTGGCTCGTAGATTGGCAGAGTAAGCAGTGCGTCCGCATGGTGCACTCCAGTGACGAGTGTCCGGAATTTAAGCAGGTCGTGCATTGGATTGCCTACCAGAAACGGAGATCTTCATCGGTTGGTAATGCTCGTTGGAGGGCTCCCATTGTTAACCAAGAGCTCGTTTTCTCCATTTCTCTAACCCGGTCGATGACCTGGTCGATGGTGCTTGTGCGAAAGTCGATGACCGTGCATACCGTTCGTAGAGGTTCCCGGAGCGCGATTAAGAATATAGCCCGTGTTTCTTCCTCCGGAGGTGCGCGGGTAAGTTGACTGTGCATCCGTTGAAACCGGATGACAAACTGCGGAATACTCTCCCCGGGGTCCTGCCGAATGGTATAAAATAGGCCCACCTTTCTCTTTGGTCCACCTCCTTCTGAAAGAAGTGCAAGAATTTATCTTTCAGTTCCGCAAAGGTGGTGATGGTGCTGCGATCCTGCGTCCGGTGCCATCTGGCGGCCGGTCCTTCTAATGTCACGCCGAATTCGGCTATCTTAGATCGTTCCTCTTCTGCCGCGGTTAACCGTTGTGACACATGGTTCGCCTCCCATGTGTCTTGAAAACCATGAACATGAGCCTCCGCATCCGGATCATCCCTATACTTGGAGTACTGGAACGACATGTCGTCGTCCGGTGTCGGTACACGAGCTGGTGGTGTCGGTGGTCTTTCCTGTTGTTCCGTCGGCGTCAGAGGTCTTTGTCGGTCTTCCTTTGGTGTTGTCGTCTCGAATTTCGGTGTTGGAGGTTTTTGCCGGTCTTTTTCCGTCTCCAGAGGTTGCTCCACGTCTAGTGCCGAAGGTTCCCGGTCTGCCAACTCTGGTTCTGGTGTCGGTAATGTATCTGACTCCTCGTCCTCTGGTCCTCCTGGGGTGTCATTACTGCTGCGATAGTTCGTGTGCACGTTGTAACCCCTTTCCGAATCCGATTCCAGCGCTGAAAATGCTTCAGATTCTCCGTCTCTTCCGGCCAAGGCCTGGAGAAGGGTTTCTGCTTCCCGGAGACTGCTTAAGTTGCTTCCTTCGTACGGGTAGGCATTTTGTTGCAAACGGAGCGACTCCTCTGCCACTTTCCAGATCACTTTGGAAAATGATCGATCTGTTCGGATTTCTTCCGCTGCTTGCTGGAAAGCCTCTCGCCGCCTTCTCCGTTCAGCATGTCTTCGTGCTCTCTCCGTAATCGGGTCGTTTGTTGGCCTAGTCATCCATTCATGCTGTTGTTCACATGCGATTGTGCAGGAATCGTGGTCGCCAAAAACTATGTTAATCCTAGGACCGGACAACAACCTAACATAGGGTGTCCAGTTAAGACACTTCACCAAAGGGTGGTACGGCAGAATGACTTACGGCACAACGCTTAATTAGACCTTAATCGATTTCTTAGCAACACATCATTAACACACGCAAGATACAACAATAAGCACATAACGGTAATCAACACTGAAAGATTAAAGCAATAAGTTCTATTAATTATCCGCTCTTGATTACATTGTAACCGGGCCTTTATATAGGTCCCCGGTGCGAAATACAAAACGGTGCCAACCGGCACCTTTTCGGATTCGATCCGGATCCGGATCGGCATACCGATTCCGGTCCGTCCGTCCACATCTACTCATATGTTACTATATATTTTAAGACTACTAATTACAACAGTCCCCGAATAAACTATTCCTTTTCACACTCTGGTTTGGACCTCCTTAAGCCTTCTTGCCAGTCAGTAACACCACTAACCGGGCCTTGTACCGGTTAACTGTACCGTTGGCATTGTACTTTACCTTGTACACCCACTTGCATCCGATCGGTTTACAGTGACGGGGAGGGTCAACCAGGTCCCAAGTTCCGTTGGCATCAAGTGCCCACATTTCTTCCTCCATAGCGGCACGCCAATTTGCGTCCTTTGCCGCTTCTGCGTAGCTCTTCGGCTCACGAACTTCCGCAACCTTGGTCATTTACGCATAATGTGCGCCATGTACTCGTTATACCCGTACCGTTTAACGGGATCCTTCAGGCGGGTGGACCGACGTAACTCACCGTTACCCGGTATGAGACCCTTCTTGATCGGTTCGGTCTTCGTTCCCGAAGATCTGCCTGTGTCCTTGCCGAAGTCAGATACGCACCGATCCGACTCATCATTGCCGGTCTCGAATTCCAGCATCTTCGGCTTCCCTTTCTCTTTGCGTGTGAACCGTCTCCTCGGTTCCTTGCGCGGGGAGAGCACGACAGAGTCTCCACTACTCGCCGTCTCATCATCCGACTGGTTGGACTGATCCAGTCTCTCATTCGGTTCGCTTAACCGGAATGATTCCGGACTCTCATCTTGAGTCCCGGCTTCATCTTTCTCTACCTGGGCCGGTTCAAGCTCACTAGCCCCATCCTCCGACATCGGGTCGGGATCGGAAGTCGGAGTTGGTAAGGAATACCACGATGTTGATTCATCAAACTCGACATCTCGGCTGACTCAGACCTGCTTCATCTGGGGGTTATAACACTTTACCCCTTTTGCTCTTGAGCATAGCCAACTAGGATGCATTTTTTCCGATTTTGGATCCAGCTTTCTCCGCTTCTCATCTGGCACATGTACATAGGCTATGCTGCTGAATATCCGGAGGTGTCTCAAATTTGGCTTGCGCCCGAAATACAGCTCGTGAGCTGACACCTTGTCCCCAATCCGGTTCTGGATGTAAACGGCCGTTTGGACCGCCTCCGCCCATTAGAACTTGGGCATGCTCTTTTCCTCCAGCATTGCCCTAGCTGTGTCAATCAGCGACCGATTCTTCCTTTCGGCCACACCGTTCTGTTGCGGTGTGTATCTACAGCTGAATTCTCACCGAATTCCTTTTTGTTGCAGATAACTATTGAATTGGCCAGAAAAGTACTCTTTTCTGCCATCCGACCATAGGCATTTGATCTTCCTCTCTGATTCCCGTTCCACCATCTTCTGGAGGCTCTGGAAACACTCGAAGACTTCGCTCTTCCGCTCAATGAGGTAGATCCACGTATGCCGCGTGTAGTCGTCGATGAAGGAGATGAAATATCGACTCCCGCCAACGCTAACATTTTGTGCCGGTCCCCACACATCCGAATGGATAAGATCAAGCTTGTTACGGCTTCAATTTCTTTCGGTGGGGAATGAAAGCCGGTGTTGCTTCCCAGGTTGGCAGGCTTTACAAATCTGGACTCTCCAGCAGCTAAACTTCGGCAAACCGAAAACGACTTGTTCCGTTTGCAGGTCTTGAAGCCTCCGGTAGTTGACGTGGTCGATCCGCTTGTGCCACAGGTCGATATCCGACTCGACCTTCTATCCTTTGGCGAACAGTGTGGTGCCGACGTCATTGGTGTTGAGGATAAACATCTTCCCATCTCTGCGCCCTTGCGCAATAACTTCGCCCTCATCCTCAATGAAGCACCCGAGGTGCATAAACCGCACCTACATCCCTTGGTCAACGATCTGTCCGACCGACACCAGGTTCTTCGTGATCGTCGGAACATGTAATACATTCATTAGCTTCCCGCTCTGTCCGACGTGGCTCAAAGGGACTTCTCCGACGTGCACGATCGGGTGGGGAGTGTCGTCTCCGGTTTCGACAACTCCCGGTTGATTCGGCTTCTCCAAAAAGGAGAACCACTCCTCATGGCTCGTCATGTGGTTCGATGCGCCGGAGTCAACGTACCACACTTCCTCCGATTTGGAAGTGGTCTTCTTCATTGAATTTGCCTTGTGCTTCATCACCAAAGTTGGCCCCTTACCGTTCTTGGATCCTCCCGATCCGTTTGCTTAGTGCGAGCTTTGTCGGCCTTCCTTACCGGTTTTGCCGGATCCGGATTTGTCCGAATCGGCACGCTTTCTCCAACACTTCGCTTTCCCTGTGGCCCTTTTAACCACAGTACCAACATTTCGTAGCGGATTTGTCTTGCCGGCCTCCGGCACCACCTTGACTCCCTCTGCTTGTGGAAGTCCCAGAACTGTTGTCGGCATGCTCACTGTGCCTTCGTTCCTGCTCTTGCCGGCCGCCTCCATTGCATGCCAACCTACCTCGTCCACCACGCCCGCGGGACCGATCCACTCCCGTGTACAGCATCCGGCTATCTGGGGATGCACTGGTAGATGCACCGGCGTGGTTCTCCTCTACAAGGAGCATCGACTGTAAGTCGAAAAATGAGGGCGTATTCTCCCTTGTACAAACCGCAGTCTGGAAAGCTCCGAACTTGGATGCCAGGCCTCTAAGACAGACCTGCACCATCTTGTCTTCCTCTACGGTGACGTTAATAGAGGCAAGCGAGTCACAGATCCCTTTGATCCAGGCTGTGTAATCTGCCACCGACATGTTCTTCTGTCGAACATTGCTCAACTCTTGTCTGAGTTGCAGCTTCCGGGCAGTGTTGCTTGCGGCGAAAACCTTTTTCAAGTTTCCCCAAACATCCTTCGGTGTCTTGGCGTCACGGATTTGGCTGAGCAGCTGGTCACCGACACTGGATGCGAAGCAGTACATCACCCTGCTTGCCGCATGTTCCACACTGGGAAGTCCTTGTGTGTCGTCTCCGGTGCTGAGTCGTTCACTCCGTCGACATAACTCTAGTAGCCATGCCCAAGAAGGTACTGATGCATCTTGTATGATCAAGATGCGTAGTTGGTTTTGTCGAGCTCCTCCACCGGGAGCGACTTAGCCATACCTCTGTCCATTTCTCCTTTGTGTCTGCTTTCCGATCTGTTAGGGTTTCCTTCACAAGCGTAGATGTCTGCAGCAGAGGTTCTCAACCCACGTGCTCTGATACCATGTAAAAGATTGCTTGCGGAAGCGTTAGAAAGAACAATACACAAAGAGAGAGAGAGAGAGAGAGCAGGACACACTATTCTTCAAAATTATATGAATACTCTGTGCTCTGTTTTTTTCTACAACGCGCTCATCAGCGCGATTTATACAAGTCCACACGGGACTGTTAGAAGTACGGTGTACTTCAATGCCCACACGAGCATCTGACACTAACTACAAGACTATAATTGCCTAGTAGTCTAACCTATACTAGGCTTCCAGTTACGGATTGGATCCGGCATACCAGCTCCCCAGCTCACCGGTCCTTACTGCTTACCGGCTCGGTTGCTCACCGACATACCGATTCATCTCGCTTACCAGCTCAGGCGTATTCAGCCGATCCGGCTCCGGTTGAGCTTCCCGCTCAACAACAACTCATCAGGAGTTTCATCTACCTCACGATCACACGACCCAATCTCGGTTATCCGGTCGGTCTCCTTAGCCAATTCATGCAAACACCGCATGATACTCACTTGGATTGCGTTAAGCGAGTTCTACGCTACGTGAGAGGCACAATGGATTGCGGCATCCTCTACAAGACCGCGATGCCAATATGACTCTAGGGGTACACAGACGCCGATTGGGCCGGCTACAAAGCCGATAGAAGATCAACCTCCGGATTTGTTTTCTCCCTCGATAGCGGAGCAATATCCTGGAGTAGCAAGAAGCAGCCTACCGTCGCTCTTTTGAGTACGGAGGCGGAATATAGGGGCGCAGACGTAGCTGCATGTGAAGCTGTATGGCTTAAGAGGATTTTGAAGGATTTGGGCGTTCCCATCAAGGATCCGACTCCCCTTTACTGCGACAACATGAGCAGTATTTATCTGGCTCAAAACCCGGTGTTCCACGCGCAGACAAAGCACATCGAAGTGCACTATCACTTCATCTGAGAGCGCGTTTTCGCTGGCGATGTCGACCTACAACACATTAGCATCAATCTTCAAACGATTGACATCTTCACTAAAGCCTTAGGAGCCGACAAGCTATGGCAATTCATGACCGATCTCAGATTGACGATCCCTAACCTGCCAAGCTTGAGGGGGAGTATTGAAGACACTATTCAATAACGCGTAGATTCCGCAACCGCGCACTACGCAATAACGCGTGGATTCTGCAACCACGCAACGAAGCCGCGAAGAAAGACGCAAGCCGAAGCACAGACTTAGCAACTACGCACAACGCAAGTTGGAGCACGGATTCCGCAACCCCGTATAAAGCGAGTCGACGTGGACTCCGGAACACGACTTGAAGCGGATTTCGGATACCGTCTAAAACGACCCGACTTGAGCTTGAGGGGGCGTGTTGAGAATCAAGCTCAATTTGTTCTAGTGTGTGAACTCACCTCGAGAGTGAAGAGACACTCCAATGGTCAAGAGTCACCATTATGTCACCACTTTGTATTCTAGCATTTAGTATGAGTCATAGAATCATATTCTATGACACATAACTTATGAGCTTTCACATTCCCCATGCTCCATGAGTCTTGTGGTTAATGAAGAGAGAGGGTGAACACGTAAAGCACCCTCCTCCCACCTTGTATAATGTTGAGTCTTTCTCCTTTGTCAATATACTTTTACCTTGCGTATTCTCTGTGTTTCTCTCTCTCTCTCTCTTTCTCTTACACACACACATAACTCACATCTCTTCCGCTTCACAAGAATCCATCTCTTGATTCTTTACAGATTTCATAGTTGGATTACCTCGTTCCATTGAGGGAAATAATGCCATTTGGGTAGTTGTTGATCGGCTTACCAAGATGGCAAGATTCATTCCAACAAAATCCATAATTACCGCAAAACAATTGGCTATTAAGTTTATTAAACATTTTTATAGCTTATATGGTCTATCGATGGAGATTGTAAGTGATCGAGACTCCAAGTTTACAAGTACATTTTGGTCAGAAGTTATCCGAAAACTGCAAACAACCTTGAGTCTCGGTTCTTCTAATCATCCTCAGTCAGATGGGCAGACCGAGAGAGTGAATTAGATATTAGAGGATATGTTGAGAGCATATGTAGCGCAAAAACCCTCATTATGGGAGACTTACCTTCCTATGGTGGAATTTTCCTACAATAGAGCTAAGCATACATCAACAAAATACAGTCCGTTCATGTTGACGTATGGTTATACGCCACATCCTCCTATTGATGTTTCGTTTGACTTGCATACTTTGGATAATACAAAGGATTTTCTGTCTAATATGCTTGAAGCACGTAAATTGGCATAAGAAACCTTAAGATGGCACAGGACAGAAACGTCTTTTATGCGAATCATGATAGAAAACCGAGGGAATTTCATGTAGGACAACAAGTTTTTCTACGGGTTCCTAAGGACTCAGAAACATTGAGAACAGGACTGTATGCAAAATTAGCCCCAAGGTATTGTGAACCATATAAAGTTTTAAAACGTATAAGTCCCAATGCTTATTGTTTGGATTTGCCTTCCAATGTGATGGTTCATCCCAAATTCCACGTGAGTCGATTAAAGGAGGCGATTGGTTATGATGATAATGTCGTAACACCGTCTAATTTATCGATATTAGAGGATGGTCATTTTTCTCCACATGAACCTGAGAAAATCCTCGACCATAGGTGTAGAAACCTAAGGTCAAAGGTTGTTCATCGCTACAAGGTTAAGTGGAAGGATAGATTGGAAGAAGACAGCACATGGGAAACCGAAGAGACATTACGCAAACATTTTCCTAACTTCCCATTGCAAGAGTGCAATTAAATGGAGGGGGGGAGTATGTAATGTTCATTTGTTTAGACGTGCTTAGGGGGCTATCATACTGTAATATTTGAGTCGTCGGCTTTATTGGACAGACCCAATGTGTGTCATAGGGTACCCTGCACATGATTGGTCAGGTAGATGTCATTTCATGGCCTAGGTCCTATAAACAGGGGAGACTCTCCTTGGTTAAGGGGGCCCCATGAGTGGTTTAGACGAAGCTCTCTTTGATGTGGACTTGTCATCTACCAAGGTCCTGACGTGGAGATCCTAGCTGGTATGGGACAGATCGGAATTCCTCGTCTGCGTGTCGACTCTGGCGCGGGGGCGGATGGGTGGTAACGCATATTTTCAGTATGATTGTGTCATTTATATCTTTATTTTAGAATTGATGATCTTGGTTATTACACTACGTCTATGTATTTCTATTACTTAGAGCCTTTAGGATCAAAGCCATAAACAAATGTACTTGTGTTGACATCAAATCAACACAAAATTATCAAAGCTTTTACAAGCTACGTAAACTCTTGCGCCAATACTACTTCATACGCTCTTGACATTGGAATAATACCCTCATGAGAAAAATGATCAAGAAATGTAATCGTATCAACCAAATCTCCCATCAATGCCAAAAAATCCATGCATCCAACGAACTTGAACAACTCCGTTGTTTCAAAAGGAAACATGAAACACCAAACATGAGCCATTACTACTACTCGTGTTGGGAGAACCCCACACGAGCAAAGCACAGTAAACGACACACATGCCTCATCAAAAACCCCCACAAGAGTCAAGAAGGAAGGCATCCAAAACCCACACATATGTATGGTATGGGAGATTCTGGCTTTGCATAAGAGAGGCAAAGAAAGCTCTTAGAAATTGAAGGGCCATCCATCAGATTCATATCATAAATGTATGTATACACACATGGCCGGAGCTGTGTTTTAAACTAAAATACGTGCAATAATACAGAAACATCAACACGGAAATAGAATCAACACACACACACACACACTCGTTTGTAGGAGAGAGAGAGAGAGAGAGAGAGAGAGAGAGAGAGACGCATATGTACATAATTGCAGCTCTACATACAACAAAAACAAACAGTTCCCATTCCTTCTTTACCACTCTCTCTCTCTCTCTCTCTCTCTCTCTGAAATCAAAAGATAAGAAGATTCTTCTTATCTCTGCCTGCCCCTGACCTAAAAAACAACCTAAGCGAAAATAATCTGAAGGTCGCCATGGCTGCTGCTTCTGCTGCTGCTGCTGCTGCGTCTTCTGCTTGCCGTTTTGCTTCTTCAACAGCCTCTTCTGCTGTGTTTCGTCCATCTCTGCATCTTCCCTCTTCTTCGAAGCTCTCTTTTTCTCATGTTGTCTCTGAGTCTTTCCTCCTCTCTTCCCCATCTCTTCTTCGCGCCCGCGGATCAGCGAAAACATCCATGGCGGTGACCACGACTCAGACCAAACGTGGTGTTGATGTCCAGTTCGAGAGTAAGGTCTTCAAGAAGGAGAAAATTACCCTCGCTGGACGTGATGAGGTAAAGAAGCAACGATTTCTCTTCAAAAAAAGTTTCTCCTGCTCGTTTGTTTCTTTTCTTTCATCCTATTTCCTGCCACAGTCTAGTGCCATTCCTTTGTTTGGTAGATGAAGCTCGTTCAAAGGTAAATAACAAGAAACTATTTCTCTAACCTCGTTCTTCTTTTCTAATTTTGATTCATGTCGCTGTCTAGTCACGTGTCTCTGATTGGTGGATAGGACTAGCATTCTTTGTCTCTCTGTGGAATTGAATATCCTTCAGGGAGAAAAATGTCTGTGTTATTTTGGATTATAGACCTGTACGAGACAGTACATGGTTAGGAGATGTATATGATTCTTTGCTATTTTGACTCATGTTCTGTTTTATTTTTTGGTGGTTTCTCTGTTTCTTTTCTTTCTGCTGTTCCTCTTACCTTCTCGTTTGTAGCATTCTTTCCTGGGTCCGTTGTTGCTTGATAGATAAAACTATTGTAATTTTGACAGTTCATCATTAGGGGAGGTAGAGATCTGTTCAATTTGCTCCCTGAGGCTTTCAAAGGTATTAAGCAGATTGGAGTCATTGGTTGGGGATCGCAGGTTAGCAGATTTCTTCTCTATACACTCTCTACCAGTTCTTAACATTTGATGTGTATTCTCTTGTATACAATTGAATAATTCCGTAATTCCATCAATATATTGAATTTTGTATTAGGCTCCGGCGCAAGCTCAAAATTTACGTGACTCTCTGGGTGAAGCAAAGCTAGATATTAAAGTCAAGGTAAATCTATATAAGTATCTTATCATTAAAGTCAATGTAAGGTAAATATCTATATCCATATTTCATTATGGAAGTCAATTGAAACAATCTATGATTTATTTTTGGAAGTTAATGTAAATCCATATCAGTGAAGTCTTAAGCGAAATCTATACCTATGCCTTTCTTGTCTTTCATCAAGTTTGAGTTGGACGCTAATTGTTTTGGAGTCTTTCCTTCTAAAGGCCAATATTAAAGTTAGAAGAGGTTATATATCACTTTCTTCAGCTATGTTGCAGGCAATTTGTCATCATGCAATATTTGAAGGAAACCTGCTATAATGGTTCTCATTTGAAGGGGAAAAATTTCAAAGCCCCATCTTTTGTAAAGGAATCCTTTCCTTGCTATTTTTTATGAAGAGAAAATCATGCAGTCATTCAGAATAGGACGAAGTCTTTGCTGCACTTTACTTAAACCAAATGTACATGTAACTTCTAATTAACATGCAACTCTCAAATGTTTTCTTCGCTGCTTGATGCACAGCTTATGTGGCAGGGTAAATGTAAAATAGATATGTGCTAGATACATCATCTGTAATGTGTGTGTGTATGCATATATATATATGTATGAATGTATGCATGTATGTATATATACATACATAAACATACACACATATAAATTTGCAGTATTTTTGACAATTCTTTGGTAATAATCTTCTTTTAGTACCAGTTTTTTGCCATATCTTCCATTTGAGGGGCTGATAAATATGGACCATCTGTAATATTTATGTTCAGTTTCGAAGATATATCTATATTGTCACCTAACAATTTAGGTGAACGGGTTGTGAGCTACGAACCATTCTTTGGAAAAGGAAAAACTCAATATCTACTTCTGATTTGCAAGATTAGTTGCATGTTCCAATAATACATTTTATGACGAGTCACGAGCTATAAACTATTACTGTTTTTAAGATCAATAATATGTTGAAATTGTGAGGAAAGTTATAACGCATATATACATCCCTAAATTACTAGCATTGTCCCTATGTAGATTGGCTTGAGGAAAGGCTCTAAGTCAGTAGAAGAAGCACGCGCTGCTGGTTTCACTGAAGAGTCTGGGACATTAGGTGATGTTTTGGAGACAGTTGGTGAGAGCGATCTTGTGCTTCTCCTTATATCTGATGCCGCACAGGTAAATAAAATAGAGAAGCTAATTATCTTGTTTGCTAAATTGTGGTTTTGTATATATCATTTTAGTTGTAGCGCCAATATGACATCTAAGTACTATGTGTAAACTAATTATCTTGTTGAAGAGAGTGATCTTGTGCTTGATCGTATATTTTTTATTTTGCATAGTTATATATAATAGAGAAGCTAATTATCTTGTTTGCTTAAATGTGGCTTTAGAATTTCATTTTTAGTCATAACTCCAGTATCAAGGATATGTACTTCAAATAAGCTAAATATATTGTTTTCAAAATGTGGTGCCTTACACCGTTAGAGTGAACTAAACTTGTAACTTACTTTACAGGTAAATACTTTAGTGAAGCTACCTATCATGTTTTAAAGTGTTGTACATATAGATTTTTTGTTTTTTGAGTTGTAACTCTATTTGATACATGATATTGGTTCAGGCTGACAACTATAAGCAGATATTTGCTGCAATGAAGCCAAAGTCTATTCTCGGGCTTTCACATGGTTTTCTTCTTGGCCATCTTCAATCAGTAGGTGAAGATTTCAGGAAGGATATCAGTGTCATTGCTGTATGTCCCAAGGGCATGGGTCCATCTGTAAGGAGGCTTTATGTGCAAGGGAAGGAAATTAACGGTGCAGGAATAAACTCTAGCTTTGCAGTTCACCAGGTTTTCTTCAGGATTATCTTATTAAGTAACAGGAAAAAACTCTGAAATATCTATGAAATTTTCTTTCTTTCCCCCAAATACTCTTGGACAACCAGGATCGGTTATATGGTCAAGTCAACCCCTTCTCCCTTCTCAATTAATCATGTGCTATATTTTCTCACTTTTGAGGGTTGACCGGGGCACTTTGGGGAAGTAACAGAAGTTTCTTGGTATTTTGGAGTTTCTCTTTTAAATACCAGAATATCCAATATTTTTTGCTTTGTTAAGTTAACTTATGTGGCTATATCTGTTTAATGGTATATCCTTAGGATGTTGATGGTAGGGCTACAGATGTAGCCCTCGGATGGTCAATTGCATTGGGGTCA
The DNA here is from genome assembly GCF_043228905.1 of Azolla caroliniana. Lineage (NCBI taxonomy): Eukaryota > Viridiplantae > Streptophyta > Polypodiopsida > Salviniales > Salviniaceae > Azolla > Azolla caroliniana. Next base: position 20,898,745 of record NW_028230449.1, read on the forward strand.
CCTTTCACATTTGCCACAACGCTGGAAGATGAATACAAAAGTGACATTTATGGTGAAAGAGGTGAGATGCAACGAATTGGAACTTCAACTCATGATTGGAATCACTAATCTATACACCTTACTGGCTGATACATCAAATCTTTTAATTTAAAAACTGAAGGTATTCTTCTTGGTGGCGTTCATGGGTTGGTTGAGGCATTGTTTAGAAGATACACCGAAGCTGGCATGGCAGAGGAAGATGCTTACAAAAATACTGTTGAAAGTGTCACAGGAGTAATTTCCAAAACTATATCTACGAAGGTATTGCACAACAAGCTTTCTCTGGTTGCCTTCAATGACATTCGACTTTGTGATTTCTTGAACATGGTCTGCCAAGTTATTGGCATAGCTTCTATACAGTTTTATTCGATTTGCTATATTTTTATTTCCATTAAACTTAATGTCTGCAGGGAATGTTGTCGGTTTACAACTCATTAGACACTCAAGGAAAGAAAGATTTCGAGGCAGCATACAGTGCTTCTTTCTACCCTTGCATGGACATCCTCTATGAATGTTATGAGGATGTAGCATCAGGAAATGAAATTCGCAGTGTGGTTCAGGCAGGGCGGCGTTTCCAGGTTTGTTAAATGTTCTTCTTTTTCCCGTAATGGATGTTTGAAACTTTTGTGTTATCTGCTTTGTATTCATGTTTTGATGTGGTTGCAAAATGCTCTACAGGAGAAAGAGGGTCTCCCTGCATTTCCAATGGGTAAGATTGACCAAACAAGAATGTGGAAGGTCGGACAAAGAGTAAGAGCTGTGCGACCTCAAGGTGATCTTGGTCCACTCTATGCTTTTACCGCTGGAGTTTATGTTGCTCTCATGATGGCACAGGTGATAAATTCTGTTTTAAAAACAATCACAATAGGTTTAGTTGAATCAAAGTCTTTCTACCTATTATCTTTCCTCTATCAATAAGGTGGTTGAATGTTGTATCAGATCGAGGTTCTGAGAAAAAAAGGTCATTCCTACTCCGAAATTGTCAATGAAAGTGTGATTGAAGCTGTTGATTCGTTGAATCCTTTTATGCATGCTCGTGGTGTTGCCTTCATGGTAGACAATTGCTCCACTACTGCGCGGTTGGGATCTAGGAAGTGGGCACCACGATTTGATTATATTCTAACACAGCAGGTACGTATTAGGCTTAGTGAATTTTAATTCGCCTTATAGTAGATAATGTGTAATATTTTTTTTTTTGTCGAAAAGGCCATTATTTTGAAATGTATTTGCCAAAATGCCACAGTTTACACTGAACTTGTTGATTAAACAAGTGAGCTGCTGATTAAATTACATTGACCAATTGCAATTAAATTAGTAGTATATGCATTTGTCAATGCAGTCTTATTTTTAACAACTTAATTAGTATTTCATGACTTAATTGAGTGCTGAAAAACTTATTACTCTTATCTCATTCCTTAAGGATTTCACTTCTATTTCTTAAAACAAGCGTGTGACATTTTGGAGATACACTTCAAAGCAGTGGTATTTTGACAGTGTTTACAAATTTTGGCTGATTGAGTGGAATCCCTTTTTCTATAGGCATTTGTTGATGTGGATGCAAAGGCTTCAGTCAACAAGGACCTTATTGGGAACTTCTTGTCTGATCCTGTTCACAAAGCACTTGAAGTATGTTCTGAGCTCCGGCCGACGCTCGATATAGCTGTTACAGCCAATGCTGATTATGTTCGCCCAGAACTGAGGCAGTAGAAATGATTCTAGTTGGCAACAATTTTATTTGAGTTATTAGATATGTTCTCTAGCTCCTAAAGGAGCGTTTTGTACTCGGAATCCCTATTGGCTATGGGAGCCCTTAGACTAGATAACAGTTAAGAGTGATTTAAGGTTGATATGACAGTTCATCTTTTCTTTGTTATGCTAAAGATAAGATATCATCAGGTGTTGTAATGAATAATTGTGATGGAGGTTTTATGATAAGCATGCTTTATCATGGAGCTGCTTTTTTGAATAGTATCATTTTCCCTTCAGGAATGTATTTCTCAACAGTATCCTGGTTCCTGGTTAATTGCTACATATTTACAGAGGGTTAAAAGTTCTAGAGAAATTAGCTTTTCACATGTAACTTAGCTTCTCTGGGTAAAGATTCTGGAGAAACTAGTCTTTTACAAATGTTATTGCCAAATCTTTATGGATATCCATATTGTTAGTACCTTTAAATATCAAATTATGCTGCAGTATATTTAGTGAAACCTTTTTATTATCAATGCTATCGTCCTAGTGTCTTATTTTGCTATGATTTTCAGTTGAAACATCAGTTGAAGGAAAAAATTTAGACTGTTCTTTGTCCCAACACTATCCAATACATATCGGTACTCTTTTTGGTTATATTCTGACGTCCAATTAACGTAGTGAGTGTTAGTAGCTCTTGGCTAGTGTGGATTGTATGTTTACTTGGTAATTGGAAGCTTTCTCTTCTCATGAAGAAGAATACCAAGTTCAGTTAGTTATTATGATGTGTCATTACATGATAAACACAAGAAGAAGAATAGTGCAATGTTGCTAAGGGTAAGCTTTCTCTTCTAATGATGAAGAAGGATGCTACGTTTCCTTCAATTTTTGTGCCACTTTTTTATCTCCTAGTCCAACTATTTTTGTGCCACTTTTTTATCTCCTAGTCCAACTAATGCTCTATACTTGTGAGCTTGTCATTGCTTTGTTTGCACATTAGCTAGGTTGTATTTAGTATGGATATTTCTTTTGCATACCCACACTTCTTCCACCCTTTGTTTTCACGTTAGCTAGGATGTATTTAGTATGGATATTTCTTTTCCATATCCACACTGCTTCCACTTGTTCCAAATAGAGTGATACTCAAACACACATAAAATGGGGGACAATAGATGATAAATGAATCAATGTTATAGAAGGGGAAACGAATGCCTTATATAGGGTCACCCTCTCAATACCTTCTCACGAGGTATCGTACCATATATAATACAATTTTTCTTACTTATTAGTTAATTTGGATATTATGAAAATAGCTCTTCTACACAATACTTAGCATCTTTCTCATTCTTTCCACAAAATCAGAAAGCAAAGCCTTAATAAAATCACGACAACGGTTAACATCATAATCATCCCCAATAATGTCTTTCCCACCAAGAAGAATTGCAGCATATGATGTTTTCTCATGGTCTATAGAATTGATATGTTTTTGTCGTTTGTAATTTTCACCACCATCATTACTACCACATCCATCAGCAATCATAAACTCACTTCCTGATGTTGTGTCAGACATCCTAACCGAGATTGAGAGAACTAACTTGAGACGATGACAATTTTTCTTGAAACTTCTTCTGAATAATCCTTGGAGAGCTTTGCAAAAGCCCCAAATCACAAAAAGCGGAGTTGTGACAAAATTACATCAAAAACATTGTTTTAACACTATCATTGGAACGTAGTGGCTTTGCTGTAGCTCTCTCTCTCTCTCTCTGGATACTGTAGCTATTTTTACCCCCGCAGGTTTTTTTCTAAGCATTTAACTCTTTACAGGAGGAGAGTGCGTTCGTTGAAGCCAGAAAGGTTGGAATCGCGGGTATCGTACTTCCTTCCTACGTACCTTCAGGTAAGATTCAAGAAGCCCTACTACTACTACTTCACCCTCCTTTCCTTTCCATGTCTCTTCACTTTCTTCATCATCTTCCTCTTCTTGTGATTTGACCCTTCTTCCATGTCGATGACCAGCTATACATATATGTATGTATGTATGCATGCCTAATTCCTTCTTCCCAATATGCTATACTCATGTCTGTTTAAGGGAAGGAGACCCTATCTACAGTTTAACGATTTAAATGATCTCATGTGTTCTAATTCGGTGGGTTTAATATTGTGGTATTCAATCAGAGACGAACTCGTTTGTGCACGTGTTTCATACTTGCCACACATGCTCAGAGAGAGAGAGAGAGAGAGAGAGAGAGAGAGAGAGAGAGAGAGAGAGAGAGAGAGAGAGAGAGAATGTGTTGTGTGACTATATGCTTGTTTCCCCTCCCCTAAAACACAAATTTTACATATGGGACCAAAAGAATGAATCAGAGATATCCGAAAATGACAGTGTGTGTAAGAATGAGTGAGGTTAAATGTGTCTGGTTCCTTTTTACGGTGTCAGGAGGGAGGGTTAAATATGTTTTTCGAGCTTCCGATGAAGCGCCTTGTGGTGCTGCGTCCTGATCAGCTCCATAAGGGAATCTACCTCAATGTCGCCATCTTGACACAGTTGCTAGAAGATGTCAAGTCATGGAAATGCAGTGAAGATCATGGCTACTATATCACTCCCACTACGCTAGGGAGCATCGGAGAAGGCAAAGTGAGGAGTCTAACAGGCATGGTATCATTTCCTTTAGAATTCTGCTGCATCGTCTTCAAACCATTTAAAGGAGAGATTCTTGAAGGAGAAGTTAAACAAGTGAGTAAACGTGGATGCTATATAGCCTCTGGACCATTGGAAGACATATTTGTACATGTATCCATGATGGAAGGTTATGAACATGAAGGTGGTACAAATGTGGAATTCCCTAGGTTCACGCAAGCAGATGGAAGTGTGATCGAAATTGGAACAAAACTTCGCTTCAAGATAGTTGGAATCAAGTGGATTGAGGAGCATAGGGATTTTAAGGCTCTAGGAACTATTAATGAAGACTTTCTGGGGCCCATTGAATAAAATGGATATCTTTCACTAAGATTAAGTGGCCATGTGTGTATGTATATCTCCAATTTACTAATGCAATTGTATGGAACACATACCTTTAAATTGTTAGTACCTGTAAATATCAAATTATGCCGCAGTATATTTAGTGAAACCTTTTTATTATCAATGCTATCGTCCTAGTGTCTTATTTTGCTATGATTTTCAGTTGAATCATCATTTGAAGGAAAAAATTTTGGACTGTTCTTTTTCCCAACACTATCCAATACATATTGGTATTCTTTTTGGTTATATTCTGACGTCCAATTAACATAGTGAGTGTTAGTAACTCTTGGCTAGTGTGGATTGTATGTTTACTTAGTTGGTAATTGGAAGCTTTCTCTTCTCATGAAGAAGAATACCAAGTTCAGTTAGTTATTATGATGTGTCATTACATGATAAACATAAGAAGAAGAATAGTGCAATGTTGCTAAGGGTAAGCTTTCTCTTCTCATGATGAAGAAGGATGCTACGTTTCCTTCAATTTTTGTGCCACTTTTTTATCTCCTATTCCAACTATTGCTCTATACCAGCTTTTCTGTGTTTATTTTGATCCTGACAGATGATTGGATGAACTCTTATGGGAAGTGTCCTAATCGAAGAACCTCTTTATTAGGTATTCTTGCATGCTATACTTTCAGGATTTTGTTTTCTCATTGCTTTAAATCAGATTAGATTATCAAAAAGTCTATGCGATTTTTACATGTTTAATCTTTAACAATAAGACATTCTAGCATTGGTGCTGAAATTATATACATATTTTATGCTCAAGAAAAAATCTAGGAAAGTTTTATATTTGGCTTCAATTAGTGGCATTAAATGTTGTGATTCTAGTAAATCATTCATTTCAAACTCAAATGCCAATTTCTTCTTAACATCTATTAACAAATATGGAACTAGCACGACACCACAAGATATCTTAAGTTTTCTTATTTATATTGTTTTCACATGTAGTATTCCATACATTCATGTACATCTCACAGTATAGTTACTACAACCCTCCAAGTCATGCATGATAGCCAATTGCTGACAATACATAGCATAATAATGCAATATATGTAGAAACAACATTGTGTTGGTGTGTTGTCACAACATTAATATTCTATGGAGTCTTGTAAATATTTTATTCTTGTTCAGAATACAAATATCTTATTTACTTTTCATTTTACTCCCTATTCTAATTCAATATTGTTTTTTGCTTCTACTCCTCATTTCTTCTTTTTGCCGAGTACTTAAGTTAGCCTTTTCCTAGCTATGGAGTCTAGAAGCAAGTACAAATCATGCACATGTTGTTAGAGCTTGAGACCTTACAATCAAATATGTGGCAGTAACGCAAGAAAATCAATGCCTTACAACAAAATATGTGGCACTAGAGTAAGAAAACCAATGAACTTCTCAAGGACTTACAACAACTAAATGTTGAAAAGGCACATCACTACAAGCTCCTCGCAGACTTACAACCACTACAAGTGTTGGAAAGCCACAACACTACAAGGAATTATCTCATTGGGTTTACAATCTAGAATGATCATTGTGACTCTATGATGATACGTGTCAAAAGCACATTTAAACCGTCCAAAAGAACCAGAAATTAGTTTCCATACAAAGTTTGGTGCTGTATAGTTGCAATTCTAATTAGCTACATCTCATGATTTGAATGCACCACACTTGATATCCATCTTATGTTGCTTGAGTTAGATTGGTCAAAACATTGTTAATTGGGACAACCCGAGCTAGAGATGAGGTTATCATCATTATAAGAGAATTTCAACATCTTTATTAATAAGTTCCAAATGTGCTTTGGAGATACAAATAATGTTAGAATTGTTATCAACAAGATTCAAAGATTGTGTATATGGGTATAGATGTGTAAATTCGTTGAGATATGAGTATGTTAATGTATGGGTATATATTTTTATGGAAAAGGGTTAAGCGTATTTCTTTATGTATTTTTGTGTGGGTATATAAAATTATATGTATATGGGTATCTTATATATATATATATGAGAGAGAGAGAGAGAGAGAGATAAGTGTATAGAAAGATGTGGTTTAAGTGTATATGTAATTTTATTCAATGTAAACATTTGTTTGTATTTGCGATTGTGGTATTAGCACAATCCATCCTAAGTTCTAACTACACTCTACTTAATAATAGCCTTAATGAATGTGTAGTAAAACCAACCATGGTCGAGTTAAGGTAATTACAACAAGACCAAGAACCACATATAACTAACCAAGATTTGCCAATATCTAACCAAGAACTTCCAAGCATAACTATTTGGCCCGAAGTTGTAGAAGTGTAAACATGGAAGTGGAATGGAGAAGTTTTCGAGTGAGTGTTTCTAAATGTGTATGATATGAGTGTATCTAAATGTGTATTGTTTTCAAATATGCGTAAACATAAAGTTTTTTAAGCATGTATGAATTATTTATTTCATGGGAAGGTATATTCATGTAATTATGGAAGAAAAAGTAAGTGGGTGTGGAGTTAAGGCTAGGGACCAAGCCTCCACTCGAGGGTTGAATGAAAGCTTGAGAGCTTTAAACGCCCGAGAATTGAGAGCTTGAGGCTTTCAACCAAACTTTGAGTTGGGAGATTATCCAAGCTTGAGTAGAGGGTTAGAAGCCCTCAAAGGCTCTTTTATGCAAGAGCCAACGCCTGGGGGTTGGGAGCTCGAGGATAAGGTGGATGAGTTGATGGTTGAAGGACTTGAAGATTCTACAAAAATGAATTCTCGAGGTTCGAGAGATCAGACACTCCGCCTTGAGGGTTGGTATATGAATTAGGTTTTGTATCTTCGAGATTCGGTGGTCGTAGGTGGCACACTAGAGGTGTAGTGAAGGAATGACGCTTGAGGTTTGTACATTGCACCGTAGAGGTTGAGTGAGCATTGTTCAAATGCTTTGCTCGAAACCTTCGAGCCATTGAAGGTTGAGCTTGTCCAACACATTCAACTCTCACAACTTGGGTTCATGTCTTCGCTTGTCGAGGCTTGAGTTTGTGTACTTAAAACACGACTCAAGCAATCAACCCTCCACACACACACACACACACACACACACACACACACACACACACACACACACACACACACACACACACACACACACACACACACACACACACACACACACACATATTATAATTTATATGTATGTACATAGTATGTACATTAATAATAGAAATAAGTATAATAAGTTTTTTTTGTGTGTGTGCGTGCGCGCGAAGGCCCGTTTTGTCCAAGAAATGGAAGTGGTGGGCGGATGGATATACGGCCCCTCCCTTCTCCTTCTCTCTCTCTCTCTCTCTCTCTCTCTCTCCAACACAACACAGAAGACGACGAAAATTGCAGGTTTCTATTTCTTTCTCTACAAAGATTCCAGATTCCCCTCAGATATATCTATGTATACATTGTATATATTTGTCAGCGCTGTTTTGCCATAGTAAAAGCAAATATGACTATATAAATCCTTCCATATTCTCATGAAATAAAGGAGCATCAAAGAATGCATGTAATTATTGTTTTTGCTTCCATCTGTGTATATAAATCGGGGCCTGAGATTAAACCGAATTGATGTACGGATGATGGCGATTCATGCCACTGAATCCTTTAGTTAATGGCCAGAACAATTGGTGGTACTTATAATCATAATTTCCTAGTATTTCGTTCCATGAAAACCCTGAACGATATGTATAAGTTTCTACGATAAATTTACAGTGCACATTTCTCAATATAATCTTCTGGTCATGCTAGTAAAGAAGAAGAAGAAGAAGAAGAAGAAGAAGAAGAAGAAGAAGAAGAAGAAGAAGAAGAAGAAGAAGAGGTGGGTTGGGCCAAACACCTGCATTCGCAAGAGGTTTAAAGATCATTCAAAAGGGAAACAATGGTTCTTCATATTAGAGTTTGACATTAGATAGATAAAATATAAGACGTAACAAGACTTTGAAAAGGCGCTGGGTTAGTAGTAGCATGCATGTATGGAATGATCAGGTACCACTAGTATTATGTAGGTCAAGGTCAAGGTCAAGGTCGGCTATCCATCAATGGGTACACACACACACACACACACACACAAATTTGATGCGAACTTTAAAAGATCTTTCTTTCATACAACATATAAAAGACACTTTAAATGAAGATGGGAAGATGTTTGGCTCAACATGGTGCATACACACAGGCCCTCATGTGAATGGTAGGTATTAGTAGTAAATTTTTCCTTTTTTATTTTCTGAATTTAGTGTTTTTAATGTATTAGCTTCATTTGCTTGCTCTTTCTGGTTTTGTATTGTTGATACTTTTGCACAGGAAGAATATTGCACGTTTAATAACAGTTATCATAGACTTGCAGAGGTTTTTTGTGAGGTTGGGAAAACAGAGAGCAATCTAAGAAGTAAATGTGGGTATGCCCTCGAAAGCTGCAAAGAAGGGCAAGAAGAAGAAGAAAGGACCTCCCCCACCTGATAAAGCATGGGAGAAGGTAAAAAGACGCAAAAATTCAATTCTAGTCTTGTAGGTCTCATTTTTTGAAGGCTTCTCTCTTAGAGGTTGATTGATACTTACATTCCATTTTTTAGTTTCTCTCATGTAACCCTTTTGGCTTTCATAAGCCAATAAAATTCGGCCTTTAAAATGATGGATGACATTTTAGCTCCTTGGTGGAATCTGTTCATACTAACTACATTTGATTGATTTCTCGTCAATATTGACAGGCGATCAACAGTGGGGTATGGGAAAGGCCACTAGAAGTCTTACCCGATCCTCTCATTCACCCCTCCTTCAAGGAAATGAGGGAGAAAATTCTGAGTGCAGTTGGAAAGGTATGTGGTTCTTAGGAAGGAGGTTTCAGCTACCTCATAATAATTTAATGAGTTAATATGATCATCTCACATTAAATCCTTTCATTTTGATGGTGATGGTGATGGGGTGGTGCCATGGCAGATATCAATCCAATGGAGTGATTGCGAGATGATGAATGGTTTTGTACAAGAGCTTTTCAATTCTTGCCGGGAGAAATTAGTGAGTGAGCGAGAGCCTAGTCTGCTGTATACAGTGCCATGCACCGCGATCTACAGCTTTGTACCTTGTTTTATGTTGAAATAAAAAGAAGCTGCTATTAATTAAACCATTGTCTCATGTTTCTCATTTGCGTACCAGTGCTTGTTCTTTCCAAAACTTTTAAATTGTTAAAAACTTGAATTTCCAGCATTTCAAGGAATATATGAGATTCTACTCTCTTAGAATATTTGTCCTTCATATATCCTAATTTTATGATGTGCTACTTTTATTTCGCAATGTTGTGACATCTTAGTGAGGGGAAAGAGGCTCTAAATTCAATGGAACACCAATATGTTTTGCACAGATCTTACCTTATGTTTTATATTGATGGTATCAGGTACGCATGGAGTTGAGGGGTGCGTTCTTTTTGACAAAAATTATCATATCTCCATCGACCATTGTTCCAAGCTTGAAAACGCTGGACTTCTCTTGTTGTGAAGCTCTGGATTATGTCTTTCTTCAGGTGCCATCTACACACTCTCACTTTTTATCGTGTAAGTAGTTATTGTACTAATCCTAGGCCTTTGGGCTCAAGGTTTAGCTTTTACGCTTCCATAATATACCAGTCATATTTACTTCTATACTAATCCTTGGGGGTGAACACATGACATAATATACCAATCATATTTACTATTGTACTAATCCTAGGGGGTGAACACATGACATAATATACCAATCATATTTACTTCTATACTAATCCTAGGGGTTGAACACATGACCTCACAACCTTTACCGACTGACTGCATCTATCTGGGATTTCTCTTTTCTTTTTGTAATTAGCTTAGCCTAGTGGTAAGTCGTTTACACTACTAGCACTACATCTTTGGCTTGAAACCTAATTTTCTCACCTCTATTACTCCATGGATATCTCTTATTTCATTAGATGCCACATCTACCACAACCTTTATTGATTGAGCTGCATCTAATTGGCCTTTTGCATTTTTTTCGTAATCAACTTACCCTAGTGGTAAGTCGTTCTACACTACTAGTTGACTACATCTCAGGTTTGAAACCTAATTTTCTCACCTCTCTATTACTCCATAGATATCTCTTATTTCAGTAAATGCCACTCTGGTAGTGGGGTTGAACCCATGACCACCTGGTCTCCATTGGGCGACCTTACCAACTGAGCTACATCCATATAGACTCTCTCTCTCTCCCCTTTTATTATCCTTGGCTAACTATAGTGGTAACTTGTTAAACTACTAACACGAAGCCTTGAATTCAAGGCTTGATTATCACACTTCTTTGTTACATGTTTTTCTTAATTTACCAGATGGCATTGTGGAATATGGCCTCTCTAGTCTCTCTCATGGATGACATGAATTTTTGTTTTAGAATGGATGACATGACTTTAACGCTTATTTTTGTCGTCATGATCAGTCTCATAGTACGTAACATACTCGAATGTATTTGCAAACATTCTTTTTCATACTTTTGCAAACGAATGCGCATGTTATGAAATAGACATAAGTTTTTTTTTACATTTTTTACCTTAACTTTCTTACCTTAATAAGAAGTTTTACCTTATAATAAATAATGAATACAAAAGTATGGTATTTACCATACTTTGAGGGTGTTTACTATACTCGAAGGATTGAAACATACTCCAATGCGAATGCACGTATGGTACACATGATTCTATGATTTGTCCCATTGGTCAATTTTGGGCTCTAGTAGATGTTAATATATCTTTCTTTTTCCCTTTAGGTTCATTTGAAATTCTAAGCCTAATTTAATGTTGATTGATGACTTCAGTGTGAGTCATTGGAAATCTTGTCATTGCACCGATGTCCTTCATTGAGGAAGGTGATTTTGCACGCAAAGAAGCTGAAGGATGTGGACTTGCTTCGTTGTGAAAAGCTTTCGGTGCTCATCCTTTGGAGTGATTCTCTTTCTTCATTTCATCTTGATCCTAGTGTCAATCCTTCACAATTTAAGACACTTCAACTCCATTGTCCTAACTTTGTGAACAATAAAAGCTAATGGCCCCTTGTACCGATCTACACAATAGGGCTTCATATAAATCCTCGTTAACACTTACCACGAGTATCTCCTCATTCTAAATGATCTTCATGAAATTGATTTCACAATTCTGTGATTATTTATAAGTCATGCACCAATTTCAATTTTTTAAACCAACACTAAATAGGTTTGAGCATAAACTTCTCAAAAAGAAACATAGAATTATTTATTAAAGCAAGTGCAGCTTTACTTAATTAATCATACTCTACCTTCATTTCGTTCTCTAACCAATTAACCATATTCTAACCTTCATTTCAATCTCTAAGTTTCACCTAAACATGTTTATAGATCAAGAATTTCAGCTAAATTATAGAAATTTTATGATCAACACCTATGTCATTTGGATTATATGTATATGAAGTGCTATGTAGACACATCAGTCTATATTAATTGAATTGATTTTAGGTAATATGTAAATGTCAATTTCAGGACTGATAAAATATGTCTAAACAAGGTGATGCCTTTGTTCGTTTCAGTAGTGTGGGACCCTTATGGATAACAATAATAGCGGAACCCCTCAATTTGGCATGTGCAATTGAAGGTTTTGCACAATTTATTTCATTCGGATTAATTTCACTCCACATAGTTGTATATTGGCACATTTGGTTCAATGTAGTGTTCATCCCCTTACCAATTGTATAAAGTTGGAGTTTAGGGCTAGAATCGAAGGCACCCTAAAGTCGAAAGCTAGACTTCAGTCAGTATCGTGATTCAACCTCTCTCTCTCTCTCTCACCACGAAAGCACTTGAACAGTTAAGAACGGAATTAGGCTAATGAAATTGATTAATACATTAAATCCCTTTTTAAAATAGGATTTACAACAATAATGCAATGTAATGATAATGGTTGAGAAGGGCGGTAATGCTAAAATACGAGTTGAATACATTTCTACAATAATAGACCAACTAAGCTAGCGGTGACGATCCGAGCTTGGTTGATCAACTCTGTATTTTAGCATTACTGCCCTTCTCGACCATTATAATTCCTTTGTATTTCCGTTGTAAACCCTATTTTATAAAGGGATTTAATGTATTAATAAATTTCATTAACCTAATTTCTACAATAATAAACCAACTAGGCTAGTGGTGAGGATCCAAGCTTTGTTGATACCCTACAATCAACGACAACGTTGCCTTTTGTTGATATAGTGTCCTTGTACCACTTTGAAAGAAAGAAAGAAAAGAGCTTCCTAAGGTGGTCCAACTCCATTGTCACGACTCACAACCAATCACTCCCAAACCCTAAATCTCTAAGTAAACAAGAAGAAGTCATAACCCTAAAATCCTCAAAGAGAAGGAAGAAGGAGAGAATGAAGAAACCCTAAAAGAAGAAAGTACCACAGCTCCATAATGCCAAAATGAGCCTTTCTCTTCCCTTTTTATAATAAGAGAGGTTTCACTCACTTACCTATTCCCATATAAAGGATAATTTGTTTGAGCATTGACTAAGACTTCAACTCCACACCTTTTTCTACACAACCTATAGCTTTACCATTTGGCTATCTCCTATTTATTATAATATTATGTTTTTGATATATACATATACATATTTATGTGCTTGTAAGTTACATATTTACAAAGGGTTTAGGGTTTTCGAGTAATTATTGATGGTGGAGTTACATTAAATAATGCCCTCGCGAGATTTATTCGACAAGGATGGGTACATAGCCCACTGTTTTTGCTATAATTAGCACTTTTGGTGATGTTATTGAGGCTTGTAACCATTGATGATTGTTGAGACTCAAACTCAACTTCCCCTAGTGTGTAAACACACCTTAGGAATATACAAGTGTGTGAACACACCACCACAACGTAACAATAACACACACACACACACACACGCACATGCAAGCACACACACACACACACACATAGCACACACACACACACACACACACACACACACACGGCATGCACGCACACACACGGCATGCACACATGCACCCTTCCCAATGAAAAGCTGGACAGAAACAACTTCGCATCTTGGGAATACACGATGCAAAATCCATCTTGTCGGCTAATGCTATTGGAGTTACATTGAAGGAACTCAAGAAATGAAACCCAACCCAACACATGTCGACTACTCTACATGGGAGCAAGTGGCGAGCCGTGTGTTGTATTGCTTTGCATCATGTGGTCACCACCACATGCTCGGTTACATTCGAGAAGCCAAGACGCCGAAGGAAGCTTGTCAAAATCTCAAGAAAATCTTCATGGCCAATACGACTGCACGAAAGCTTCAACTCCGCCAAGAATTGAATAATGTCCAACAAAGGGAAATGTCGATCATGTTAGGATTTGAATTGACCACAACCGATTTCTCGTATATGTGTTCGGGTGCAAAGAAAACGAACAAGGACATGCATAGACAGAAAATAGAAGAACAAAAATACTCAGAAATGAGACAGATATTTTACCACGGGGGTCCACAAACCCCAAGAAAACAAATCACTATGTGTACGGAGAGGAGTACAAGGAAACTCAAAGGCAACAACCTCGAGCTCGTCTTCGTCTAACAGACAACGACAAAGTTACTACTCTCTCTCTCTCTCTCTCTCACGGTTATAGAGGCAACTACTGTCAATGTAACTCTTACAACTATAATGATGATAACATATCTATAAAGTTTGCCCTAGTTGTATTTATACATATACAACTTTCTGGCTATTTACATACATAGCCCACAAGGGTCACATTTAGACTATTTACATATATGGTCTCCCAATTTCGGTTTCGATTTTCGATTTCGGCCTCAGTTGAAATACTCATTGACTCCATCCAATTTGGTTCGTTCTCTTTTCCTCGATTCAAGCTCCTCTTCCCATCCGGAGGGACTTGTTATCTAACAAACTCCCCCCTTCACTCCGGCATGGGGTACTTAACCAACCAACCCTTTTTCGGCACTTGTCCAACTTTTCGGCCGACAACACCTTCATGAACATGTCTGACCCGTTCTTTGTTGTGTGCACCTTTACTAGAGTAAACTCCCTTTCTTCCACTCGCTCTCAGAGCCAATGGTATCTCCTCTGGATGTGCTTGGTCTTCGAGTGATAGGCGACATTCTTTGCAAGGTGGATGACACTCTGATTATCGCAGTAGAATCAGAATTCCTCTTGTCGAATTCCCAACTCTCTGATGGACTCCTTCATCCATATAATTTCCATGTTGACTTCCACTGCGGCCATGCACTCGGTCTCCGTGGTTGATAGCACCATGGCCTTTAGTAGCCTCGACTACCACGAGATAACTCCCCATGCATAGGTCATTACATACTCGTACGTGGATCGATTGGTATCTACATCAACCGACATGTCCGAATCAATAAAGCCTTCTAATAGGGGTTTACCTGAGCCGAATCGAAGACACATGCTCAAGGTGACTCTCAGGTACCGGAGTATCCACTTCACCGCAACCCAATGCTCTCTTCCGGGATTGCTCATATATCGGTTGATGACTCCGATAGCATATCCGATGTTCGGCATGGTAAAAACCATAGCGTACATTAGGCTTCCGAATGCTGAGGCATAAGGCGCTTTTGACATCTCGACCTTCTCAATTTTTGATTGCTTCCGGACAACTTTAGTTTGTCGGCAGTGTCGAGCCGACCGGTTTCACGCTTTCCATGCTGAATCTCTAAAGCACCTTTGCCATGTACTTTTCTTGTCACAACCACTATAAGTTCTTTATCCTGTCTCAGACAATGTGCATTCCTAGGATCAGCTTTGCTGGACCCATATCCTTTATTGAGAATGACCTACTCAAGGCCTTCTTCAGAGCTCAGATCTTGCTATAATCCCATCCGACTATCAACATTTCGTCCAAGCGGGGTAAATATTTCGTCGAAATCAAGATCCTTCTTCAGTTGAAAGCCATTCACCACGATTCGGGCTTTATACCTGGGTGGATTCCTACCATCTCCCTGTTTCAATTTGTATACCCATTTATTCCGGAATGCATTTTTCCCTTTCGGCAACTCGGTCAATTCGTATGTGTGGTTCTCATGCAAGGAATCCATCTCCTCTTGCATGACGCTTAACCACTTTCGGGTGTGGGTATCTCTCTTAGCTTCCTCGAAGCTTTCTGGCTCCCCCTCATCGGTTAACAACACATGTTCTTCATCCGGAAATATCTGGGGGGGCTTCTCTCTCTCAAGGGGTATCTTCTACCTCCGTTCGACATAGTCGGTTCTTCGACTTCTTCGGCTGAGTCAAATTCAGTTCCCCTTGTTCTTCAGTCGGTTCTTGATTTTGCCGAGTATTAATTCTGTTGGCTGGCTTAGATTTGATTTCGATCGAATCGACTTCTACTCGATTCGATCGACCATCGACTCGGCTCGATTCAGTAGTTGGAGATTTATTCTCAATCTCCCAATTGACAATCGTCTTCTCTTCCATGAAGACGATGTCTTGGCTCTTAATCACCTTCTTCTCGGCTAAGTCCCATAGTCGATAACCGAATTCATCATCGTCGTAGCTGAGAAATATACATGGACGAGATTTTGAATCCAATTTCCCCCTTTGGTCCTTTGCCACATGCACACATGCAAGACCGCCAAACACCCTCAGATTTCGGTACGAGACATCTTTGCTGCTCCACACCCTTTGTGGAATATCACCGTCCAAGGGTATTGAGGCGATCAATTTATCACATACGGTGCCGTCATCCACGCGTCAGCCTAAAACATCTTTGGTAACTTCGCATGTGCAAGCATACTTTGAACCCTCTCCATTACGGTTTGGTTCATCCTCTCAGCCAGCTCGTTGAGCTTTGGCATCTTCGGCACGGTATACTCGAGCCTGATTCCTTGCGTTGGTATTCACCACCGTTGTCGGCTTGAATAGCTTTAAGCTTTTAGCCGGTTTCTCTTTCGGCCCTCACTTGGAACTCTTTGAAGACGGCTAACAACTGGTCCTTCATCTTCAACACGGAAGCCCACAACTTCTGGCTATAGTCGTCTTCAAAGGTCACAAAATATTGTGAACCACCATGAGACTTTGTGCTCACATAGCATACGTCGATATGGCACATGAGTTCTAGCGGCATTTTCTTCCTCATTGGGGGCCTCGATCAGAAGGAGGTTCTGTTTTGCTTGCCGGCCAAGCAATCAACGCACTTCTCAAGTTGCACGTTCTTTACCTCAGGAATAAGGTTGTCATCGGCAAGGCTTCGCATCCCCTTCTCTCTCATATTGCACAACCTCTTGTGCCACAGGTCTCCGACAATGTTAATTACCACATTTGCTTCCCCTCGGCATATTTTGTTGGGAATATGTCGCTCCAGTGGGAGGATGATCCGATTGTTCGGAAAGCCGATCGTCGAAGAGTTGGAAAACAGGAGCCGAGTTGATGAGGAACTCGGCCGAGGCCGAAACCGGAATCGTGTAAATAGCCAACTTGGGAGACTATATTTGTAAATAGTCTAAGTGTGCACCCCATGAGGGTTACATATGTAAATAACCAGAAAGTTGCGTATGTACATATGCAACTAGGGCAAACTTTGTATTAGAGAGAGAGAAGTGTAAGTGCAGAAGTGGTAGAACGTGAGAGAGTGTGAGAGAGGTGGGAGAGCCGCGCCATAGCTGTGTGTGTAACAGCAAACGCAAAGAGCCCTGTGCGGCTGATATACTCGACAGAGTGTTGTATTCCTCTCAGTGCGTTGTATACCTACTTTCTATAGTGAAGAAATCTGTTCACCTGTGGTTTTCCCTGTTTTAGGGTTCCCACGTAAGTCTCTATGCACTCTTGTTTATCTTGTCTTTTCCTTGGCATATTTTCTGTGATTCGTATTTCAGCAGTGTCTGTTCATTGTGATTTATATTCCGCAACGATTTCTCAACAAACTGGTATCAGAGCTTGAGGTGCAAGCATGGAAGGAGGTGTTAGCGGTTTCCCAGGTATTATAGGTCTCAACTCACAGAACTATGCATACTGGAAGATCAAGATGGAAGACCTTCTCATAGTCAAAGACTTGTACGAGCCAGTCGACATAGCAAAAATACCTAGGGGGTATTGGAGTCGGATTGGAAGCTTCTAAATCGGAAGGCGGTGGCCACTATCCGACGATGTGTCGACTTAAGTGTCCTTCAACATGTGGCGAACGACACAAATGCCCACGAGATGTGGCAGAAGCTGTCGGGTCTGTACGAGAGGAAGAACACGCTAAACAGAACCTCGCTAATGAGAAAAATCATACGGCTAAAATACAGAGACGGTGAGAGCATCGTCGAACATATCAACACGTTTATGGGGTATGTAAATCAACTTGCTGCGACCAAGGTTCCCCTGGATGACGCAATGCAGGCCATCCTGTTGATGTGCACAATGCCGGAAAGCTGGGAGAACCTGGTGGTTACTCTCAGCACCTCCTGTCAAGAAGAGAACTTGTCTTTACAGACAGTGAAGACAAGCATCCTAAACGAGGAGGCAAGGAGGAAAGACAAAGGAGTCATGTCCCAAATGGAGTCGAATCCGACTCAACATATGGACAGAGGAAGGGACCGGCGAAGAAGAAGTCCGCAGCAAACAGACAAATCCCACGCCAGATCGAAGTCCAGAGGTAAGCCCGTGTGCTTTTATTGTGGAAAACCTGGACACTTCCAGAAGGACTGCAGACACATGAGAAAAGACAAGAAGGTCGGAAATAATGTCGAACCCCGGAAAATTCCGGATGAAAAGAACACTTCGGCCATTGCTACGAGCAATGAGGAACTCCTGTTCATTTGTGAATAGACAAGTGCAAACCTTGCAAGCTAAGAGTGCACTTGGGTGGTTGATTCTGGCGCATCCTTCCATATTACTCCGTTGAGAGAGGATTTATCGACTTACATAGCCGGGGATCATGGCTATGTAAAGATGGGTGATAGTGGAGAATGCAAGATAACCGGAGTCAGAAGTGTGTGCTTAACGACGTCGACAGGGTGTCCACTAACGTTGAAGGATGTTGGACACGTCCCCGATATCAGATTGAATATGATATGGACTGGAAGGCTTGACGACGAAGGCTACAATGATAGCTTTCGGAATGGCAAGTGGAAGTTCTGCCGAGGAAACCTTATAGTGGCCCGAGCACAGAAAGAAGGCACATTGTACATGATGCATGCCTGACTGTGCAAATCGGAAGTAAACATGGCAGCCGACTCGGTAGGAGAGATATGGCATAAGAGGCTAGGCCACATGAGTGAAAAAGGAATGCACCTGCTAGCTGACCAGAAACTTCTACCAGAAGTCAAGGGAGTGCACTTGGAGAAGTGTGTCGACTGCTTAGCCGGAAAGCAGAACAGGACGACATTCCACTCGAGACCACCGAGGAGAAGAGAAGCTGCACTAGAATTAGTACACACGGACGTGTGCTATGTGGATGCTCCATCGCATCGAGGAGGACAATACTTTGTAACATTTATTGACGACTACAGTCGGAAAACATGGGCCTTCGTATTGAAGTTGAAGGATCAAGTACTATTGGTTTTCAAGGAGTTCCAGGCAAGAACCGAAAGAGAGTCGGGTCGAAAACTGGAGGTTGTTCGAACTGACAATGGTGGTGAGTATAAAGGGCAGTTCGAAGAATACTGCAAGAGCCAAGGTATTCGAATCGAATACACAGTACCAAAGACCCCATAGTTGAACGGGCTTGCAGAGAGGATGAATCGAACGATCATGGAGAGAGTAAGGAGCATGCTCTCTCATGCGAAACTACTGAAATCCTATTGGGCTGAGGCGTTGTACACAGTTGTTTATCTGATCAACAAGTCTCCCTCAGTGCCATTAAAGGGTGATGTCCCACAAAGGGTGTGGACAGGGAAGGATGTCTCCTACCAACACCTGAGGGTGTTTGGATGTTTGGCGTATATGCATGTACCAAAGCATCAGAGGTCAAAGCTCGACAACAAGTCGAAAGCATGCATATTCATGGGATACTCGGAAGATGAGTTCGACTACAGGCTATGGGACCTAGTCGACAAGAAGGTAGTGAGAAGTCGGGATGTAGTCTTTCTAGAAGACAAGAAAATTGAAGACTGGAAGCAACAGAAGTCGGAACCGACTCCCTAGTCTGTTGGGATTTACGGTCCCTCCGGATGGGATGTCTGGAGATGAATGACGGCAAGCCCGGTTGCGGTTACGGAACCGGAGGATGAAGAGTACTCGGCATGAAGCCGGATGAAGAGTACCCGGTTACGGAGCCGGATGACGAAGACCCGGCTACGGAGCCGGATGATGAAGACCCCGGTTACGGAGCCGGATGACGAAGACCCGGTTACGGAGCCGGATGACGAAGACCCGGTTACGGAGCCGGATGACGAAGACCCCGGCTACGGAGCCGGATGATGTATGTACCCGGAGAGAGATCCGGATGCGGGGACATATTTGTGAATATGTTTGCCAAGGGCCCTTGAGGCTATATTTGTAAATAGCCCGAAAGTCATATGTGTATAAATATGACTTAGGGCAAACAGTTTTGATGTTGTTGCTCATCTTCTGTTTTCCACTTAGAGGGAGCGAAGTGAGAGCAGCCGAGAGGTAAAGAGAGAGAGAGAGAGAGAGAAACGAGGAGGTCGTTGCCTCTGTGTATTACCGCCGCCTGTGGCGAAGACAGTGAGCTCAAGGTTGTTGCCTTGAAGCTTCACCATTGTACATCTCTGTTCATAGTGATAGTTGGAGTTTGAGGACTCCCGTGGTTTTTTTTTCATTTAGGGTTTTCCACAGCACCGTTCGTAACAAAGTGGTATCAGAGCGACGGTAACACAGAAAATGGAAGGCGGCGGCAGCGGGCAACCGGGGATGATGGTGCTGAATGCGCAGAACTACGCCGACTGGAAGATCAAGATGGAGGATCTTCTGATTGTTCGGGACCTGTACGAACCGATTGACAGGTCGGAAATACCGAAGGGGGTACTTGAGTCGGAATGGAGGCTTCTGAACCGGAAAGCCGTTGCAACCATTCGGCAATACGTCGATGTGAGCGTTCTACAGCATGTGGCGAACGACACCAACGCATACGAGATGTGGAGGAAGCTGTCGGGCCTCTACGAGAGGAAGAATGCGTTGAACCGGACCTCCCTGATGAGGAAGATAGTGAACCTCAAGTACCGGGACGGTGAGAGTATGGTGGAACACGTAAGCACGTTCATGGGATTCGTGAACCAGCTTGCGGCGATCAAGTTCCCGTTGGAGGATGCAATGCAAGCCATCATCTTGATGTGTACATTGCCGGAAAGCTGGGAGAACTTGGTGGTGACTCTCAGCACCTCCTGCACGGAAGATAACCTGTCCCTACAAACGGTAAAGACAAGTATTTTGAATGAAGAAGCGCGTCGGAGAGATAAAGAACCGGCCTCCGACTCGAAGGCGCTGCTTACCGAATCGGAACGGGGAAGACAATGGAACCGGAGTCCGCAAAGACGGGAGAAGTCGGGGACCCGGTCGCAGTCAAGAGGAAGACCCACATGCTTCCACTGTGGGAAGCCGGGGCACTTCCGGAAGAATTGTCGGCATTACCGAAAGGACAACGGAGCCGACGACACCGATTCGAAGAAGTCACCGGAGAGAAACGGTGCATACCGGGGAGCCACGGACCGGAGAGGTCCGGATCGGCGAGGGCAGGACCGGAAAGGAACGACGGCACTCGCGGCAAGTGAAGAAGAGATAATGCTCATTACCGAAGAAAGGGAGCTGAACCTTGCCGGTGAAGAGATGACCTGGGTGGTCGATTCCGGAGCGTCGTTCCACCTGACCCCGGAGAAGAAATACTTCTCATCCTACATAGCCGGTGAGCACGGCTGTGTCCGGATGGGAAATGAAGGCACATGCCGGATTGCCGGCATAGGAGATGTGTGGTTGACAACCTCGACCGGATGCAAAATGCTGCTGAAGGATGTTCGACACGTTCCGGAGGTTCGATTGAACCTGATTTCGGCCGGGAGGCTAGACGATGAAGGCTACACGGGTAGCATCCGGAACGGTGTCATGAAGTTCAGCAAAGGGAGCCTGATAGTGGCTCGGGCCCGGAAGATCAACACACTGTACCTGATGAATTCCCGGCTATGTCCGGAGGAGCTGAACGTGGCAGCTGACACTGCCGGTGAGCTATGGCACAAGAGACTGTGCCACATGAGCGAGAAGGGGATGAAGAGGCTTGCAGAAGACAACCTTATTCCAGTGAAGCATGTGCACCTGGAGAAGTGCACCGATTGCCTGGCCGGTAAGCAGAACCGAACCTCCTTCCACTCAAGGCCACCGACGAGACGTTGTGCACCATTGGAGTTGGTGCACACTGACGTGTGTCAGGTAGAAACGAAGTCACATGGCGGAGCCCAGTACTTCGTGACATTCATTGATGACCACAGCCGGAAGCTGTGGACGGCACCGTTGAAGACGAAGGACCAAGTGTTGGGCGTCTTCAAAGAACTCCACGCGAGAGTGGAAAGGGAATCCGGCAAGAAACTGAAAGCGATATGAGCGGATAACGGAGGGGAATACCGGGGGCAGTTCCAGGAGTACTGTCGCTCGAAGGGAATCCGGCTCGAGTTTACTGTGCCGAAGACGCCGGAACTGAACGGACTGGCCGAGAGGATGAACCGGACCATAATGGAGAGGGTCCGGAGTATGCTGGCGCATGCGAAATTACCCAAGGGGTTCTGGGCTGAGGCAATGTCGACGGCGACATACGTGATAAACAGATCACCCTCAGTACCTTTGGACGGAGACACGCCGCAAAAAGTGTGGACCGGTAAGGAAGTGTCCTACCGGCATCTGAAGGTGTTCGGGTGTCTCGCATATGTGCATGTGGCAAAGGACCGGAGAGGAAAGCTAGATCCAAAGACCCGGCCATGCATATTCCTCGGTTACGGCGACGATGAGTTCGGCTACCGAGTATGGGACCCGGTCGACAAGAAGATATTCAGGAGTCGAGACATCATCTTCATGGAGGACAAGACACTCGCCGACTGGGAGTCGGAGAAGAAGATGAAGAGCTCCAAGTCGACCGGTGAGAATCAACTCTACGAGGAGCAGTCCCGACCGGCAAGGGACCGGTTAGCACTCGAGGATCCGGCCGAAGACGGTGAAGAAACAGAACCGGCCGAAGAAGATGAAAATGATACCGGAACCGGTCCCGATCCCGAAATGGATTCGGATGAAGAAGAATCGGAAGAACCGGTCACCGAAGCTCCGGAACGGAGATATCCTCTAAGAGAGAGAAGGCCCCCCCGGAGATTTCCGGATCCAGAGCACGTGCTGCTAACCGACGAGGGGGAGCCGGAGAGCTTTGAAGAAGCAAAGCACGACACCCAGAGCCGCAGGTGGTTGAGTGCCATGCAGGACGAGATGGATTCCCTGCATGAAAACCACACATATGAACTTGTGGAGTTGCCGAAAGGAAAACGGGCACTCCGGAACAAGTGGGTGTTCAAGCTGAAACCGGGAGATGCCGGAAACCCCCCGAGATACAAAGCCAGGATCGTGGTGAAGGGGTTCCAGCAGAAGAAGGGCATCGACTTCGACGAGATATTTGCCCCGGTAGTGAAGATGACCTCCATCCGGACGGTGCTGAGCATAGCGGCAAGCATGGACCTCGAGGTAGAACAGATGGACGTGAAGACGGCATTCCTTCACGGTGACCTCGAAGAAGAGATCTACATGCAGCAACCGGAAGGATTCGAGAAGAAAGGGAAGGAGCACCTGGTATGCCGGTTGAAGAAGAGCCTTTACGGACTGAAGCAGGCTCCCCGGCAATGGTACCGGAAGTTTGACTCCTTCATGACCGACGAAGGGTACCTCAAAACGCAGTCCGACCACTGCGTGTTTGTGAAGAAGTTTGAAGGAGGAGACTTCCTAATACTCCTCCTGTACGTGGACGACATGTTGATCGTCGGACGGGACCAGGTCAAGATACGGATGCTGAAGAAGGCTCTTCACCGAACCTTCTCAATGAAGGACTTGGGTCCGGCGAGGCAAATACTAGGGATGCACATCATCCGGGACCGGAAGAAGAAGCAGCTGTGGCTGTCACAGGAGAAGTACGTGATGAAGGTGCTTCACCGGTTCAACATGTCGGAAGCAAGACCGGTCGGATCGACCCTCCCGGTAAACTGCAAGCTGTCCAGCAAGCAAAGTCCCAAGACAAAGGCTGAAAAGGAGGATATGATGAAAGTACCGTATGCCTCAGCCGTCGGGAGCTTGATGTACGCGATGGTGTGTACCCGACCGGACATAGGATATGCAGTCGGAGTGGTGAGCCGGTACATGAGCAATCCCGGCAAAGAGCATTGGAACGCGGTCAAATGGATACTTCGATACCTGAAGGGCACGGCAAACGTATGCCTCCGATTCGGATCCGGTAAGCCCGAACTCGACAGCTTCACCGATTCGGATATGTCGGCTGATGCAGATACCAGCCGGTCCACATCAGGGTATGTGATGACGTATGCAGGGGGAGCTGTTTCCTGGCAGTCGAGGCTGCAGAAGACGGTTGCGTTGTCAACCACGGAGGCGGAGTACATGGCGGCTGTTGAAGCCGGCAAGGAAATAATATGGATGAAGGACTTCATTAGAGAGCTCGGTATCCGACAGGAGGAGTACCGACTCTACTGCGACAGTCAGAGTGCCATCCACCTTGCGAAGAACGCAGCCTATCACTCCCGGACGAAGCACATCCAGCGAAGATATCACTGGATCCGGGAAAGGATAGAAGACCAGGAGTTCGTGCTGACGAAGATTCACACGGACGAAAACGGCTCAGATATGCTGACCAAAGTGCTCACACCCGACAAGCTGGAAGCATGCCGAAAGAGGATCGGATTGGAGAGACATCCCATGCCGAAGTGAAGGGGGAGTTTGTTGGGATTTACGGTGTCGTAGTGTATTTCGTACACTACGTGAAAAAGTAAAAATAATATAACCGATTTAATTACATATAAATAAATAAAATAAGAATATCAAGATATTTATCACCAATAAATAAAATAAGAATATCAAGATATTTATCACGTGCATAGGGCAAGATTTGAACCTTGTACCTCCACGTAGCCAAATCTCAACTTTACCATTATGCTACCTTATCTTTAGTGTTCTATAAATAGATTTAATAACTATAAGTGCTTTATTTGCGCCTACCTTTATTAAAAAGGTAAATCATGCATTTTTAGAGTGCGTGAATATTTTATAGAAAAAACGCAAGCAACTAAAAAAGTGACTCATGCATATCTAGCGTGCATGAGCACTATATTTAGCAAATAAAAGCAAGGATTAGAAAAGCATCACATGCACATTTAGTGTGCATGAACATATTAGAAAAAGCATGTAGCTATGCTTAGTCTCTCCCATCACTATATAAGGATGGGGAGCACATTGTAGTTTTTGTTGATTATTTTTCTATAATGATCAATCAATCTAAAATATTCGTGGGATTCACGAATTTGCTAAAATAATTCTCTTTGACTACCTAAATATTGACTAAATATACTAAACTCGTGGGATTCACGAGATTCTTATCTTATAACTCTTTATACCTATTCTTTACTAGCCTTATTTGTATTTTTCTTTCCTCCTAGTCCAAAACCCCGGTGGTTCCCACCCGACTCACGCAAACGATCCGGAGCCGAAAGGCACGACAACGGTCCCTCCGGATGGGATGTCTGGAGATGAATGACGGCAAGCCCGGTTGCGGTTACGGAACCGGAGGATGAAGAGTACCCGGCATGAAGCCGGATGAAGAGTACCCGGTTACGGAGCCGGATGACGAAGACCCGGCTACGGAGCCGGATGATGAAGACCCCGGTTACGGAGCCGGATGACGAAGACCCGGTTACGGAGCCGGATGACGAAGACCCGGTTACGGAGCCGGATGACGAAGACCCCGGCTACGGAGCCGGATGATGTATGTACCCGGAGAGAGATCCGGATGCGGGGACATATTTGTGAATATGTTTGCCAAGGGCCCTTGAGGCTATATTTGTAAATAGCCCGAAAGTCATATGTGTATAAATATGACTTAGGGCAAACAGTTTTGATGTTGTTGCTCATCTTCTGTTTTCCACTTAGAGGGAGCGAAGTGAGAGCAGCCGAGAGGTAAAGAGAGAGAGAGAGAGAGAGAAACGAGGAGGTCGTTGCCTCTGTGTATTACCGCCGCCTGTGGCGAAGACAGTGAGCTCAAGGTTGTTGCCTTGAAGCTTCACCATTGTACATCTCTGTTCATAGTGATAGTTGGAGTTTGAGGACTCCCGTGGTTTTTTTTTCATTTAGGGTTTTCCACAGCACCGTTCGTAACATAGTCAACCTCAACTACCATCGACTTAAGGCCAAGTGAGTGGTCACCGACAGCTATAAGGAGGCAGCTGGCCAATAGAACCGAATCCGAGTCAGTCGACTCGAAAAGACCGACAGACTATGAGTCTGAGTCGGCAGAGCTGCTGAAGTCAATTGATGAATATGAGTTGGAGTTATCCAACCTGGATATGCCGATTGACGAGCAGAATCCTGAGCAAAGAGAAGAGTTGGCAGAGACATCTGGACTGGAGCCAACAATGAGTGGACGAAGATACCCACTCAGAGAAAGGAAGGCACCGATTACATATGCTAGTCAATACGTCCTCTTGACTGATGACGGTGAACCAGAGTGCTATGAAGAAGCCATTGCCGACGAGAGCAAAGAAAAATGGCTGAGCGCGATGCAAGAGGAGATGGAATCCTTGCACGCGAATTACACCTACGACCTAGTAGAGTTGCCGAAAGGTAAGAGAGCACTCAGGAATAAATGGGTCTACAAGGTGAAGACTGGAGAAGTCGACAACGAGCCCAGGTACAAAGCCCGCATAGTGGTAAAGGGTTTTCAACAGAAGAAGGGCGTCGACTTTGACTAAATATTCGCACCAGTCGTGAAGATGACATCCATTTGAACTGTTCTAAGCATAGCTGCCAGTTTGGACCTGGAGATCGAACAATTGGATGTCAAAACCGCATTTCTGCACAAGGAGCTAGAAGAAGAAATTTACATGCAGGAACCCGAAGGCTTTGAGGAGAAAGGGAAAGAGAATCTGGTGTGTCGACTAAGGAAAAGCTTGTATGGCTTGAAACAAGCTCCATGCCAATGGTACAAGAAATTCGAGTCCTTCATGATGGAACATCGGTTCCAGAAAACATAGGCTGATCACTGTGTGTTTGTAAAAAGGTACGAGGAAGGAGATTTCTTGATCCTCTTGCTATATGTTGATGATATGTTGATAGTCAGTCAAGACACAAGGAAGATTGGTAGCTTGAAGAAAGCTCTCGCAAATCATTTGCCATGAAAGACCTTGGACCGGCAAAGCAAATCCTAGGAATGCACATAACCCGAGACAGAGCTCGGAAGGTGCTATGGTTGTCACAACAAAAGTATGTGACGAAGATCCTAGAGAGGTTCAACATGTCGAACGCAAAGCCGGTCGGCTCAGTGTTGCCGACAAATTGCAGATTGAATGTGAAGCAGTGTCCGAAAGGGCAGAGGGAAATGGCTGAGATGTAGAAGGTACCATATGCCTCGGCTGTCGGCTGTCTAATGTAGGCTATGGTCTGTACGAGACCGAACATAACATTTGATGTGGGAGTAGGAAGCCGATATATGAGTAATCCAGGGAGAGAACACTAGGCAGCAGTGAAGTGGATACTCAGGTACCTGAAAGGCACCTCGGAGGTGTGCCTAAGGTATGGTGTCGGAAAACCTGTGCTGGAAGGTTTTACCGATTCAGACATGTTTGGAGATACTGACTCAAGCTGATCCACGTCAGGGTATGTGATGACCTATGTAGGGGGAGCAATGTCGTGGCAGTCACGATTGCAGAAGTCTGTAGCCTTGTCGACTACAGAGGCAGAGTATATGGCGACGGTAGAGGCCGGAAAAGAGCTGATCTGGATGAGAAGTTTTCTCACCGAACTAGGCATGAAGCAAAATGAGTTATTGCTTCATTGTGACAGCCAAAGCGCCATACACCTAGATATCACTCTCGGACCAAGCACATACAGAGAAGGTATCACTGGTTGCGGGAGAGAGTCGAAGAAGGAGAGTTTTCCCTTGTGAAGATTCATACTGACGTCAATGGATCCTCTCGGTGTGTTGTATATCTACTTTCTATAGTGAAGAAATCTGTTCACCCGTGGTTTTCCCCGTTTTAGGGTTCCCACATAAATCTCTGTGCACTCTTGTTTATCTTGTCTTTTCCTTGGCATATTTTCTGTGATTCGTATTTCAGAAGTGTCTGTTCATTGTGATTTATATTCCGCAACGATTTCTCAACACATTTGAGCATGGATCAAGTATAGTGTGTTTGTTTTCTGGGCTTGAGCCACAATCAAGCTCCCCTTGCAGAACTTCATGAAACCATTCCGAATGCTACCTGTGTCGCCTTCATCATCCAATCGATTGGTTGATATCAGAATCAATCTGACTTCCGAAACGTGTCGTACACCTTTCAGCACTAGCCGATATCCAATCGACGTTACCAGACACACATCTCCAATGCCAACGATTCGAAATGCTCCTTCATTTCCGATCTTTACAGATATGAGATCTTCAGCTCTGTAAGATGAAAAAGCATTTCCGATCGGGGGTTAGGTGGAATGACACACCCGAATCTACCACCCATGTCGATTCATCGCCGACAAGGTTCACTTCGTTCTGCTTGTAGATCAGTAGTAGTTCCTCCTCACTTGTCGCGATTGCCGAGGTGTTCTTGCTGTCCAAAATCTTCTTCAGCTACACACCATTGGCTTCCCCTTTTTCCTTTTGGAAATGTCGACAATTCTTTTGGAAGTGGCCCAGCTTCCCACAATAGAAGCACGTGGGCCTTCCCTTGGACTTCGACCTTGTCCCACGAGATCTCAATTTTGGGGACTTCGATTTCGGCCTCTTTCGCGATTTGTCTTACCTTTCGTGACTAAGGCCTTCAAGTCGGCAATGGACCTTCATTCAATAAGCTTGACTTCACCTACTTTAGGGATAGATGTTTCCCTTCTGGTCCGGCGTTGCCCAATGTGACAATGAGCATCTCCCAACTGTCCGGAAGGGATCCTAACAACAATAGTGCTAATACCTCATCGACAAGAGGTACTTCTAGAGAGGTGGTTTGATTCATCAGTCCTTGGAAGGCATTAATGTGCTCCACCATGTTGGAGTCGTCCTGATACCAGAGTCTCACGATTTTCGTGAAAACTAAGACTCTGTTCACGGCGTTCTTGTTTTCGAACATCACACCAATCTTCTTCTAGAGAACGTCGACACTCGTCTCTTCATCAAAGTTGTTGTATAGATTCATGTCTATAAAACACCATATATATGCAACCGACTTCAGATGAATGGTTGTTAATGGGTGGGGGGTGAAGCCTACTCCCATTCTAAGCTTTGCCCCCCTCCCAAGGGGGTTATGATAAAGAGAGCGAACGAGAGTGAAAATAAGAAATGACACCAAAATGAGAGGGGAAAAAGTTCTATGTCATTAATTGCCCCATCAGGGGTTTATATAGTACAAGAGGTAACCTTTACAAATAAGAATGAGACAAGTAGGGAGTTACATTACTTACCCACTTTCTCACCTTTGTACAAATGTGCATGTGTTCATACACATACTCATCCTCACACACTCATTCATATTACACATTACACACATTACACACCATACACATTACACCTTAACCCTTCTGTACACCTATATGGGTAACAATGACTTCCCAAGTCGATGCATCGATCTTTTCTGGCTTCGTCTTTCCGTACTGCACCGGCAACCACAGGTCTTTGCATACAAGCATATCCCGCATCTTCGACTTCCACACTGAATAGTTGGAGCCGGTTAACTTGAACATTCCACCGAAATGTTCATCCATCACTCTGATACCACTTTGTTAGGATATGAACCAACCACAACCAGTTTCTCGTATACGTGTTCGGGTGCAAAGAAAACGAACAAGGAAATGTATAGACAGAAAACAAAAGAACAGAAATACTCAGAAATGAGACACAAATATTTTATGTGGAAAACCCGAAAAAGAAAAACCACGGGGGTCCACAAACCCCAAGAAAACAAATCACTATGTGTACGTAGAGTTACTACTCTCACACACTCTCTCTCTCACTCACGGTTATAGAGGCAACTACCGTCAGTGTAACTCTTACAACTATAATGATGATCACGTATCTATAAAGTTTTCCCTAGTTGTATTTATACATATACAATGTTCAAGCTATTTACATACATAGCCTAGAAGGGTTACATTTAGACTATTTACATATATGGTCTCCCAATTTCGGTTTCGGTTTTCGATTTCGGCCTCAACTGAAATACTCATGGACTCCATTCGATTCTGTTCATTCTCCTTTCCTCAATTCGAGCTCTTCTTCCCATCCAGAGGGACCTATTCTAACAATCACAAGCTATACCTTAACGATCATGGAGCTATTGGACGCACTCGATTCAATCAATGTCAACATTGATGACGACGAAATGGTGCAAATATGTCTCGGTGTCCTAGTGCCACGGTTCACCAAAATGAGATCTATTGATTATCAAGCTCAACCTAGTCTAGTGTGTGAACACACCCTTTGAGAATCTATGAGCACTCAAAGGTCAAAAATCACCAGTACTCTCTACACATTAACTATGTGATATAGAATCATATTCTATGACACATAACTAATGAGTTTCCACAATCCCCATGACTCATGAGCTTCTATACCTCTAAAGAGAGAGGGTGACTGTATATAAAGCACCGTCCTCCTACGTCATATAGAGCCGATTGTCCTCCTTTGTAATGCTACATTTTTGTTCATCATATTCTCCTTGTTATTTGCGGAGTTCGGATCGGCGTATACCCTTTTGATGGCGAATCGGGCGGAGATGGTTGTCGAACACCCCCGAGCCTCACACTCACTTAACGATTAATAGATGATTAAGCACGATATCTCTCTCACTCTCTCAAGCTCGCTCTCATAGACAATAGGGTAATGAATATAGACAATAAGAGTAATGAATATGTTTATTAACCCTCTTGTTAAGAGGTCTAGCACCAACAAGGAAGAGAGATTAGTGTTCTCTAACTAAACACCTCACTAATCTCTCTTAAGTTTAAAGGTTACAAGAGGGAGGAGAGGAAGCTCTAGCTCTTAATCAATAGGGAGATCTTTACAAATGGAAGAACCCTTACAAAGCCACCACAATGTGGTTTATATAGCATTTACATTTAGGGTATGGCCCTTTTACAGTTGGATGTCCCTTGGCCCTTTTTCCTCTTGCCATTTCCTCTTCATAGGTCCTTTAGCCATACTACGTCCTTGTTGATGCACTCTTCTTCATGACCGGTCGTGGTGCAATCCAAGCGCTTAACATCCCCCCCAACCTAATGAGTGCACACCCCTAGGTGCACTGTGGGAGGGGAGCTTCGGGCGTTGAGGGCGAGAAGGATAGAGTAGGGGGGGTTTTCGGGGGGTGGTAGGCGGCGAGGGTGGAGGATGTGTTGTCCGAGTGTTGTCAGAGGGCCTTTGTGTGCCTTTAAGGACCCGGACTCGTAACTCTTTTCAGGGGGGAAAAGGGGAGTCTATGAGGTAGTTCTATGGGGAATTCGGCCTCCTAGGTGCTGAATTTGGTCGATGCCTATTGACTTAACCTGGGCGGGGTATTTGGTTGATGTGTGCAATTGTCGGGTGTCCCGTGCAGTCGCGGTATGGTCGTGGGTGGGGAGCCGGCTTCGTTTCGGGACCCAGAATCAAGTGGCACCTTTGTGCCAACCTTGGGCATTTGTGAGTTCTTTTCAGACTCGCCAAACAACACGTTCTCTGCGGCGTGGTCCTTCGGCGAAAGTCGCGTGGACATTCACCCACTTGTGCGGCGTGGATGTCCTTGTTCTGATGTTAGCGTTACTCTGACCATGGGTGATCAGTGGTTGTGTGAGTTCTTTTTGGTTGGGTGTTTTCACGCTCTAGAGTTTGTCGAGATTGGTTGGGAGTGGTTCGAGTGTTGTTGCAACAAGTTTTTCGAACTTCACACCATTTGCAGTTTGGAAGGAGACAATGTTCTTGCTTGGTAATAGTAGACATTCGCTTTTGTGACACTAATCCAAACCGAGGAGGCAAGGTGTGTACAACACTTTCAATGGGAGGACCCTCACTAGAATTGAATGCTCACTGTATTGTGCCTTGATTTTGCACACAAAGGCTCCGAGGTAGCGTGATGTGGAACCATCGAAGCCAAGGAAGTTGTCGTTGCACGCTTGGAGGTTTGGGAAACCTAGTGTTCCCACGTTTTGAAGGAGAAAAGGGTTAGTGATGCTCCGGTGTCAATTACTGTTGTTAGAGGTACACCGTTGGCAAAGCATGGTAGGTGTGTTGTCACAACATTAGGGTCTATCGACCTAGCAATAGTTGTAGGGTGGGCGACACCTTGTCTTTTCAGTTTCTCTTGCGCATTGCGAAGATCGGTTTCTAGTCGGGCCATTCGGCCTTCGGATGCTTGAAGTTTGGCTTCCACATCTCGTTGTCGAGATGTGAGTAGAGCTTCGAGGGTGAGGGGTTCGTAGAGACGTTTGAGCTTGCTCCCATTGATGAATCCTGGGATGTCGATTCCTTCGAGCGTGCGTATTTGACATGCTCCTGTCTTGGTAATCTCTGAGACTACATAGGGGCCTTTGCCTCATAATTTGAGCTTCTTTTTGTGTCGTTGAGAGGTGAATTTGAGAGCCATGTCCCCTTCAGCTAGATCCTTATCCCTTACTTTGTTATCGTGCCACACCTTTCTATTGGCTTTCTCTGTCAAGAGTGCTTGGAATGCGAGAAGGCGAGTTTCGGTCAACCGTTGTAGGTTCTCTAGGCGTGATGGGAGGGGGTTCCCATCCCATCGTTCTTGAACGGCTATCCTGAGGCTAGGGATGAGGACCTCGATGGGAAGTACTTGTCCATATACTAGTTTGAATGGTGTGTGGAGAGTTGCTACTTTGTAGGAGGTGCGGAAGGCCCACAATGTGGCTTGGAGTTTGGTGCTCCAATCGATCGCGAAGCTACAATTATCTTCGTGAGCACTGGACATAACACCTTATTAATGCTTTCCGCTTGATCATTGCACCAGGGTTAATAAGGGGAGCTCTTGCGGTGTGTCACCATAAACTCGCCTAGTAGGTGTGTTATCACCTCATTGAGGTAATGGGAGCCTTGGTCGCTAATGATCTCGAGCGGACATCCAAACCGTATGATGACATTTTCATATAGGAATTTGGCGGTGCTATGTGCATCAACGTTTAACTTAACACAAGCTTTGGCTTCAGCCCAATTTGTAGCATAATCAATGGCGGTGATTATGTATCGATTGAGGTTGGAAGTTGGGCTAATTGGGCCGATAAAGTTGATTCGCCATTTCTCGAATGGTTGCTAAGCCACTACCGGGTTTAATGTGTTGAAATCCGCTTTTAACGGGTGCTTGAAACGTTGGCACTCGTCACACCGGCGTACATACTTGTATGTGTCTTTGAATAGGGTTGGCCACCATAGGCCGGATTGGAGGATCTTGCGTGTGGTGGACTTGTGATTGAAATGACCGCTTTTTCTTCCACAATGAGCTTGTTCGAAACAACGATGACATCATGGTCTGTTACACACCTTCGAAGTACATCATCGTTGCCTCTTCAATACAAGTTTCCTCTGAGCATCGTGAAGGGGCCACATTTTCGTAACAAAACACGTGCTTGTGCCCGACTTAGTTGTTGTTGGAAGGATGCTCCTTCGGTTAAGACATGAACGATGTCTTATGCCCATGATGGTACAGTTTCGATCGTGAATAATGCAACATCTAGGGTTTCATCGTCGACTCTAGTGGCTTCTTCTCCATTTGGTATTTGTGAGATGATCGACGAGTACATGGTCTTTTCCTTTTCTCACCACCACCTTGAAGTTGAACTCAAGTAGAGTTATAATCCATCGTGATATACGTCCTGTGGCGTGAGTCTTGTTTACCAAGTAGAGGAGGGCTTGATGATCTACAAAAAATGAGAAAAATGACGCCAAGAGGTAATGTTGGAACTTCTTCACGTTGTAAACCATTGCTAAAGCTTCTCGTTCCATTGTGGAGTAATTTCGTTCCGCTGAGTTTAGCTGACGGCTAGCGAAGGTGATCGGTAGATTGAGTGCTCCTTCACCAGGTTGAGCGAGTACCGCACCAATCGCGAAGGCAGAAGCATAAGTGTGAACGTGGAATTCTTTGTTCCAGTCTGGGGATCAGAGGATGGGGGCTTTAGTTAAGCACTCCTTCAAGAGCTCGAATGACAGGTGCACTCTTCTGTCCAGGTATACTGCTTTAGTAATGCGTAGAGTGGTCTTGCCTTGTCTACGAACATCTTAATGAAGCGTCTATAGTAACCCACGTACCCAATGCGTCCTTGTAGTTATTTCTCGTTCGCGGGTGGTGGCATGTCAAGGATGAGCTTTCCTTTTGCCTCATTGATTGAGATCCCATGTCGGGACACACCATGACCTAATATGAGTTCGTGTTTGACCCAAAATTGACACTTGAGAGGGTTGAGGGAGAGTTGATATTCCTTGCACTTTTCGAACGTCAAGTAGAGTAGTGTCAGGTGGGCGTGCCATTTCGAATGACAACATAAATCATCGACGTAGGACTCCACCCCTTGTCGTAACCTTGTCGGGAAGATGTGGTCTGTTGCCCTTTGATAGGTGCTCAGGGCACTTGTGAGCTCGAAAGGCATTTGTTTGTACGCGAACGTACCAAATTCGGTTGCAAAGGCTGCCTTGTGTTTATCTTTGGGTGCCACCGAGATTTGGTTGTACCCTGAGAACCCATCGATGAAGCTATAGGCTTCTGCTCTTGCAACTCTTTCGAGTAAGTGCTCGATGTAGGGTACCAGGTAGTTGTCTTTGATGGTGGCATCATTGACTTGCCGATAGTCAACACATATGCGGATTTGGCCATTCTTCTTGGGGACGACTACGATTGGGGAGCCCCAAGTTGTTCGCTCAATCAGGTAGATGATGCTAGTGTCTAACATTTTATTGATTTCGGCTTTTACTTGTTGAGAGTAGTTAGGGTTCATTGGGCGCAGTCTTTGTTGGATTGGGCGGGCGTCGGCTTGCATGGGGATGCTATGGGTGATGACTTCGGCCGGTACACCTTTCATATCTACATACGACCATGCAAACACGTCTCTAAAATTTGTGAGGAGGGTGATCAAGGACGTCTCCTCGTCCGACTAGAGATTCGTGGCAACGAACGTTGGTTTGGGGTCCACCCCATTTTCAAAGTTGATTTCTTTAACTCTCGCCGGTTCGTCAGATGCCTAGCCTAGGATGTTAGGGGTGCGTTGTGGTCTCTTACAAGCCACTACCCTACTCCCTTGTTTGTAGAGTTTGAATTGCCCCAGGAAGTCCACCTCTGTCGAGGTCTTCCGAGTGGTCACATTCTCTTCCTTGCACGTGATTTGTTGTGCTAGGTCTTCGTATTTTACGTCCACCTGTTTTCGCTTGGGTACGAGAGTGGTGACATTAAAACCCGAAATCGTGTCTCCATCCTCATCGCCAAACTTTGTACCAATGGGGTACATTGCATGGGTCGTGGCGAGAGCATGCACCCAATCCATCTCGGACGCATAGGAAGCCACAGATTGGTCTTCCCTCGCATTCTTTGTCCTAGGGGTAGTGGATTTTTGGGGAAGGGGTTGGCCCCTAGCAAAGATTTGACCTGTCTTTGTGGGATTGCATGCTAGGAGGAAGATCAAATGCCTACGATCGGATGGCGGAAAAGAGTACTTTTCCGGCCAATTCAACAGCTATCTACAACAAAAAGGAATTCGGCGAGAATTCAGCTGCAAATACACACTGCAACAGAACAGTGTGGCCGAAAGGAAGAATCAGTCGCTGATTGATGCGGCTAGGGCAATGCTGGAGGAAAAGAGCATGCCCAAGTTCTACTGGGCGGAGGCGGTCCAAACGGCCATTTACATCCAGAACTGGATCGGGGATAAGGTGTCAGCTCACGAGCTGTATTTCGGGCGCAAGCCGAATTTGAGACACCTCCGGATATTCGGCAACATAGCCTATGTACATGTGCTGGATGAGAAGCGGAGAAAGCTGGATGCAAAATCGGAAAAATGCATCCTAGTCGGCTATGCTCAAGAGCAAAAGGGGTATAAATGTTTTAACCCCCGGACGAAGCAGGTCCGAGTCAGCCGAGATGTCGAGTTTGATGAATCGGCATCGTGGTATTCCTTACCAACTCCGACTTCCGATCTCGACCCGATGTCGGAGGATGGGGCTAGTGAGCCTGAACCGGCCCAGGTAGAGAAAGATGAAGTCAGGACTCAAGATGAGAGTCTGGAATCATTCCAGTTATGCGGACCGAATGAGAGACTGGATCAGTCCAACCAGTCGGATAATGAGACGACGAGTAATGGAGACTCTGTCGTGCTCTCCCTGCACAAGGGACCGAGGAGACGGTTCACACGCAAAGAGAAAGGGAAGCAGAAGATGCCGGAATTCGAGACCGGCAATGATGAGTCGGATCGGTCCGTATCTGACTTCGGCAAGGACATAGGCAGATCTTTGGGAACGAAGACCAAACTGGCTAAGAAGGGTCTCATACCAGGTAACGGTGAGTTACGTCGGTCCACCCGCCAGAAGGATCCCGTTAAACGGTACGGGTATAACGAGTACATGGCGCATCGTTATGCGTACATGACCAAGGTCGCAGAAGTGCGTGAGTCGGAGAGCTACGCAGAAGCGGCAAAGGACGCAAATTGGCGTGCCGCTATGGAGGAAGAAATGCGGGCACTGGATGCCAACGGAACTTGGGACTTGGTTGACCCTCCCTATCACTATAAACCGATCGGATGCAAGTGGGTGTAGAAGGTAAAGTACAATGCCGACGGTACAGTTAACCGGTACAAGGCCTGGTTAGTGGCGAAGGGATATGCGCAGACCCACGGAATCGACTACGACGAGACCTTCGCTCCTGTAGCGAAGATGACGATGGTTCGTGTGGTACTGGCGGTTGCTGCGGCAAGGGGGTGGCATCTTCATCATATAGATGTGAAGAATGCTTTCCTTCAAGGAGATCTTGAAGAAGAAGTCTTTATGACTCAGCCCCCCGGATTTCAGTCGAAGGTGAACAAGTCGGTGGTATGCTGGCTGAGGAAGTCGTTGTACGGCTTGAAGCAAGCCCCCCGTGCTTGGAATGCTAAGATCATGCACCGGTTGCGAAAGATGGGGTTTGTTGCCTCTAAGTCGGACTCTTCCCTGTTCATCCGTCAAGGCTCAAACAGTCTGGTATGTATCTTACTCTATGTTGATGATTTAGTTATCACCGGCCCAGGTCTTCCGAAAATCAACCGCGTCAAGTCCCAGTTGTCAGACGCATTCAATATGAAGGACTTGGGGGACCTTCATTATTTTTTGGGGATCGAGGTGATCCGCACCCCCGACGGCATATTGCTTTCTCAACGCCATTATGTGTTGAATATACTGTACAAGTTCGGCATGACGGAATGTCGATCTGTCTCCACACCCCTGGACCGGAATCAGAAGATCTGTCCCAACTCTGGACCAGCCTGCGATGAGAAAAGGTTTCGACAAATAGTCGGAAGCCTGATCTACTTGACCATCACCCAACCCGACATTAGCTATTCGGTCGGAGTGGTAAGCCAATTCATGCAGAAGCCGACCATGGAGCACCTTCAGTGCGCGCAATAAATACTGAGGTATGTAAGCGGCACTAAGGACAGGGGGCTCTTATACCGGCAAGGTATAACCGAAGAGCTTGTCGGCTACACGGATGCAGACTGGGCTGGCAATGCAACGGATCGTCACTCAACTTCCGGCTTTATGTTTTCTCTTGGGAGCGCGACTGTTTCGTGGAGCAGCAAAAAGCAGCCAACAGTGGCTCTATCCAACACTGAGGTTGAATACCGGGGCGCGACCGTTGCCACCTGCGAAGCCATTTGGCTTCGGCGACTACTGCAAGACCTGCGGATCGAGGTACCGACCCCGATCCTGATCTACTGTGATAACCTCAGCAGCATGCAGCTCGCCAAGAACCCTTTGTTCCATGCTCGCACAAAGCACATAGAACTGCATTATCACTTTGTGCGTGAGCGGGTCCTGAGCGGTAAAGTTGAACTACAGTATGTTCACACGGATCGGCAAGTTGCCGACATCTTCACCAAGCCGCTCGGGTCGGACAAGTTGCAGCACTTTACCGAAATGCTTGGTGTTCAACATCTCGACGTGCCGCACTTGAGGGGGAGACGCAAGGGCAAAGACACTACCGAAACAGGCAAAGGCAAAAAAACTGTTGAACCCGTAGGTAAGAGAAGAACCAGTAGAGGTGGAGACAAGAAGAAAAATGAAGCCGAGTCGACGAAGGAAGTCGGCACATCCAAACAGGTCGGAGTGAGCGGCTGTGAAGAAGAAGTGTACACTCAGGAAGAGAAGTGCATGCTATGCGGAGGTCATCACGATCGTAATGGCCATGATGCGGAATCGAATGAAGAATTCGACTTCGGTGAACCGGCTAAAGAAGCCAAGGGAAGCACGGAGAAGGCCAAGACCCGGACGTGGTCCGATGTGGTGAGAGGCCTGAAGCTGAAAATCAAATCGGAGGATACCAATTCGGACAAGAGCTGGAACAAGTCGAAGACAGCCGATTCGGATCAACAGACAGATCCGGATGAGTTGGATCAACGAGAGGCCAAGGAGACACAGACGCAGCGGAAGTCGATGCCATCGCGGAGGAACCAACGGATCGGCAAGTGCCGGAGTCATAGCAGCGAAGGAGCTGAGATGGGCCTATTTAGCAGACATGCCGAAGGTCGAGGTGCGCAGAACCAAAGGGGTCGCGGCAAACGGGACCGGACCGGACAAGGAGCGCAAGCAAGGCGAAGCGACGCCAGGAGAAGTCGGTTGGAAGAACCGGCTGCCACAGAGGTTGACACTACGACCCTACCTCAGGTTGAGCTTGAGGGGTAGTGTTGAGCGGCAAGCTCAACCGGAGCCGGATCGGCTGAATAAGCCTGAGCCGGTAAGCGAGATGAATCGGTATGCCGGTGAGCAACTGAGCCGGTAAGCAGTAAAGACTGGTGAGCTGGGGAGCCGGTATGCCGGATCCAATCTGTAACCGGAAGCCTAGTATAGGTTAGACTACTAGACAGTTATAGTCTCGTAGTTAGTGTCAAATGCTCGTGTGAGCATTGAAGTACACCGTACTTCTAACAGTCCCGTGTGGACTTGTATAAATAGCTGATGAGCGCGTTGTAGATACAGAGCACCGAGTATTCATATAATTTTGGAAAATAGTGTGTTTTGCTCTCTCTCTCTCTCTGTCTGTCTCTCCCGCGTACTCTCTCTCTCTCTCTCTCTTTGTGTATTGTTCTTTCTAACGCTTCCGCAAGCAATCTTTTACAATCTCGAACTCGATGGTTTTTGACCAATCGTCCACGAGAGGACTGCCTTTTTGTTCATGAACTTTTTGTGTGTATGCTTTGATGTGGAAGGTTTTGTTGTTTTTACGCATATAGATTGTATCATTCTCAAAGTCCATCACAAGGCGGCTTACACGTAGGAATGGCCTCCCTAGTAAACACTCGTAAGCCACATGGTTGGATGATCTTGTGACGACGAAGGTGAGATTGAACTTGACCCCGTGATTAGTGAAGTGGTGTGCAGGGATCATGCCTTCTGGCCGTTGGATAGACCCATCTGCCATTCAGAGTTTGACGTCCGAAGGAAGCATTTTTGGGCTCCCC
The DNA here is from genome assembly GCF_043228905.1 of Azolla caroliniana. Lineage (NCBI taxonomy): Eukaryota > Viridiplantae > Streptophyta > Polypodiopsida > Salviniales > Salviniaceae > Azolla > Azolla caroliniana. Next base: position 20,938,314 of record NW_028230449.1, read on the forward strand.
CACTAACACCAACATTCGCAGTTGACTATGCTTACCCCCACTCCAGTGTTGATGATCGTGTCACACGTTGTGCTGTTGACGCAAACGGGGAGAGTGAAACTAGTGTTGCCGCTCTCGAAATGAGCTCCACATATATCTATCAGCGTTCCTTTGGGTTGTTTGGGGACTATGGTCGTATGAGGGATGTGGGTGTGTATCTTCTCTCCATAACATGCTGACAGGCCTCCATTGAGGCGGCGAAGGACGTCATGCCATGGTTGGATGTCGAGTTTGAGCAACTCTTCAAGTGTGAACTCTATTTCTTTGGCGAGTATAGGTCGTAGTTTGGGGTTGTTGGTCACGAAGGTGCCGATGTAGCTCTGTACTTCGCGTAATGTTAGTCGTAATTTAAAATTTAATATTTGTTGGAGCAGGATTGTGTTGACTTCTTTGATTGGGGTAGATTGGGGTAGATTGGGATGGGGGGGTCGGTTGGTGTTACGACAAGGGGGGGTTTACCCGTGTGTTGGGGTGGAGGATTTACCAAATCTTCGAGTTGGTCGAAGTTTAGGCTCGGGAGACTAAGCGACCCTTCGAATTGTTCGTGGCGTATGAGTTTGATGTACTCTTTGACCTTTTGTTTTTCAGCCATTGGGTTTGGGTATGCTGCTAAGTGTGCTGACAGCTCTTGGTTAGGGTTGACATCTATCGTTTCTATGTCTCCCGCTGGTTCTTGATCTTGCTTTGAGGTCTGTGTGGATGCATTTTTTTTGGATTTTCGTCTCTTACACGTTGTCGAGGTATTCCTCGCGGATGCGTGGAGTGAGGCGGAACCTCTGAGGTCCTGTACCAAAGAGCAAGAGAGGAAGGAGTAGAGACCCTCTACGTGCGTGCGTAGATCCACAGGGACACGGCCCTTCGACGCAAAGACGCAAGTGGGACAGCGACACAGAAAGACACGAATGTATGTATGTATTAACAAGGACAAACAACAAGAACACGAAGATAACAAAACCACGAAGTCGGTTATAACCGAACAGGCCGGCGAACAGATGCCGATGCCTGTTCGTAAACGTACAGAAAGACAGGAGCAGGTTGGAGGTGCTGCCGGAAGCACTCGGGCATTCCTCAGAGCAGCGCGAGCCTCCCGAAACCTGCACAAAAGGAAGCTATGGAGTTTGCGAACCAGAGAGAGAGAGAGAAGCCTTCGCGCGCAAACCGACAGCACTTCGTCCTCGACTCTCCGCGCTCCCCTTTCCCCTCCTCGTCTCCCTCCTTTTTATAGGCGAGGAAGGAGCCGTTTCCCCTTTACTTCCTACCCACCTAGGATCTTCTATGGACAACATTCGAGAAGAGCCGGTTCCTACGCTCCTCTGCACCGATTCCACTTATGGACGGTTTTCTTCACGACATCCGCCCCCACCTAACCTCGCATCCACCGGCATGCGCCAAATTGAGTTGGGACGGAGAAAACCGGTCCAGCCTTCATTCCCCGCCCGTCGGTTCTTCCTCGGTTTCCAATCGTTCGTCGTCGCGGTCCAGCCCAACCGGATCCGGCTCGTCGTCCTGACGCTTCTTGAACGCTTTGATCCGCTTCCCCGCTACCGGTATCGCCATTCTCGTACCGTCGAGTTCCGCTAGATGGTACGTCTCGTTGTCGTTGGCGCTTTGTACCACGTAAGGCCCGAACCACCTTCTTGCGAACTTCCGTGTCGCTCGGTGCTGGTTGTCAAGGCTACTGTCGTAGACTAGCACCTAGTTGCCTTCCTCGATCTTCTTCGGTCGGAGCCGGTGTGTCCGGTCGAACCGGGCTTTGTTCCTCATCCGTGCTTCCCGGAGCTTTTCCGCAGCCTGCTCCACGTCCTCCGGTCTTCGCTCGAGCTGTCGTATGCGCGCCGCCAACAGTTCCTCCCGGCTCATCTCGTCTCTCCAGTCCACGGTTGCCCATGAGGAGATCGTACGTTCCATCGGCATGACCGGCTTCTGCCCAAACATGAGTTCTGCTGGCATGAATCCGGTTACCGAACTGTGCGTAGTTCGGTCCGCCCACAACGCGTAAGGCAACAGCCGCGGCCAGTTCCCGACTTGACCTCCGCATGCCCGAACTAACGCCTTGACGATCGGTTCGTGTCCGCGCTCCACCTTTCCATTCGCCTCCGGATTGTACGCAGTGGTAAGCGAGAGCTTGACTCCTAGCCGGTCGAACAGCTCCTCGGCCTCTTCGGCGTCCAACTCCCCGCGATCAGCCACGATTTTCCCGACGCACCCGTACCGGCATATCACGTTGTCGAGATATTTCGCAAGTGCGTGTGGAGATGAGGCGGGACCGCGGGGGTCTCGAACCAAAGAGCAAGCGAGGGAGGAGAAAGAGGGAGAACCGGCTACGCAGGACCGGGGATTCACAGGGACACGGCCCTTCACCACGGAGAACGCGAACAGACACCGACACAGACAGACGCGAACGACTAAAGATGTATATTAACAAAAATGGCTAACACGACTACAACCCTCGATGGGGCACAGGTTGGTTACAACCGAACAGGCCGGCGAACAGATGTCGATGCCTGTTCGCTTCGACGCACAAACGGGGTAGCCGGTCGGAGGTGCTGCCGGAAGCACTCGGGCGTTCCTCGAAACAGCGCGAGCCTCCTCGGAACCCTGCACAGAAAGCTATGGAGCTCAAGAAGGAAGGAAACAGAGAGAGAAGCGTCCAGAAACGGTCCGACAGCACTTCGTCCTCTCTGCGCGAGATGCCTGCAACAGCTCTTTCCTGCTCCTTATATAGGCCGACGAGCAGGCCGTCATGTCAGCTTTATTCCCTGTCCCTTTTGGACAGGGATCCGCTCCGTTCTTCACGCATCCGCGTAGTTACGCCGCCGACTCGTACAGTTCCTTAACTCGCGCGCGCGACCGAAAAGACTGTTCGCGCGGTGTTTGTCTCCACTTGTGTTAGGGCCCGTTCCTGCCGATTATCCTCCTAATTCGCTTTTATGTACAACTTGGAGCTTGCGCGCGTGAAGAACCGGTTCCCACGCCTAGGTGCACCGATTCCGCCTATGGACGGTTTTCTTCGCGACATCCGCCCCCACCTAACCGCGCATCCTCCGGTATGCGCCAAGAGAGTTGGGACGGAGAAAACCGGCCCGTCTTCATTCCTCGCCCGTCGGTTCTTCCTCGTTTCCGGATCGTTCGTCACTGCTGACTAGGAGAGCCGGGTCCGGCTCGTCGTCATGTCGCTTCTTGAACCCTTTGATCCGCTTCCCTGCAACCGGTATTGCCACTCTCGTGCCGTCGAGTTCCGCCAGGTGATATGTCCCGTTGTCATTGGCGCTCCGTACCACGTAAGGCCCGAACCACCTTCGTGCGAACTTCCGTGTGGCTCGGTGCTGGTTGTCGAGGCTGCTGTCGTAGACGAGCACCCAGTCACCTTCTTCGATTTTCTTCGGTCGGAGCCGGTGCATTCGGTCGAACCTGGCTTTGTTCTTTGTCCTCGCCACCTGGAGCTTCTCCGTAGCCAGTTCCACGTCCTCCGGTCTCCGCTCGAGTTGTCGTATACGCGCGGCCAACAACTCCTCCCGGCTCATCTCGTCCCTCCAATCGACCGTTGCCCATGAGGAGATCGTCCGTTCCATCGGCATGATCGGCTTCTGGCCGAACATGAGCTCCGTCGGCATGTACCCGGTTACCGAACTGTGCGTGGTCCGGTCTGCCCACAAAGCATAAGGTAGCAGCCGCGGCCAGTTACCGACTTGGCCTCCGCATGCCCGAACCAACGCCTTGACGATCGGCCCGTGTCCGCGCTCCACCTTGCCATTCGCCTCCGGATTGTACGCAGTGGTGAGCGAGAGCTTGACTCCCAGCCGGTCGAACAGCTCCGCGGCTTCTTCGGCGTCCAACTCCCCTCGGTCAGCCACGATCTTCCCGACGCACCCGTACCGGCATACCACGTCCTCGATTAGGAACCGACAAACGGCCGCGGTCGTTTTGTTCGGAAGGGCCCGGCCTTCCACCTGGTTCGTCAGATCCTCCCGCGCTAGGACCAGGTACCGCATCTGTCCTACTCCCATTGGCATCGTTACCAGATCTACCATCCATTTGAAATGGATGGCCGGAGGGTACGTAGGGTGGAGCTCGTCTCGATGTCGGACTATGGAGTGCATCTGACAGCTCTCGCAAGTTGTCACGAACTGATGCACGTCCTGGTACTGCCCCGGCCACCAATACTTCCCCTTCAGTTTCTCAAACGTAGCCCATGTTCCACGGTGTCCAGCCCAAGGGCTGTCGTGGTAGGCCGCTAGCAGCTCCTCCTGATCTTCCTTCATTGCCACCACCCGGAGCGGGACGCCGTTCCTCCTCTTCGGGTGCTTCCACAAGTATCCGTCCCGGAGAAAGAACCGGTACGCTTTCTTCCGGATCCGGTTGGCCTCGTCCTTCGTCCATGACGCATCGGGCGTCATTGTCTTCAAAAACCCACCGATCTGCAGCCACTCCCCGTCGTACTTGCTCGCGTCGAAGTCGTTAAGCGCCGGAGTGCTTGTCCCGTCGGTTGTTACATACGCAGTCTCGAAGAAGTCCACGCCGACCTCTTCGTCCTCCGAAATCATGCCGCTCTCGTCATCGAATCTCGCCCTCGAAAGCATGTCGGCCATGGCGTTGTCTTTCCCGGAAATGTGTCGTATTCCCGGGTCCAGGGACTTGATGTACGCTATCCACCTGAGCATTGCCAGGTCCGGCGTCGCGCATCCGGAAACCATGCCGAGAATCGGCATGCAATCCGTCTCTATGATTACCTCTGTCCCGATCAGATAGTCCTTGTCGGCTTTCACCGCCGAAACGATACCCCAGAGTTCGCGTTTAACCTGGGCGTATCCTCGCTGCCGTTCGCTGAGGACCTTCGCGCCGAATCGGATCGGAAACCGATTGCCGTCCTCATCTTCTTGGTTGACGACCCACCCGATTCCGGTCGGACTCGTGTCAACCGTTATGTACACTGGGGTGCCCTTTCTGTAGACGGCCTTTCGGAGCGCCGGTGCTGCCGAGAGAGCCTCCTTCAGCTTCCGGACCGACTCCTTGTGCTTGTCTAGCCATTCGAATCTTCGCCCTTTCCTCAATAATCCGTATAGCGGCTCCGCAACATGGGCGTAATGCGGGATCCATATGTGGTAGAATGCGCATGCCCCCAGGAATCTACGTACTTCCGTGACCGAGCCGCAGTCGGGCTTCATCGCGGAGATGGCTTCTACCTTTGCCGGAGACGGTTTCCGGCCATATGGCCCACATAAGTGTCCGACCACCATGATTTCCGACTGCCCGAAGGCTGATTTCTCCCCCGAGAAGGTGAGCCTCGCATCCTCTAGCCTTTGCAGCACCTTCTCGCAGTCGTCGATGTGCGCCATCACGAATCGCCGGCATCCGTCCGGCCCGACCGTCTCGTCCTTCTCTTCTACCGGGCATCCCTTGATCGGGATGTCGTCTAAAAACGGCATGGTGATGTCCGGGATGCAGTCCCTCAGCACCTTGTTCATCGCATTCACCATGTGGGCCACCGAGTTGGTCCCTCCTTGCGGCAGCGTACACATCCGCACTAGGCCGAGGGGAGTTCGCATCGTCGTAATGTCTCTGCTTTCCACGGCTAGCTAGAACTGGTCGTACCCTGAGTATAGATCACCGACCGAGTAAATCGACCTTCCGGCGAAGGCCTCCGCGAACTCGTCTATGGTCGGTCCGATCCCTGCGTTCCGAATGGTCACTCTATTGACCGGCTGCAGGTCCTGAATGAAGCGCAATGATCCGTTTTTCTTTGGCACGGTAAACCAGCGGTTTGAATACGGGGCGCTCGACGGCTCGAGAATGCCCATATCAACTTTCTGCTTCAACAGCTCCATCAACTTCGGGATGTGAGCTCTCGGAACCGAAATTGGCTTGAGATTCCACGGTACATGCGGTACCGTGAATATCACCATCGGCTCTACGATCGTCGGGTCCACGCACCCGATTTCCTCCGGCGAGAATGCGAAGGCTTTCCCGTGCCTTCCGAGCATTCTCCGGAACCGGTCTTCCTCCGCCGGCAGTAGGAACCCGCCCCCACCGATCTTCAGCTCGCGGAGCGTCTCGTTGGTGAAGGTGTGTCCTATGCAGGCCCGATCTCGTAAGCTGGGGTCCGATGCAACCCCTTTAATCCGGGATTCACTGCCCTCCGGTAAGGGCGCCGCAACTGGCCTCACCTTCCGGTCCACCGTCTTGTACTTGGTGCTCACTCGGGCCGTCCGTTCCGACTCGAGCCCTCGACCGAAGTCCGCGATGACTTCGTACATTTCTTCGGAACATACCGGTATCGTCCGGTCTTCGTTAAGGTCTTCTTCGACTACCTTCCCCAGCATTCCCAAGGTGTCGTCGAAAGAGACTGCCTCCACGGCTCCGTTGATTCCTTCGTCAGGGCCGAGAACTCCGCATGCCCGAAGTCTCCCCTCCGTCTTTGTTTTCTCTCGGCCGGTGATGCCGACCATCGTACATGCTCCGCTGTCGGAGAAGCAAAATTTCCTACCTATTGTACACGGTTTTATCGTACAGATGTGGGGTTTTCCCGGAGCATCCGGACTGTCGCGGCCCCACGCCTTGGCAGTCCTCTCTAAAAATCCTCTCGGTTTTCGGAACCGAGGGAATCGCGGTTACGTTCGTGGTTCGGCCGTACCGTCAGAAACTGGACCGAATGGCGCCCGTCTTGGCTTTTGACCCTTGCGTAGGCCGAACCATTGTCCAGCACTTTGGTCTCCATTTGCGCCGCCGTGATGTACGGCTCTCCCAGAATGACCGGATGCGAAGACGTCTCCTGCACGAAGAAGTGCTGGTCAATCTCGACGTCGCCGATCTTGACTCGCACATTCGGACAGGCCCCGTGCAGTTCCTCGGTGGCGCGCGTTGCTGCCCTTATTTTCCACCCGTGCTTGGTGTTGATCGGCCATTTGCCCTTCTTATAGAAGTCCATGGACATCAAATTGATCTCCGATCCGTGGTCCACCAAAGCTATCACCGGTTCCTGGACATCGCCGATCTTTACCGGGGTTTCCGTGGTCGCTCGGGCCCAGTGTGGTCTCGAATAGTGGCTTTCCGCCCACTCGTCTCCCAGCGCCATGTCGTCTAGGTGCGTCGTCCGCACTTCCACCGGTCTTTCCGGTTCTGTCTCCGTCGACAGCCTCTTCCGTTTCACCAAGTCCACGATGGAGTCGTGGAACTCCTTCTTGGCGATTCCCAGCACCTCTCGTAACGACAGCTCCACCTTGCTGTCGAGGATCCGTTCCTCCAGGACCTTTCGTAAGTCCGTGGTCCTTTCTATCTCCGTCCCCAGACGGTACCCGCCCTTCTGGGGTTTATCTTGCGTACCGGCCCCGCCGGCTTCGTCCCGTCGTGGCCCGGACCGGGTCTCGTATCGTTGTGAGGGCCCGGTCGTCCCGGGTCTCCCCACCCGCTTCTCTTCTACCAGAGCCTCGTAGTTCTGGCAAGCGGCTTCCGCGAAGCCCGTCCTTTCCTCGACCGGGTCGCTCCACCCGGTCATCTCCCGTACCCGTTTCTCCGCACGGTCCGATTCCTCCCCTTTAAGCCTTGCACCGGCAAGGCCTTCCAGCATCGTCGGCCAAAATCCGGCTTTGCTTTCCCTTCGGGCCTCGCCGCCCCCGACTCGAATGCCGGCCGACGCCGAGTAGTGGACGGTTTCCGCGTGTCGGGCCGCCGCCTCTTCCATCAACCTTTTCATACCACCTTTTCCGTCGTTTCGGCTCAGGGCCCTTCGGGTGTCGCTGGCATGCACCCGTCCTTCCCACAGGTACACCACCCTGTTCCTCAGCGCCTCCGCGAAGTCGCCGCAGTCCTTCCGAATGTGGCCGACTTCATCGCACCACATGCACCTGTTTCCTGCCGCCGGCCGTCGGTCACGAGCTGGTTCGCCTCCTTCCCTTCGGGCCTGCGCGATTTGGAGGTCCTTTATCGCCTTCGTCAATTCCTCCAGCGCCGCTCCTCCGGTTGAGCCTCTGACTACGCCGGTCGAAGCCGAACCGGTATCCAACCACTCTCGGGTCTCTTCCTTTCGCACCTGTGGCGCTGGTTCGAGCTTCCTTGCTGCGACCGAGCCCGACCCGGTTGCACCGTTATCCGCCCATTCTCGCCGTTTGTCGAAACGGCCACAGACCTTCCTGACAGCCGCCCAGTCGGTAGTGAGCCCGTCTTCGGTTTCCAGCAAGAGGCCCACGTGCTCCCGATCCCGTTCGTCGACCGACTTGACAAACAGCAAGACCCGGCTCGTGTCCAGGATGGTTCGGTCGAGCGCCGAAAGGCGCGCAAAGTTTTCCTCGAACTCCCGGAGGAGCGCCGACGCGTTTCTTCCCTTCCCCGGGGACTCCACCCATTCCATGAACCTTCGCTTCGAAAGCCGGAGCGCGTCGTCCAGCCCGTATTTCTCTAGGAGCCGACCTTCGAACTCCTCCCAGGTACGGCTCTCCGTCCGCACCTCGAGCACCTCCGCATGGATGCTCGGCATCGCCACTCAGGGAAATCCGGCAAGACGCCTTTCTTCCGGAATGTCCCGCATCAGCATCTCTGCACCGTAGGACGCCAAATACTTCGTGGCATCCTTCCCATCGAACCGGCCGATCGTGCCGACGACCGCCTCAATAGCTCTGTCGAGGGCACCGGTGATCTCGCGCGCGTTTACAATCCGATCCACGGCCGAAGCCATGGCCTCTGCGAGATCCGACCCCCTCATCTTCTGCTCTTCTGCCGCCTCTTTCACGTCGGGTTCACCAAAGATGTCGAGATATTTCGCAAGTGCGTGTGGAGATGAGGCGGGACCGCGGGGGTCTCGAACCAAAGAGCAAGCGAGGGAGGAGAAAGAGGGAGAACCGGCTACGCAGGACCGGGGATTCACAGGGACACGGCCCTTCAGCACGGAGAACGCGAACAGACACCGACACAGACAGACGCGAACGACTAAAGATGTATATTAACAAAAATGGCTAACACGACTACAACCCTCGATGGGGCACAGGTTGGTTACAACCGAACAGGCCGGCGAACAGATGCCGATGCCTGTTCGCTTCGACGCACAAACGGGGTAGCCGGTCGGAGGTGCTGCCGGAAGCACTCGGGCGTTCCTCGAAACAGTGCGAGCCTCCTCGGAACCCTGCACAGAAAGCTATGGAGCTCAAGAAGGAAGGAAACAGAGAGAGAAGCGTCCAGAAACGGTCCGACAGCACTTCGTCCTCTCTGCGCGAGATGCCTGCAACAGCTCTTTCCTGCTCCTTATATAGGCCGACGAGCAGGCCGTCATGTCAGCTTTATTCCCTGTCCCTTTTGGACAGGGATCCGCTCCGTTCTTCACGCATCCGCGTAGTTACGCCGCCGACTCGTACAGTTCCTTAACTCGCGCGCGCGACCGAAAAGACTGTTCGCGCGGTGTTTGTCTCCACTTGTGTTAGGGCCCGTTCCTGCCGATTATCCTCCTAATTCGCTTTTATGTACAACTTGGAGCTTGCGCGCGTGAAGAACCGGTTCCCACGCCTAGGTGCACCGATTCCGCCTATGGACGGTTTTCTTCGCGACAACGTCCTCGATCAGGAACCGACATACGGCCGCGGTCGTTTTGTTCTGAAGGGCCTGGCCTTCTACCTGGTTCATCAGATCTTCTCGAGCCAGGACCAGATACCGCATCTGTCCTACTCCCATCGGCATCGTCACCAGGTCTACCATCCATTTGAAGTGGATGGTCGGAGGGTACGTAGGGTGAAGCTCGTCCCGATGTCGGACTACGGAGTGCATCTGACAGCTCTCACAAGTCGTCACGAACCGATGCACGTCCCGGTACAGTCCCGGCCACTAGTACTTCCCCTTTATCTTCTCGAACGTGGCCCACGTTCCATGGTGTCCAGCCCAAGGGCTGTCGTGGTAGGCCGTCAGCAGCTTCTCCTGTTCTTCCTTCATTGCCACCACCCGGAGTGGGATGCCCGTTCCTCTTCTTCGGGTGCTTCCATAAGTATCCGTCCCGGAGAAAGAATCGGTATGCTTTCTTCCGGATCCGGTTTGCCTCGTCCCTCGTCCATGACGCATCCGACGTCATCGTCCTCAGAAACCCACCGATCTGGAGCCACTCGCCATCGTACTTGCTCTCGTCGAAGTCGTTAAGTGCCGGAGTGCTCGTCCCATCGGCCGTTATGTACGCTGCCTCGAAGAAGTCCACGCCGACTTCTTCGTCCTCCGAAACCATGCCGCCCTCGTCATCAAACCTTGCCCTCGAAAGCATGTCGGCCATGGCGTTGTCTTTTCCGGAAATGTGTCATATTTCCGGGTCCAGGGACTTGATGTACGCTATCCACCTGAGCATCGCCAGCTCCAGTGTCGCGCATCCGGAAACCATGCCGAGAATTGGCAGGCAATCCGTCTCAATAATTACTTCTGTCCCGATCAGGTAGTCTTTGTCGGCCTTTACTGCCGAAACGATACCCCAGAGTTCGCGTTTAACCTGGGCGTACCCTCGTTGTCGCTCACTGAGGACCTTCGCGCCGAATCGGATCGGGAACCGAATGTCGTCCTCGTCTTCTTGGTTGACGACCCATCCGATCCCAGTCGGACTCGTATCCACCGTTATGTATACCGGGGTACCCTTCCCGTAGACAGCCTTCCGGAGCGCCGGTGCTACCGCAAGAGCTTCCTTCAGCTTCCGGACCGACTCCTTGTGCTCGTCTCGCCATTCAAATTTTCGCCCTTTCTTCAGCAACCCGTATAGCGGCTCCGCAACGTGGGCGTAATGCGGGATCCATATGTGGTAGAATGCGCATGCCCCCAGGAACCTCCGAACTTCCGTAACCGAGCTACAGTCGGTCGTCATCGCGGAGATGGCTTCTACCTTTGCCGGAGACGGCTTCCGGCCATATGGCCCACATAGGTGTCCGACTACCAGGATTTCCGATTGCCCGAAGGCCGATTTCTCCCCGGAGAAGGTGAGCCTCGCATCCTCTAGCCTTTGTAGCACCTTCTCGCAGTCGTCGATGTGTTTCGCCACGAATCGCCGGCATCCGTCCGGCCCGACTGTCTCGTCCCTCTCTTCCACCGGGCACCCTTTGATAGGGATGTCGTCTAGAAACGGCATGGTGATTTCCGGGATGCAATCCCTCAGTACCTTGTTCATTGCATTCACCATGTGGGCCACCGAGTTGGTCCCTCCTTGTGGCAGGGTACACATTCGCACTAGGCCGAGAGGAGTTCGCATCGTCGTAATGTCTCTGCTCTCCACGGCTAGCTGGAACTGGTCGTACCCCGAGTACAGATCACCGACCGAGTAAATCGACCTTCCGGCGAAGGCCTCCGCGAACTCGTCTATGGTCGGTCCGATTCTTGCGTTCCGAATGGTCACTCTGTTGACCGGCTGCAGGTCTTGAATGAAGCGCATCGTTCCGTTTTTCTTTGGTACGGTAAACCATCGGTTCGAGTATGGGGCACTCGACGGTTCGAGAATGCCCATATCTACTTTCTGCCTCAATAGCTCCATCAACTTCGGGATGTGAGCTCTCGGTACTGGAATCGGCTTGAGATTCCACGGCACATGCGGTACCGTGAATATCACCATCGGCTCCACGATCGTCGGGTCTGCGCACCCGATCTCGTCCGGTGAGAATGCGAAGGCTTTCCCGTGCCTTCCAAGCATTCTCCGAAACCGGTCTTCCTCCGCCGGCAGTAGGAACCCGCCCCCACCGATCTTGAGCTCCCGGAGCGTCCCGTCGGTGAAGGTGTGTCCTATGCAGGCGGGATCTCGTAAATTGGGGTCCGACGCCACCCCTCTGATTCGGGACTCGCTGCCCTCCGGCAAGGGTGCCGCGACTGGCCTTACCTTCCGGTCCACAGTCTTGTACTTCGTGCTAACTCGGGCCATCTGATCCGACCCGAGCCCCCGACCGAAGTTCGCGATGACTTCGTACATCTCTTCGGAACATAGCGGTATTGTCCGGTTTTCGTTAAGGTCTTCTCCGGCAACCTTCCTCAGCATCCCCAAGGTGTCGTCGAAGGAGACCGCCTCCACGGCCCCGCTAATCTCCTCGTCCGGGCCGAGAACTCCGCACGCTCGAAGTCGCACTTCCGCCCTTGTCTTTTCTCGGCCAACGATGCCGACTATCATACACCCTCCATTGTCGGAGAAGCAAAATCTCCTACCTATCGTACAGTCGTGGGGTCTTTCCCAAGTGCCTGGACTGTCTCGGCCCCACGCCTTGGCAGCCCTCTCTAAAAATCCTCCCGGTTCTCGACACCGAGGGATTCGCGGTTTCTCTCGTGGTTCGGCCGCACCGTCAGAAATTGGACCGAATGGCGCCCGTCCTGGCTTTTGACCCTCACGTAGGTCGAACCGTTGTCCAAACCTTGGTCTCCATTCGCGCCGCCGTGATGTATGGTTCACCTAATATGACCGGGTGCGAGGACGTCTCCTGTACGAAGAAGTGCTGGTCAATCTCAACGTCGCCGATCTTGACTCGCACGTTCGGGCAGGCCCCATGCAGTTCCTCGGTGGCGCGCGTCGCCGCCCGTATCTTCCACCCGTGCTTGGTGTTGATCGGCCACTTCCCCTTCTTATAGAAGTCCATGGACATCAGGTTTATTTCCAAACCGTGGTCCACCAACGCCACCACCGGTTCCCGAACATCTCCGATCTTTACCGGGGTCTCCGTGGTTGCTCGGGCCCAGTGTGGCCTTGAATAGTGGCTCTCCACCCACTCATCTGCCAACGCCGGGTCGTCGATGTGCGTCGTCCGCACCTCTACCGGTCTTTCCGGATCCGTCTCCGTCGATAGCCTCTTCCGTTTCACCAAGTCTACAATGGAGTCGTGGAACTCCTTCTTGGCGATCCCTAGCACCTCCCGCAATGACAGCTCCACCTTGCTGTCGAGGATCTGTTCCTCTAGGACCTTCCGTAGGTCCGTAGTCCTTTCTATTTCCGTCCCCAGTCGGTATCCGCCCTTCCTGGGGTTATCTTGCGAGCTGGGTCCGCCGGCATCGTTCCGTCGTTGCCCGAATCGGGTCTCGTACCTTTGTGAAGGCCCGGCCGCTCCGACTTTCCCCACTCATTTGTCTTCTACCAGAGCCTCGTAGTTCTGGCAGGCGGCTTCTACGAAGCCCGTCTTCTCCTCGACCGGATCGCTCCACCCGGTTATTTCCCGGACCCGTCTCTCAGCGCGGTCCGTTTCATCCTTCTTCAACCGTGCGCCGGCAAGACCTTCCAGCATTGCCGACCAGAGTCCGTCTTTGCCCTCCTTTCGGGCCTCGCTGCCCCCGACCCGAATTCCGGCCGATGCCGAGTAGTGGATGGCTTCTACGTGTCGGGCCGCGGCCTCTTCCATCAGTCTCTTCATACCTCCTCGCCCGTCGTTTCGGTTCAGGGCCCTCCTGGTGTCGCCGGCGTGCACCCGGCCTTCCCACAGGTACACCACCCGGTTCCTCAACGCTTTTGCGAAATCGCCGCAGTCCTTCCGGATGTGGCCGACCTCGTCGCACCACATGCACCTGTTCCCTACTGCCGGCCGTCGGTCACGAGCCAGTTTGCCACCTTCCCTTCGAGTCTGGGCGATCTGGAGATCCTTTATCGCCCGCGTCAACTCCTCCAGCGCTGCTCCTCCGAACGAGCCATTGACCATGCCGGTCGAAGCCGGACCGGTTTCGAGCCATTCCCGGGTTTCTTCCCTTCGTACTTGCGGTGCCGGTTCAAGCCTCCTTGTTGTGACAGACCCCGCATCGGCCGCCCCGTTGTCAGCCCATTCCCGCTGTTTATCGAAACGGCCACAGACTCTCTTAACCGCTGCCCAGTCGGTTGTCAGCCCGTCCTCGGTTTCCAGCAAGGTGCCGACTTGGTCCCGGTCCCGCTCGTCCACCGACTTGATGAACAATAGGACCCGGCTCGTATCCAGAATGGTTCGGTCAAGCGCCGAAAGGCGCGCAAAGCGTTCTTCAAACTCCCGGAGGAGTGCCGACGCGTTTCTTCCCTTGCCGGGGGACTCCACCCATTCCATGAAGTCCCGTTTCGAAAGCCGGAGCGCGTCGTCCAGCCCGTATTTTTCTAGGAGTCGGCCTTCGAACTCCTCCCAAGTACGGCTCTCCGCCCGCACCTCGAGCACCTCCGCATGGATGCTCGGCATCGCCACTCGAGGAAACCCGGCAAGACGCCTCTCTTCCGGAATGTCCCGCATCACCATTTCTGCCCCGTAGGACGCCAAATACTTCGTGGCATCCTTTCCACTGAACCGGCCGATCGTACCACGACCGCCTCAATGGCTCTGTTGAGGGCGCCGGTGCCCTCGCGTGCACTCAATATCCGATCCACGGCCGAAGCCATGGCCTCTGCAAGATCCGACCCCTTCATCTTCTGCTCTTTTGCCGCCTCTTTCACGTCGGGTTCACCAAAGATGTCGAGGTATTCCTCGCGGATGCGTGGAGTGAGGCGGAACCTCTGGGGTCCTGTACCATTGAGCAAGAGAGGAAGGAGTAGAGACCCTCTACGTGCGTGCGTAGATCCACAGGGACACGGCCCTTCGACGCAAAGACGCAAGTGGGACAGCGACACAGAAAGACACGAATGTATGTATGTATTAACAAGGACAAACAACAAGAACACGAAGATAACAAAACCACGAAGTCGGTTATAACCAAACAGGCCGGCGAACAGATGCCGATGCCTGTTCGTAAACGTACAGAAAGACAGGAGCAGGTTGGAGGTGCTGCCGGAAGCACTCGGGCATTCCTCAGAGCAGCGCGAGCCTCCCGAAACCTGCACAGAAGGAAGCTATGGAGTTTGCGAACCAGAGAGAGAGAGAGAAGCCTTCGCGCGCAAACCGACAGCACTTCGTCCTCGACTCTCCGCGCTCCCCTTTCCCCTCCTCGTCTCCCTCCTTTTTATAGGCGAGGAAGGAGCCGTTTCCCCTTTACTTCCTACCCACCTAGGATCTTCTATGGACAACATTCGAGAAGAGCCGGTTCCTACGCTCCTCTGCACCGATTCCGCTTATGGACGGTTTTCTTCACGACAACGTAGTCGTGGGGAGGCCTTGGTCGTGACACTTTAAGTTATGAGCTACTCTTTGAGCTCGTGTGATGACGTTGGCGCCAACAGTTGATGATACGATAGATAACATATTTGTGCCAATCTGTGTCTTTTTTTCTGGGCAATAAGGTACTAGTGTTCTTTACAACACCATGGGCATGATGCTTCTCTTTGGAACCACTCGATAAGGTCCTGTGACTGTTGGCTGAGACTTTGCACTGGTGGTTGTGGGGGTATCGTGGTCGTTGTGCCATCCGGTTGTAATACTGATGTTTGGTTGGGCACTCGCTAACCATGTGTGGGCCTTGGCAATTGAAGCATTTCAATTCTGACCTTCTTAGACCATTGTTGTTGCGATATCCCATCGATGGGCCCCTCTGTTCTCCTCTCAAGACGTACACTGGTATTTGGTCGCCTTCGAAGTCCACAAAGTGGGAAAGCACCTCTTCTTCAACACCGTACTCCCGGTATGAGTCTTCGTATGCGGGGGCACCCCCCCAACTTGGGTTTGGTTATTGGTGGCGTATTCTAGTTCGGCGAGGCGAGCTCCGATGCGCGGTAGTGGGGGTTGTTGGGGAAGTATTGCTGGTAGTTGTGGGAAGTATTGGTGGTGTATTCTATTTTATACTTTTACAATTGATAAATTACAAAATCTCCCTCATTTAATTTTGAACTCCTCCTTTTGATATAATAACATTTGTGTCTTGAGTGATCTTGAAGGTAACATTAATCTTTCCGAAGGCAGTATCTTGGGCGTTTGAACTTCGATTCATGAATCGAAAATTGCTATATGCTCCTCGTCATAAGCTCCAGATGGGAAATGTCTTTCTATAGATTTTTGGCATTGTTTTGACATTGTGAAGTGTTATCTTCACGACACCGGCTCAAACGACAACCTTTGGAGGATGCCAATACACGTCACCTTCGTCGAAGACTACTCTAGGTACACTTGGATCTATCTAATGCGCCAGAAGAATTTCTCACACTTCCAAAAGTTCACGAATGGAGCCGAAACAAAAACGGGTCGACATGTTTGGTGCCTTTGGTTGGATAGAGGAAAAATATACTTTTTCGATGCATTTAAAATGTATCTCCAGTAAGAAGGAATTCAGTGAGAATTTACGTGCCAACATACACCTCAACAAAACAGAGTAGCGAAAAAGAAGAATCGACACTTTACATCGGTGGCGAGGGCCATGATGAATGAGAAAAACCTACCAAAATCATACTGGGCCTAAGCGGCATGCATAATCGTCTACCTGATGAATCAATGCACAATGTTAGATGTGCATGAAGTCACCCCACATGAGAAGTAGTACGGAAGGAAGCCAGACTTGCCCCGTTGAAGGATATTTCACACTATTGCATTCGTGCACATTCTTGATGAGAAGTGGCAGAAGCTCGATTTGAAATCAGATGTGTATTCTCAGAGGGTACTCTCTAGAGCACTTCATTCTCTAATGTCACATGACCTCTACACATTTGTAAGGTTTCTAACTTCGAAATTCTCCTGAATTGTAGACCCAAGTTCAAGTGGTTCATTCACATGAAACACCCAATGTTTGATGGAAAACCAAAAAATATAACATGCCTTTAATATAGTTGAGAATATTATAACCTATTTTACTTTTTTGGAATATTTTAATCTCAACCTTCATATATATAAAAAGAATATGAGTTAGGAGGCTAATCTTATGTCATGTCCTTGAGTCTTGAATTTTTGTATTTCTTGTGGTTAGTTTCCTTGTACCAAGCTCATTTATGAAGGTAAAGATCTTGTATTGGACAATCGTGTATCGAGCTCTTGTCTTCAAGTATCACATTTTGAATATTAGTGAGTGAAATCTTGTAAATTGCAATAACTTTTTATAGAATATCATGCTCATATGGCAAAACATGTATTTTGCTCTTGTGATATATATTAATATAACCAAGCTATCATTTTTGTTGATAAATAATACCCGAATCGAAGTGTTAATTATCTCTTTTAGGTTGCCATGAACACATTATCTTAGTCCACTTCTTAGCCACACGGAGTTGTCAAATATTATTTATCCTTTACATGACTTAGGCGAAAGGAACTAATCATAAAGTGAGATGCAGGAGATTGATGGAATGGATGATGCTTCAAAACTAATGAGGCTGAATTTCAAAAAATGTTGGTGTATTGCACTAATAACTGCAAAAACTAGAATGGATATACAATGGCAGTAGGTAGTACCCAGATGGTTGTTCCCCCCTCCCATTAGATGAAAGAGGGGCGTGAATATGACATGAAATACATAGAGAACAAACATGTGGGCTATTGAATGCAGGTGATGTGTAAGATAAATAAGTGATGTCGCCCATATGGAAGTAGGCACGGACTACCCGATAAAGGGACTAAAGTTGTGTATTGAATGACATTTTAATTAATGGAGTATACTCTTTTTTGGAAAAGTGAGATGCAAGAATTTTGCAAATATAAGCATGTAAAACTCAAATGCATTTTGGAGAGACAAAATGGATGATATGGTTGCAAGAGATTGTTCAAGCATCACATTGTGGACGCTATCTAGGTATCAAATCTGTCATCATTGATGTAGGTAACATCGCGACACAACTCAAGGTTACATTTTCTATTATCTAGCTCATGAGTTAAGGTCCTCTAGCTCTCGAAAATGCATGTGCTAACAAACCGCATATCACAAAGAGACTTCCCACAACTTCCAAGTTTGTAGGCGTTGTTGCACCTCCACCTGTCGTGTGGTTCAAAGGGCCAATGTTATGAAGTATGTGCTGAATGACATACAACCTTGCCTTGGATGGCCTAACATGTCTTTCTTATAGGTCTAGAGAGAGTGAGTGAGGAAAGCAAGAAATAAAATTAACGTCAGACATACATATGTTAAGAGGCCAGAATAGCCAATAAGACCAAACGAGGGATTTACATCTTAAAATATGTATGGTGGGAAAGGGCGAAATCCACTCACCCCCACATTTTCTCCTTAATATTACCACCAATCCCATTAGTTAATAATATCAATATTATTTAGTCGTGACTCGTGACTCGTGACTCGTAAGTAGGGGCAACAAAAAGAAGTGAGGAAATTATGTTTCTATATATGTATGTATGTATGTATGTATGTATGGAGACTGGAGTTATTCATTGTACATACAGTATTTACAGTTGTCTGTGTCCCACTGCGAAAAAAAGATATTTTTTGCGTGTGCGTATTAATGAATGTACAATGTATGTTAGAGGCGTGCGACGAAAAAATATCTAAAAAAAAGACGAAAGAAAGAAGAGGATAAGGACCCCCAAATCAATAAATATCTCTTTCCTTGCCCAAATAATATCTTTCTTTCGTTCCTTCGTTCTTCTCTCTCTCTCTCTCTCTCTCTCTCTCGTCTGTCTGTCTGTCTGTCATTTATTTACTTAACTTAACTCGTGCCTGGCTTGGCTATGGCGTCTGCAGCGATTCATTCGGCAACAACGACCGTCAAACCGAGTCGTAGCGAAGATCTTGTTGATCCTCAACAGCAGATCCTTATAGAAGAAGCTGTTCGCAGAAAGTTTGATGAAGAAGCTCCCAAACGCCATCGCAAACCTCTTCGGAGTGACATCGACAGTGATGGTAATATTCAGACTGAATATTTTGACGACCTGAATGATGACCATGAGATGCCCCCTGAGTACATCAAGCTCCAGTCTCTCGTCCATGACTCGCATGATCAGGTATGCTCTCTGTCTCTGTCTGTCTCTCTCTCCTCCAGGCATTTTTACTATACGTGTGTGTTTCTACTGTATTTAGTGTAATATATTTTACTGTTGTTTTTAAGTCGTATTTCTCTCTCTCTCTCTATGGTTATTCACTGCAGATATCTATATATGTATGTATGCTATCTTTGCTGTATATTTCACTGCGATATTTCCCTTTTTGGTCGCTTCACTGGATCTTTCTCTTTTTGATGTCTTTACTAGATCTATCCATAGTATTTTCTTTGACTCTGAATTTTCTGTTGCCTAAACTGTATGTGTATCACCGGGTCTTCGTCTGGTGTCTTAATTACAGTATACACATGCCTATTCACTGCGGATATGTATACATGTTTGTTGTCTTTGCTGTATATTTCACTACGATCTTTCCTTTTTCGTTTCTTTACTGGATCTACATTGTTCTTTCTTTGACTCTGATCTTTCTGGTGCCTCTACTCTACGCGTATCACCCGTTCTTCTTTTGGTGTCTTAATTACAGTGTACACATGCATATATGCATACTTACACTTATTTTTCCAATATGATCTCTTTCTAGTGTCTTGTACTGTCTGTCTGTCTCTAGTCATATGGAATGTAGTCGATTTCCCATGGATGGCAATGTTCTTCCTCCCTCCCTCTCTCTCTCTCTCTCCTCATCTTACTCTTGTCTATTGCTGCAACCCTGATTTCGTCTAGAGCTCTCTTCACAGTATCTTTTTTTCCATTTCTTAAGGGCCTAACAAGTGCTATTCATCTTCTGTTTTTTGTGATGGTTTTTAAATTAGCATGTGGTTCAAGAATATCCCAGTGAAGTTCCAGAGGAATTCGTGGAGACGGAATACTATAAGGATCTGAACTCTGTAGACCAATCCCTACACCATGCGGTATGGCTTGTTGAATTCTGCAGTCTATTTTTGACATTTTTCAGTGGTAGGTGTGGAGATCAGCTAAATAGATCTATGTATCATATGTTTTGTTGATTGAAATTACTCCTAATATCTTCATTCATCATGCCTATTTGAATCCTTTTTGGAGGTAAAAATAAAGTATTTTCTGATCTGTGCTTACGTCATGTCTAGTTGAATCCTTTTTGGAGGTAAAGGTGATCATTGCTTTGGTTTGATTGAATTGTGGTTGTTTGTAGTGATTTTGTCGATTAGTTTACTGTGTTGTCTCTGCAATGGCTTCTCGACGAGTTATATTGTGTTTCTTTGCTTCTGTCTTAGACTGGAACCGGGTTCATTCAAGTGGAAAATAGTTCTATGGCGACGTCTGGATTTGACCTTAAGCACAGTGAGGAAACACTGCTTGTGAGGACTAAGAGCCAGAGCAACCCTGCAACGAACGATTGGATTCCTTCTCATGACACAGTAAACTTCTTGCCCCTCTCATCTTTATACCATACATGCTGTCAAATCAAATGCATATCTAGTGCCTTTAAGTTTCTTTTTTTCCCTCCTAAATGTTGAATCTTGATTCATTTATTTTGGCTTGAATTCTAATTTCCTTTTCTTTGAGGCCGATCTCATGTTTTTCTCTAGAATATAAACTTCAATTCATTTGTTTTTCCTGATTATGCCTCGATGCACGTCTCATTTACATCATTTTCTTTAACAATTCGTCTCATTTGCTTTGAATTCATTTCGGTATGTGTTCCCTTTTTTCCTGATCAATGTTTGTTTTCTTGTGGTCAGGTTTCCATTCCAGCTTCTGATAAACCTCATCGAAGTGAGCCCTGAAATTTAAATAGCCAAGGCTTTGCTTGTACACCACCAATGTTTATTTCTGCCTTCGTCCTTCTCATTATATGATGATGTGTCCATTTTGACCAATCTTGGTTTGATTGTATGTCTGCAGAACTAGAAAATAAAGGGGTCTTTTTTATTATCTTTATTTTTATCTATGAGTTTGAAAAAGTATTATATTTGGGGCCTTCACAAGAAATGTGGTTATCCTCCCCCCCCCCCCCCAATTGCCACCACAAAAGGAAGATAGAATGAATAAGAAGAAAAACCTGAAAGCATGAAAATGATGAGGATGCCACTTATCAAATCGAGATTGTGCTCATTGCTGAGTAAAACACGGTTTGCCAATTGCAACTCTTGATCAATAGGTGGATGTCGATTTGGATTTACTATGATACTACCATCGTTGCCAAATTTACATCAGCAAGTAAGCATTTATGTGTTACAATCATGAGTAGTTACTATCAATGCATATATATACCCATAGATTGACATATTCGCATTCGTGGGGATTACCATACGAATACACATAAGAATACATCAAAAAATATTCGTTAGAAAAAAGAAGAGTTCCTACTTTTTAGTTTTTAATATATATATCATATAACAAAGAGACTTTCACATTAAATATGGGATATTTAACTTAGACATTAAAAAGGAGGCTTACACTAAATAATATTTTTATATAATAAATGGAAAACTTAAAAGTTAAAAGTATTTGTTTTATTTTTAATAAATATAAATAAAAAAAATAAAAAAATAAAAGGTTCATTAATTTCTCACTTAACTCTCCCACAAAAATTGATATTTTTGTAAGTTATTAAAAGGGAACCTCATGCTAATAAATTATACCCATATGAAATATCTGCAGTTTGTATTAGACAGCAGAGATGGAAGCATATCTTAAAGTTGTGATGATGGTCAATGCTCGATGAAAGAGGAGAAACTATCTTTTGTTGTTTGATAAGACTATTCATGTTTTGTATATATGCCTTCACAATAGTAGGGTTGTCAGTTTGCAAGTAGCTATAGCCCACCTACTAACATCTCCCATACATTAGAATACCCACCTCTATGTGTTGATAAACTGACATAAGAGGTGAATGAGCTTTTAATATGTACCGTCATAGATTGAGCCATGCGTGATATTCTTGAGATTCGACATCCGTAATATTCGTGGTATTCGAGAATAGAAAATGGCCCTAAGAATATTATAAAACCATTCGTTTACATATACATATACACACATACATACATACACATACATATATACACACATACACAAACATATATATACATATACACACACATACATAGATACATATATACACATACATAGATACATATACACACACATACATAGATACATATACACACACATAGATATATGTGTACAGAGACATACATCAATAATTAATTAACTCATTAATATAATGATTAATTTACTATTAACTAATTAATTCACTTAAACATTAATTGATTCACTAATACATTCATCAATTTACAAATACATATCTTAATTCATTAACACATTAATTAATTCATTGGAAAATATTAGTTAATTAATTAATAATCAATTAATGCATTAATAATTAATTAATTAGGGCTTTGGCAAAACTTAGGGTTTCAATGAAACTCTGAATTTGTAGCGGACAACAGGATGTAGGATTAGGTAGAGCATGAGAGGGAGTCGATGACGCATGCCGAAAAGAAGAAATTTTGTCGAAATTAGGATTATGACAGAAATTAGGGTTTTCTGTTGAAACCCTAATTTCTGGCCGAGAACACGATATAGAGGGAAGCGAGGGTGTAAGTAGCACGCAGAGGGAGTAGGGTGAGGCGTCTTTGCTTCCTGTTGGCCACTGTTCACTCGCTCGTAAATAAAACACAATTTTTTTAATTTTTTAATTTTTTAATTTTCAAAAAAAAGAAGAAAACGAATATATTTACGTGTATTCGTATTCCTATTCGTATGGATTCGTGGGGCAGGCCCCACGAATGCGAATATTTCAATCTATGTGTATCGTATATAATGGGTCGCTTGAAAGTATGGGGGTAAGTTGTACTAGTGTTGACAATGCCTACTTGGACGGGTTGCTTTGTTGGTTTCTTGGTCTGCCAGTCTAGGTAGGGAGTGAGGATATTTGAAAGGTGGGCAATATGTGGTTTGTGTGCATTGATTGCATCAGGACGAGCAGGCTTTGCGAGTAGTCGACTTCTTTTAGGTACCCAAAATTGGGTAGCACCTTTGTGCCATACTTGGGCTTTGGGAAGTTATTCACGTACTCTCCACATGGCATGTTGCCCTTTTGCGAAGCACGAATGTTTATCTAGTTACGTGGGGGACCTGTCAGGGTTTTAGTGGCCTTGCTTGTCAGATTCCCAGGAGCCGTTTGTTGGTGGTTTGCATGTTGTTTGGTGGCCTTGGCGGTTGGGCGTACGTGTATGTGGGTTGAGCCCGGGTAAGACGGTCTACTTGTTGGTATGGTGACAAGTTTATCTGTCTGTGCACCTTTTGCAATCGGGAAGGAGATTGCGTTCTTGCTCAGCAGTAGCAAGCACTTGCTTGTGTGCCACCAATCCAAACCGATGAGACAACATGTGTTCAACACCTGTGGTGGGAGGACATGGACCCATACCTTGTGGATATTGTGCTTTGTCTTGATTTCACAGGGTAATAGTCCGAGGCAACACCACGTACAACCATCGAAACCTCGTACAACCATCGAAACCTTGGAAGACATCACCGCATGGGTTGAAGTTTGGAAAACCGAGTTGTTCCCAGGCACCAATGTCGATAATTGCCCCGAAGGGCGTGTCGTTGACCCAACATAAGAGTTGGAGTGTTGAAACAATTGAGTCTATTGCTTTTGCGATGGCCACAAGGTGAGTGTTCCCATAAGGTTTCAATTTTGCCCGTGCATTGTGGAGGTCGGTCAGAAGTCGGGTTAAATGCCCTTCGGTTGCTTTTAGTTTGGCCTACATATCTCGTTGTCGAGATGTAAGCAACGCTTTTGGAGTGAGGGGTCCATAATAATGTTTTCGTTTACTCCCATTGATAAAGCTTGGGATGTCTACTCATCGAGCGTGCTATCCGACATGCTCTTGTCTTGGTAATCTTTGAAACTATGTAGGGTCCTTCCTTGTGCAACTTACGTGTCTTTTTGTGTCATTAGGAAGCAAAATTTAGGGACATATCCCCTTGTGCTAGGTCTTTTTCTTTTCTTTTATTGTCCTTCCATGCTTTCTGGTTGGCTTTTTCTGTTAGGAATGCTTGGAAGGTGAGTTGGTGAGTCTCTATCAACCGTTCAAGGTTTTCTATGCGTGACGGGAGAGGGATCTTGTCCCATCGCTCTTTTACAACGATTCTTAGGCTAGGGACAAGGAACTCAACTGGGAGTATTACTTCCAGACCATAGACCAACTTAAAAGGTGTGTGTCGAGTTGTGACCTTGTAAGAGGCGTGAAAGACCTAGAACGTGGGTTGGAGTTTAGTGTTCCAAATGAACCATGAGGCCGCTATTATCTTTGTAATTACTATACACAACACCTGATTTGTGCTTTCTGCTTGTTCATTACACTTGGGGTAGTAATGGGAGCTCTTGCGATGTTTTGTTCAAACATGCAAATCGAAGTTAACAACGCTAGTTACGATATAGAATTAAAAAATCGAGATTTTGAAACTCAGGTCGAGAGACATGACGAAATTAGCATATTTGAGGAGGGAGTTGAGAAGAGCCAGTGAGTAAATTAAAATGGTCATACCTAGCTCGAGTGATATCGGATTTCTGTGTTCAAACATGCGAATCGAAGCTAACAACGCTAGCTATGATATAGAATTAAAAAATGGAGATTTCGAAACTCAGGTCGAGAGACGTGAGGAAATTAGCAAATTTGAGGAGGGAGTTGAGAAGAGCGAGTGAGTAAATTAAAATGTTCATACCTGGCTCGTGTGATATCGGATTTTTGTGTTCAAACATGCGAATCGAAGCTAACAACGCTAGCTATGATATAGAATTAGAAAATCCAGATTTTGAAACTCAGGTCGAGAGACATGATGAAATTAGCAAATTTGAGGAAGGACTTGAGAAGAGCTAGTGAGTAAATTAAAATGGTCATACCTGGCTCGTCAAATATCCGATTTCTCTGTTCAAACATGCGAATCGAAGCTAACAACGCTAGCTATGAATACAATTAAAAAATCGAGATTTTGAAACTCCGGTTGACAGACATGACGAAATTAGCATATTTGAGGAGGTAGTGGAGAAGAGCTAGTGAGTAAATTAAAATGTTCATAGCTGGCTCGTGTTATATCGGATTTTTGTGTTCAAGACCCGGTGAGTAAATTAAAATGGTCATACCTGGCTCGTGTGATATCGGATTTTTGTGTTCAAACATACGAATCGAAGCAAACAACGCTAGCTATGATATAGAGTTAAAAAATCATGATTTTGAAACTCAGGTCGAGAGACATGACGAAATTAGCAAATTTGGGGAAGGACTTGAGAAGAGCTAGTGAGTAAATTAAAATGGTCATACCTGACTCGTCTAAAATTAGATTTCTTTGTTCAAACATGCGAATCGAAGCTAACAACGCTAAATATAATATAGAATTAAAAAATCAATAATTTGAAACTCAGGTCGAAAGACATGACGAAATTAACATATTTGAGGAGACAGTTGCGAAGAGCCAGTGAGTAAATTAAAATGTTCACACCTGGCTCATGTGAAATCGGATTTCTGTGTTCAAACATGCGAATCGAAGCTAACAACGCTAGCTATGATATAGAATTAAAAAGTTATGATTTTGAAACTCAGGTCGAGAGACAGGACGAAAGTAGCATATTTGAGGAGAGAGTTGAGAAGAGCGCGTGAGTAAATTAAAATGGTCATACCTGGTTCGTGTGATATCGGATTTCTGTGTTCAAACATGCGAATCGAAGCTAACAACGCTAGCTATGATATAGAATTAAAAAATCAAGATTTTGAAACTCACGTCGAGAGACATGACGAAATTACCAAAGATGAGGAGGGAGTTCAGAGAATCCCTTGAGTAAATTAAAATGTTCATACCTGGCTCGTGTGATATCGGATTTTTGTGTTCAAACATGCGAATCGAAGCTAACAGCGCTACCTATGATATAGAATTAAAAAATCGAGATTTTGAAACTCTGGTCGAGAGACATGACGAAATTACAAAATTTGAGGAGGTAGTGGAGAAGACCTTGTGAGTAAATTAAAATGGTCATACCTGGCTCGTGTGATATCGGATTTTTGTGTTCAAACATGCGAATCGAAGCAGACAACGCTAGCTATGATATAGAATAAAAAAAGCAAGATTTTGGAACTCAAGTAGAGAGACGTGAAAAAATTAGCAAATTTGAGGAGGGAGTTGAGAAGAGCAAGTGAGTAAATTAAAGTAATTAAGATTTTGAAACTCAGATCGAGAGACATGACAAAATTAGCATATTTGAGGAGGGAGTTGAGAAGAGCGAGTGAGTAATTAAAATGGTCATACCTGGCTCGTTTGATATCGGATTATTGAGTTCAAACATTCAAATCGAAGCTAACAACACTAGCTATGATATAGAGTTAAAAAATCAAGATTTTGAAACTCAGGTCGAGAGGCATGAAGAAATTAGAAAATTTGAGGATGGAGTGGAACAGAGCGAGTGAGTAAGTTAAAATGGTCATACCTGGCTTGTATGATATCGGATTATTGTGTTCAAACATGTGAATTGAAGCTAACAATGCTAGCTATGATATAGAATTAAAAAATCAAGATTTTGAAACTCAGGTCGAGAGACATTACGAAATTAGTAAATTTGAGGAGGTAGGGGAGAAGACCCCGTGAGTAAATTAAAATCGTCATACCTGGCTGGTGTGATATCAGCTTTTTGTGTTCAAATATGTGAATCGAAGCTAACAACGCTAGCTATGATATAGAATTAAAAAATAAAGATTTTGAAAATCAGGTCGAGAGACATGACGAAATTAGCAAATTTGAGGAGGTTGGGGAGAAGCCCGGTGAGTAAATTAAAATGTTCATACCTGGCTTGTGTGATATTGGATTTTTGTGTTCAAACATGCGAATCGAAGCTGACAACGCTAGCTATGATAAAGAATTAAAAAATCGAGATTTCAAAACTCAGGTCGAGAGACGTGACGAAATTAGCAAATTTGAGGAGGGAGTTGAGAAGAGCGAGTGAGTAAATTAAAATGTTCATACCTGGCTCGTGTGATATCGGATTTTTGTGTTCAAACATGCGAATCGAAGCTAACAACGCTAGCTATAATATAGAATGAAAAAATCCAGATTTTGAAACTCAGGTTGAGAGACGTGACAAAATTAGCAAATTTGAGGAGGGAGTTGAGAAGAGCGAGTGAGTAAATTAAAATCGTCATACCTGGCTGGTGTTATATCGGATTATTGAGTTCAAACATGCGAATCGAAGCTAACCGCGCTACCTATGATATAAAATTAAAATATCGACATTTTGAAACTCAGGTCGAGAGACATGACGAAATTACAAAATTTGAGGAGGTAGTGGAGAAGACCCTGTGAGTAAATTAAAATGGTCATACCTGGCTTGTGTTATATCGGATTATTGTGTTCAAACATGTGAATCGAAGCTAACAACGCTAGCTATGATATAGAATTAAAAAATCAAGATTTTGAAACTTAGGTCGAGAGACATGACGAAATTAGCAAATTTTAGGAGGTAGGGGAGAAGACCCCGTGAGTAAATTAAAATGGTCATACCTGGCTGGTGTGATATCGGATTTTTGTGTTCAAATATGTGAATCGAAGCTAACAATGCTAGGTATGATATAGAATTAAAAAATAAAGATTTTGAAACTGAGGTCGAGAGACATGACGAAATTAGCAAATTTGAGGAGGTTGGGGAGAAGACCCGGTGAGTAAATTAAAATGGTCATACCTGGCTTGTGTGATATCGGATTTTTGTGTTCAAACATGCGAATCGAAGCTGACAACGCTAGCTATGATAAAGAATTAAAAAATCGAGATTTCAAAACTCAGGTCGAGAGACGTGACGAAATTAGGGTTTATGAGGAGGGAGTTGAGAAAAGCGAGTGAGTAAATTAAAATGTTCATACCTGGCTCGTGTGATATCGGATTTTTGTGTTCAAACATGCGAATCGAAGCTAACAACGCTAGCTATGATATAGAATGAAAAAATACAGATTTTGAAACTCAGGTCGAGAGACGTGACCAAATTAACAATTTTGAGGAGGGAGTTGAGAAGAGCGAGTGAGTAAATTAAAATCGTCATTCCTGGCTCGTGTGATATCAGATTTTTGTGTTCAAACATGCGAAACGAAGCTAACAACGCTAGCTATGATATAGAATTAAAAAATGGAGATTCGAAACTCATGTCGAGAAACGTGAGAAAATTAGCAAATTTGAGGAGGGAGTTGAGAAGAGCGAGTGAGTAAATTAAAATGTTCATACCTGGCTCGTGTGATATCGGATTTTTGTGTTCAAACATGCGAATCGAAGCTAACAACGCTAGCTATAATATAGAATTAGAAAATCAAGATTTTGACACTCAGATCGAGAGACATGACAAAATTAGCAAATTTGAGGAGGTAGGGGAGAAGACCCCGTGAGTAAATTAAAATAGTCATACCTGGCTCGTGTCATATCGGATTTTTGCGTTCAAACATGCGAATCGAAGCTAACAACGCTAGCTATGATATCGAGTTAAAAAATCAAGATTTTGAAACTCAGGTCGAGAGACATGAAGAAATTAGCAAATTTGAGGAGGGAGTGGAGAAGACCCCGTGAGTAAATTAAAATAGTCATACCTGGCTCGTGTGATATCGGATTTTTGTGTTCAAACATGCGAATGGAAGCTGACAACGCTAGCTATGAATACAATTAAAAAATCGAGATTTTAAAACTCCGGTTGACAGATATGACGAAATTAGCATATTTGAGGAGGTAGTGGAGAAGAGCTAGTGAGTAAATTAAAATGTTCATAGCTGGCTCGTGTTATATCGGATTTTTGTGTTCGAGACCCGGTGAGTAAATTAAAATGTTCATACCTGGCTCGTGTGATATCGGATTTTTGTGTTCAAACATGCGAATCGAAGCTAACAACGCTAGCTATGATATAGAATTAAGTAATTAAGATTTTGAAACTCAGATCGAGAGACATGACAAAATTAGCATATTTGAGGAGGGAGTTGAGAAGAGCGAGTGAGTAAATTAAAATGGTCATACCTGGCTCGTTTGATATTGGATTATTGAGTTCAAACATTCAAATCGAAGCTAACAACACTAGCTATGATATAGAGTTAAAAAATCAAGATTTTGAAACTCAGGTCGAGAGACATGACGAAATTAGCAAATTTGAGGAGGTAGGGGAGAAAACCCCGTGAGAAAATTAAAATGGTCATACCTGGCTTGTGTTATATCGGATTATTGTGTTCAAACATGTGAATCGAAGCTAACAACGCTAGCTATGATATAGAATTAAAAAATAAAGATTTTGAAACTCAGGTCGAGAGACATGACGAAATTAGCAAATTTGAGGAGGTAGGGGAGAAGACCCCGTGAGTAAATTAAAATGGTCATACCTGGCTTGTGTGATATCGGATTTTTGTGTTCACATATGTGAATCGAAGCTAACAACGCTAGCTATGATATAGAATTAAAAAATAAAGATTTTGAAACTCAGGTCGAGAGACATGACGAAATTAGCAAATTTGAGGAGGTTGGGGAGAAGACCCGGTGAGTAAATTAAAACGTTCATACCTGGCTCGTGTGATATCGGATTATTGTGTTCAAACATGCGAATCGAAGCTAACAACTCTAGCTATAATATAGAATTAAAAAATCAAGATTTTGAAACTCAGATCGAGAGACATGACAAAATTAGCAAATTTGAGGAGGTAGGGGAGAAGAGCGAGTGAGTAAATTAAAATAGTCATACCTGGCTCGTGTGATATCGGATTTTTGTGTTCAAATATACGAATCGAAGCTAACAACGCTAGCTATGATATTGAGTTAAAAAATCAAGATTTTGAAACTCAGGTCGAGAGGCATGAAGAAATTAGAAAATTTGAGGATGGAGTGGAACAGAGCGAGTGAGTAAATTAAAATGGTCATACCTGGCTTGTATGATATCGGATTATTGTGTTCAAACATGTGAATTGAAGCTAACAATGCTAGCTATGATATAGAATTAAAAAATCAAGATTTTGAAACTCAGGTCGAGAGACATGACGAAATTAGCAAATTTGAAGAGGTAGGGGAGAAGACCCCGTGAGTAAATTAAAATGGTCATACCTGGCTTGTGTGATATCGGATTTTTGTGTTCACATATGTGAATCGAAGCTAACAACGCTAGCTATGATATAGAATTAAAAAATAAAGATTTTGAAACTCAGGTCGAGAGACATGACGAAATTAGCAAATTTGAGGAGGTTGGGGAGAAGACCCGGTGAGTAAATTAAAATGATCATACCTGGCTCGTGTGATATCGGATTTTTGTGTTCAAACATGCGAATCGAAGCTGACAACGCTAGCTATGATAAAGAATTAAAAAATCGAGATTTCAAAACTCAGGTCGAGAGAAGTGACGAAATTAGCAAATTTGAGGAGGGAGTTGAGAAGAGCGAGTGAGTAAATTAAAATTGTCATACCTGGCTGGTGTTTTATCGGATTATATAGTTCAAACATGCGAGTCGAAGCTAACAACGCTAGCTATGATATAGAATTAAAAAATCGAGATTTTGAAAATCAGGTCGAGAGACATGACGAAATTAGCAAATTTGAGGAGGTAGCGGAGAAGACCCCGTGAGTAAATTAAAATAGTCATACCTGGCTCGTGTGATATCGGATTTTTGTGTTCAAACATGCGAATAGAAGCTGACAACCCTAGCTATGAATACAATTAAAAAATCGAGATTTTAAAACTCCGGTTGACAGATATGACGAAATTAGCATATTTGAGGAGGTAGTGGACAAGAGCTAGTGAGTAAATTAAAATGTTCATAGCTGGCTCGTGTTATATCGGATTTTTGTGTTCGAGACCCGGTGAGTAAATTAAAATGTTCATACCTGGCTCGTGTGATATCGGATTTTTGTGTTCAAACATGCGAATCGAAGCTAACAACGCTAGCTATGATATAGAATTAAGTAATTAAGATTTTGAAACTCAGATCGAGAGACATGACAAAATTAGCATATTTGAGGAGGGAGTTGAGAAGAGCGAGTGAGTAAATTAAAATGGTCATACCTGGCTCGTTTGATATTGGATGATTGAGTTCAAACATTCAAATCGAAGCTAACAACACTAGCTATGATATAGAGTTAAAAAATCAAGATTTTGAAACTCAGGTCGAGAGACATGACGAAATTAGCAAATTTAAGGAGGTAGGGGAGAAGACCCCGTGAGAAAATTAAAATGGTCATACCTGGCTTGTGACGAAATTAGCAAATTTGAGGAGGTTGGGGAGAAGACTCGGTGAGTAAATTAAAATGTTCCTACCAGGCTCGTGTGATATCGGATTTTTGTGTTCAAACATGCGAATCGAAGTTGACAACGCTAGCTATGATATAGAATTAAAAAATCGAGATTTCAAAACTCAGGTCGAGAGACGTGACGATATAAGCAAATTTGAGGAGGGAGTTGAAAAGAGCGAGTGAGTAAATTAAAATAGTCATAGCTGGCTCGTGTGATATCGGATTTTTGTGTTCAAATATGTGAATCGAAGCTAACAATGCTAGCTATGATATAGAATTAAAAAGTTATGATTTTGAAACTCAGGTCGAGAGACAGGACGAAAGTAGCATATTTGAGGAGAGAGTTGAGAAGAGCGCGTGAGTAAATTAAAATGGTCATATCTGGCTTGTGTGATATCGGATTTTTGTGTTCAAACATGCGAATCGAAGCTGACAACGCTAGCTCTGATAAAGAATTAAAAAATCGAGATTTCAAAACTCAGGTCGAGAGACGTGACGAAATTAGCAAATTTGAGGAGGGAGTTGAGAAGAGCGAGTGAGTAAATTAAAATGTTCATACCTGGCTCGTGTGATATCGGATTTTTGTGTTCAAACATGCGAATCGAAGCTAACAACGCTAGCTGTGATATATAATGGAAAATACAGATTTTGAAACTCAGGTCGAGAGACGTGACAAAATTAGCAAATTTGAGGAGGGAGTTGAGAAGAGTGAGTGAGTAAATTAAAATCGTCATACCTGGCTCGTGTGATATCGGATTTTTGTGATCAAACATGCGAATTGAAGCTAACAACGCTAGCTATGATATAGAATTAAAAAATGGAGATTTCGAAACTCAGGTCGAGAGACGTGAGGAAATTAGCAAATTTGAGGAGGGAGTTGAGAAGAGCGAGTGAGTAAATTAAAATCGTCATACCTGGCTCGTGTGATATCGGATTTTTGTGTTCAAACATGCGAATCGAAGCTAACAACGCTAGGTATAATATAGAATTAAAAAATCAAGATTTTGAAACTCAGATCGAGAGACATGACAAAATTAGCAAATTTGAGGAGGTAGGGGAGAAGACCCCGTGAGTAAATTAAAATAGTCATACCTGGCTCGTGTGATATCGGATTTTTGCGTTCAAACATACGAATCGAAGCTAACATTGCTAGCTGTGATATCGAGTTAAAAATTCAAGATTTTGAAACTCAGGTCGAGAGACATGAAGAAACTAGCAAATTTGAGGAGGGAGTGGAGAAGAGCGAGTGAGTAAAATAAAATGGTCATACCTGGCTTGTATGATATCGGATTATTGTTTTCAAACATGTGAATTGAAGCTAACAACGCTAGCTATGATATAGAATTAAAAAATCAAGATTTTGAAACTCAGGTCGAGAGACATGACGAAATTAGCAAATTTGAGGAGGTAGGGGAGAAGACCCCGTGAGTAAATTAAAATGGTCATACCTGGCTGGTGTGATATCAGATTTTTGTGTTCAAATATGTGAATCGAAGCTAACAACGCTAGATATGATATAGAATTAAAAAATAAAGATTTTGAAACTGAGGTCGAGAGACATGACGAAATTAGCAAATTTGAGGAGGTTGGGGAGAAGACCCGGTGAGTAAATTAAAATGTTCATACCTGGTTTGTGTGATATCGGATTTTTGTGTTCAAACATGCGAATCGAAGCTGACAACGCTAGCTATGATAAAGAATTAAAAAATCGAGATTTCAAAACTCAGGTCGAGAGACGTGACGAAATTAGCAAATTTGAGGAGGGAGTTGAGAAGAGCGAGTGAGTAAATTAAAATGTTCAAACCTGGCTCGTGTGATATCGGATTTTTGTGTTCAAACATGCGAATCGAAGCTAACAACGCTAGCTGTGATATATAATGGAAAATACAGATTTTGAAACTCAGGTCGAGAGACGTGACAAAATTAGCAAATTTGAGGAGGGAGTTGAGAAGAGTGAGTGAGTAAATTAAAATCGTCATACCTGGCTCGTGTGATATCGGATTTTTGTGATCAAACATGCGAATTGAAGCTAACAACGCTAGCTATGATATAGAATTAAAAAATGGAGATTTCGAAACTCAGGTCGAGAGACGTGAGGAAATTAGCAAATTTGAGGAGGGTGTTGAGAAGAGCGAGTGAGTAAATTAAAATCGTCATACCTGGCTCGTGTGATATCGGATTTTTGTGTTCAAACATGCGAATCGAAGCTAACAACGCTAGCTATAATATAGAATTAAAAAATCAAGATTTTGAAACTCAGATCGAGAGACATGACAAAATTAGCAAATTTGAGGAGGTAGGGGAGAAGACCCCGTGAGGAAATTAAAATAGTCATACCTGGCTCGTGTGATATCGGATTTTTGCGTTCAAACATACGAATCGAAGCTAACATTGCTAGCTGTGATATCGAGTTAAAAATTCAAGATTTTGAAACTCAGGTCGAGAGACATGAAGAAATTAGCAAATTTGAGGAGGGAGTGGAGAAGAGCGAGTGAGTAAAATAAAATGGTCATACCTGGCTTGTATGATATCGGATTATTGTTTTCAAACATGTGAATTGAAGCTAACAACGCTAGCTATGATATAGAATTAAAAAATCAAGATTTTGAAACTCAGGTCGAGAGACATGACGAAATTAGCAAATTTGAGGAGGTAGGGGAGAAGACCCCGTGAGTAAATTAAAATGGTCATACCTGGCTGGTGTGATATCAGCTTTTTGTGTTCAAATATGTGAATCGAAGCTAACAACGCTAGCTATGATATAGAATTAAAAAATAAAGATTTTGAAACTGAGGTCGAGAGACATGACGAAATTAGCAAATTTGAGGAGGTTGGGGAGAAGACCCGGCGAGTAAATTAAAATGTTCATACCTGGTTTGTGTGATATCGGATTTTTGTGTTCAAACATGCGAATCGAAGCTGACAACGCTAGCTATGATAAAGAATTAAAAAATCGAGATTTCAAAACTCAGGTCGAGAGACGTGAGGAAATTAGCAAATTTGAGGAGGTTGGGGAGAAGACCCGGTGAGTAAATTAAAATGGTCATACCTGGCTTGTGTGATATCGGATTATTGTGTTCAAACATGCGAATCGAAGCTAACAACGCTAGCTGTGATATATAATGGAAAATACAGATTTTGAAAATCAGGTCGAGAGACGTGACAAAATTAGCAAATTTGAGGAGGTAGCGGAGAATACCCCGTGAGTAAATTAAAATAGTCATACCTGGCTCGTGTGATATCGGATTTTTGTGTTCAAACATGCGAATAGAAGCTGACAACGCTAGCTATGAATACAATTATAAAATCGAGATTTTAAAACTCCGGTTGACAGATATGACGAAATTAGCATATTTGAGGAGGTAGTGGACAAGAGCTAGTGAGTAAATTAAAATGTTCATAGCTGGCTCGTGTTATATCGGATTTTTGTGTTCGAGACCCGGTGAGTAAATTAAAATGTTCATACCTGGCTCGTGTGATATCGGATTTTTGTGTTCAAACATGCGAATCGAAGCTAACAACGCTAGCTATGATATAGAATTAAGTAATTAAGATTTTGAAACTCAGATCGAGAGACATGACAAAATTAGCATATTTGAGGAGGGAGTTGAGAAGAGCGAGTGAGTAAATTAAAATGGTCATACCTGGCTCGTTTGATATTGGATGATTGAGTTCAAACATTCAAATCGAAGCTAACAACACTAGCTATGATATAGAGTTAAAAAATCAAGATTTTGAAACTCAGGTCGAGAGACATGACGAAATTAGCAAATTTGAGGAGGTAGGGGAGAAGACCCCGTGAGAAAATTAAAATGGTCATACCTGGCTTGTGACGAAATTAGCAAATTTGAGGAGGTTGGGGAGAAGACTCGGTGAGTAAATTAAAATGTTCCTACCAGGCTCGTGTGATATCGGATTTTTGTGTTCAAACATGCGAATCGAGGTTGACAACGCTAGCTATGATATAGAATTAAAAAATCGAGATTTCAAAACTCAGGTCGAGAGACGTGACGATATAAGCAAATTTGAGGAGGGAGTTGAAAAGAGCGAGTGAGTAAATTAAAATAGTCATAGCTGGCTCGTGTGATATCGGATTTTTGTGTTCAAATATGTGAATCGAAGCTAACAATGCTAGCTATGATATAGAATTAAAAAGTTATGATTTTGAAACTCAGGTCGAGAGACAGGACGAAAGTAGCATATTTGAGGAGAGAGTTGAGAAGAGCGCGCGAGTAAATTAAAATGGTCATATCTGGCTTGTGTGATATCGGATTTTTGTGTTCAAACATGCGAATCGAAGCTGACAACGCTAGCTCTGATAAAGAATTAAAAAATCGAGATTTCAAAACTCAGGTCGAGAGACGTGACGAAATTAGCAAATTTGAGGAGGGAGTTGAGAAGAGCGAGTGAGTAAATTAAAATGTTCATACCTGGCTCGTGTGATATCGGATTTTGTGTTCAAACATGGGAATCGAAGCTAACAACGCTAGCTGTGATATATAATGGAAAATACAGATTTTGAAACTCAGGTCGAGAGACGTGACAAAATTAGCAAATTTGAGGAGGGAGTTGAGAAGAGTGAGTGAGTAAATTAAAATCGTCATACCTGGCTCGTGTGATATCGGATTTTTGTGATCAAACATGCGAATTGAAGCTAACAACGCTAGCTATGATATAGAATTAAAAAATGGAGATTTCGAAACTCAGGTCGAGAGACGTGAGGAAATTAGCAAATTTGAGGAGGGAGTTGAGAAGAGCGAGTGAGTAAATTAAAATCGTCATACCTGGCTCGTGTGATATCGGATTTTTGTGTTCAAACATGCGAATCGAAGCTAACAACGCTAGCTATAATATAGAATTAAAAAATCAAGATTTTGAAACTCAGATCGAGAGACATGACAAAATTAGCAAATTTGAGGAGGTAGGGGAGAAGACCCCGTGAGTAAATTAAAATAGTCATACCTGGCTCGCGTGATATCAGATTTTTGTGTTCAAACATGCGAATCGAAGCTAACAACGCTAGCTATGATATCGAGTTAAAAAATCGAGATTTTCAAACTCAGGTCGAGAGACATGACGAAATTAGCAAATTTGAGCAGTGAGTTGGGAACAGCTAGTTGGTAAATTAAAATGTTCATACCTGGCTCGTGTTATATCGGATTTTTGTGTTCAAACATGCGAATCGAAGCTAACAACGCTAGCTATGATATAGAATTAAAAAATCAAGATTTTGAAACTCAGATCGAGAGACATGACGAAATTAGCATATTTGAGGAGGGGTTTGAGAAGAGCGAGTGAGTAAATTAAAATGTTCATACCTGGCTCGTGTGATCTCGGATTTTTGTGTTCAAACATGCGAATCGAAGATAACAACGCTGGCTATGATATGGAATTAAAAAATCAATATTTTGAAACTCAGGTCGAGAGACACGACGAAATTACCAAATTTGACGAGTGAGTTGGGAAAAGCTAGTTGGTAAATTAAAATGTTCATACCTGGCTCGTGTGATATCGGATTTTTGTGTTGAAGCATGCGAATCGAAGCTAACAATGCTTGCTATGATATGGAATTAAAAAATCAAGATTTTGAAACTCAGGTCGAGAGACATGACGAAATTACCAAATTTGAGCAGTGAGTTGGGAAGAGCTAGTAGGTAAATTAAAATGTTCATACCTGGCTCGTGTGATATCGGATTTTTGTGTTGAAGCATGCAAATCGAAGCTAACAATGCTTGCTATGATATGGAATTAAAAAATCAAGATTTTGACACTCAGGTCGAGAGACATGACGAAATTACCAAACATGAGGAGGGAGTTCAGAGGAGCCCTTGAGTAAATTAAAATGTTCATACCTGGCTCGTGTGATATCGGATTTTTGTGTTCAAGCATGCGAATCGAAGCTAACAACGCTAGCTATGATATAGAATTAAAAAATAAAGATTTTGAAACTGAGGTCGAGAGACATGACGAAATTAGCAAATTTGAAGAGGTTGGGGAGAAGACCCGGCGAGTAAATTAAAATGTTCATACCTGGTTTGTGTGATATCGGATTTTTGTGTTCAAACATGCGAATCGAAGCTGACAACGCTAGCTATGATAAAGAATTAAAAAATCGAGATTTCAAAACTCAGGTCGAGAGACGTGACGAAATTAGCAAATTTGAGGAGGTTGGGGAAAAGACCCGGTGAGTAAATTAAAATAGTCATACCTGGCTTGTGTGATATCGGATTATTGTGTTCAAACATGCGAATTGAAGCTAACAACGCTAGCTATAATATAGAATTAAAAAATCAAGATTTTGAAACTCAGATCGAGAGACATGACAAAATTAGCAAATTTGAGGAGGTAGGGGAGAAGACCCCGTGAGTAAATTAAAATAGTCATACCTGGCTCGTGTGATATCAGATTTTTGCGTTCAAACATGCGAATCGAAGCTAACAACGCTAGCTATGATATCGAGTTAAAAAATCAAGATTTTGAAACTCAGGTCGAGAGACATGAAGAAATTAGCAAATTTGAGGAGGGAGTGGAGAAGACCCCGTGAGTAAATTAAAATAGTCATACCTGGCTCGTGTGATATCGGATTTTTGTGTTCAAACATGCGAATGGAAGCTGACAACGCTAGCTATGAATACAATTAAAAAATCGAGATTTTAAAACTCCGGTTGACAGATATGACGAAATTAGCATATTTGAGGAGGTAGTGGAGAAGAGCTAGTGAGTAAATTAAAATGTTCATAGCTGGCTCGTGTTATATCGGATTTTGGTGTTCGAGACCCGGTGAGTAAATTAAAATGTTCATACCTGGCTCGTGTGATATCGGATTTTTGTGTTCAAACATGCGAATCGAAGCTAACAACGCTAGCTATGATATAGAATTAAGTAATTAAGATTTTGAAACTCAGGTCGAGAGACATGACGAAATTAGCAAATTTGAGGAGGTAGGGGAGAAGACCCCGTGAGTAAATTAAAATGGTCATACCTGGCTGGTGTGATATCAGATTTTTGTGTTCAAATATGTGAATCGAAGCTAACAACGCTAGATATGATATAGAATTAAAAAATAAAGATTTTGAAACTGAGGTCGAGAGACATGACGAAATTAGCAAATTTGAGGAGGTTGGGGAGAAGACCCGGTGAGTAAATTAAAATGTTCATACCTGGTTTGTGTGATATCGGATTTTTGTGTTCAAACATGCGAATCGAAGCTGACAACGCTAGCTATGATAAAGAATTAAAAAATCGAGATTTCAAAACTCAGGTCGAGAGACGTGACGAAATTAGCAAATTTGAGGAGGGAGTTGAGAAGAGCGAGTGAGTAAATTAAAATGTTCATACCTGGCTCGTGTGATATCGGATTTTTGTGTTCAAACATGCGAATCGAAGCTAACAACGCTAGCTGTGATATATAATGGAAAATACAGATTTTGAAACTCAGGTCGAGAGACGTGACAAAATTAGCAAATTTGAGGAGGGAGTTGAGAAGAGTGAGTGAGTAAATTAAAATCGTCATACCTAGCTCGTGTGATATCGGATTTTTGTGATCAAACATGCGAATTGAAGCTAACAACGCGAGCTATGATATAGAATTAAAAAATGGAGATTTCGAAACTCAGGTCGAGAGACGTGAGGAAATTAGCAAATTTGAGGAGGGAGTTGAGAAGAGCGAGTGAGTAAATTAAAATCGTCATACCTGGCTCGTGTGATATCGGATTTTTGTGTTCAAACATGCGAATCGAAGCTAACAACGCTAGCTATAATATAGAATTAAAAAATCAAGATTTTGAAACTCAGATCGAGAGACATGACAAAATTAGCAAATTTAAGGAGGTAGGGGAGAAGACCCCGTGAGTAAATTAAAATAGTCATACCTGGCTCGTGTGATATCGGATTTTTGCGTTCAAACATACGAATCGAAGCTAACATTGCTAGCTGTGATATCGAGTTAAAAATTCAAGATTTTGAAACTCAGGTCGAGAGACATGAAGAAATTAGCAAATTTGAGGAGGGAGTGGAGAAGAGCGAGTGAGTAAAATAAAATGGTCATACCTGGGTTGTATGATATCGGATTATTGTTTTTAAACATGTGAATTGAAGCTAACAACGCTAGCTATGATATAGAATTAAAAAATCAAGATTTTGAAACTCAGGTCGAGAGACATGACGAAATTAGCAAATTTGAGGAGGTAGGGGAGAAGACCCCGTGAGGAAATTAAAATGGTCATACCTGGCTGGTGTGATATCAGATTTTTGTGTTCAAATATGTGAATCGAAGCTAACAACGCTAGCTATGATATAGAATTAAAAAATAAAGATTTTGAAACTGAGGTCGAGAGACATGACGAAATTAGCAAATTTGAGGAGGTTGGGGAGAAGACCCGGTGAGTAAATTAAAATGTTCATACCTGGTTTGTGTGATATCGGATTTTTGTGTTCAAACATGCGAATCGAAGCTGACAACGCTAGCTATGATAAAGAATTAAAAAATCGAGATTTCAAAACTCAGGTCGAGAGACGTGACGAAATTAGCAAATTTGAGGAGGGAGTTGAGAAGAGCGAGTGAGTAAATTAAAATGTTCAAACCTGGCTCGTGTGATATCGTATTTTTGTGTTCAAACATGCGAATCGAAGCTAACAACGCTAGCT
Source organism: Azolla caroliniana (assembly GCF_043228905.1). NCBI lineage: Eukaryota > Viridiplantae > Streptophyta > Polypodiopsida > Salviniales > Salviniaceae > Azolla > Azolla caroliniana. The sequence goes on from NW_028230449.1 coordinate 20,977,982, forward strand.
GTGATATATAATGGAAAATACAGATTTTGAAACTCAGGTCGAGAGACGTGACAAAATTAGCAAATTTGAGGAGGGAGTTGAGAAGAGTGAGTGAGTAAATTAAAATCGTCATACCTGGCTCGTGTGATATCGGATTTTTGTGATCAAACATGCGAATTGAAGCTAACAACGCTAGCTATGATATAGAATTAAAAAATGGAGATTTCGAAACTCAGGTCGAGAGACGTGAGGAAATTAGCAAATTTGAGGAGGGTGTTGAGAAGAGCGAGTGAGTAAATTAAAATCGTCATACCTGGCTCGTGTGATATCGGATTTTTGTGTTCAAACATGCGAATCGAAGCTAACAACGCTAGCTATAATATAGAATTAAAAAATCAAGATTTTGAATGTCAGATCGAGAGACATGACAAAATTAGCAAATTTGAGGAGGTAGGGGAGAAGACCCCGTGAGTAAATTAAAATAGTCATACCTGGCTCGTGTGATATCGGATTTTTGCGTTCAAACATACGAATCGAAGCTAACATTGCTAGCTGTGATATCGAGTTAAAAATTCAAGATTTTGAAACTCAGGTCGAGAGACATGAAGAAATTAGCAAATTTGAGGAGGGAGTGGAGAAGAGCGAGTGAGTAAAATAAAATGGTCATACCTGGCTTGTATGATATCGGATTATTGTTTTCAAACATGTGAATTGAAGCTAACAACGCTAGCTATGATATAGAATTAAAAAATCAAGATTTTGAAACTCAGGTCGAGAGACATGACGAAATTAGCAAATTTGAGGAGGTAGGGGAGAAGACCCCGTGAGTAAATTAAAATGGTCATACCTGGCTGGTGTGATATCAGATTTTTGTGTTCAAATATGTGAATCGAAGCTAACAACGCTAGCTATGATATAGAATTAAAAAATAAAGATTTTGAAACTGAGGTCGAGAGACATGACGAAATTAGCAAATTTGAGGAGGTTGGGGAGAAGACCCGGCGAGTAAATTAAAATGTTCATACCTGGTTTGTGTGATATCGGATTTTTGTGTTCAAACATGCGAATCGAAGCTGACAACGCTAGCTATGATAAAGAATTAAAAAATCGAGATTTCAAAACTCAGGTCGAGAGACGTGAGGAAATTAGCAAATTTGAGGAGGTTGGGGAGAAGACCCGGTGAGTAAATTAAAATGGTCATACCTGGCTTGTGTGATCTCGGATTATTGTGTTCAAACATGCGAATCGAAGCTAACAACGCTAGCTATAATATAGAATTAAAAAATCAAGATTTTGAAACTCAGATCGAGAGACATGACAAAATTAGCAAATTTGAGGAGGTAGGGGAGAAGACCCCGTGAGTAAATTAAAATAGTCATACCTGGCTCGTGTGATATCAGATTTTTGCGTTCAAACATGCGAATCGAAGCTAACAACGCTAGCTATGATATCGAGTTAAAAAATCAAGATTTTGAAACTCAGGTCGAGAGACATGAAGAAATTAGCAAATTTGAGGAGGGAGTGGAGAAGACCCCGTGAGTAAATTAAAATAGTCATACCTGGCTCGTGTGATATCGGATTTTTGTGTTCAAACATGCGAATGGAAGCTGACAACGCTAGCTATGAATACAATTAAAAAATCGAGATTTTAAAACTCCGGTTGACAGATATGACGAAATTAGCATATTTGAGGAGGTAGTGGAGAAGAGCTAGTGAGTAAATTAAAATGTTCATAGCTGGCTCGTGTTATATCGGATTTTTGTGTTCGAGACCCGGTGAGTAAATTAAAATGTTCATACCTGGCTCGTGTGATATCGGATTTTTGTGTTCAAACATGCGAATCGAAGCTAACAACGCTAGCTATGATATAGAATTAAGTAATTAAGATTTTGAAACTCAGATCGAGAGACATGACAAAATTAGCATATTTGAGGAGGGAGTTGAGAAGAGCGAGTGAGTAAATTAAAATGGTCATACCTGGCTCGTTTGATATTGGATTATTGAGTTCAAACATTCAAATCGAAGCTAACAACACTAGCTATGATATAGAGTTAAAAAATCAAGATTTTGAAACTCAGGTCGAGAGACATGACGAAATTAGCAAATTTGAGGAGGTAGGGGAGAAAACCCCGTGAGAAAATTAAAATGGTCATACCTGGCTTGTGTTATATCGGATTATTGTGTTCAAACATGTGAATCGAAGCTAACAACGCTAGCTATGATATAGAATTAAAAAATAAAGATTTTGAAACTCAGATCGAGAGACATGACCAAATTAGCAAATTTGAGGAGGTAGGGGAGAAGAGCGAGTGAGTAAATTAAAATAGTCATACCTGGCTCGTGTGATATCGGATTTTTGTGTTCAAATATGCGAATCGAAGCTAACAACGCTAGCTATGATATTGAGTTAAAAAATCAAGATTTTGAAACTCAGGTCGAGAGGCATGAAGAAATTAGAAAATTTGAGGATGGAGTGGAACAGAGCGAGTGAGTAAATTAAAATGGTCATACCTGGCTTGTATGATATCGGATTATTGTGTTCAAACATGTGAATTGAAGCTAACAATGCTAGCTATGATATAGAATTAAAAAATCAAGATTTTGAAACTCAGGTCGAGAGACATGACGAAATTAGCAAATTTGAAGAGGTAGGGGAGAAGACCCCGTGAGTAAATTAAAATGGTCATACCTGGCTTGTGTGATATCGGATTTTTGTGTTCACATATGTGAATCGAAGCTAACAATGCTAGCTATGATATAGAATTAAAAAATAAAGATTTTGAAACTCAGGTCGAGAGACATGACGAAATTAGCAAATTTGAGGAGGTTGGGGAGAAGACTCGGTGAGTAAATTAAAATGATCATACCTGGCTCGTGTGATATCGGATTTTTGTGTTCAAACATGCGAATCGAAGCTGACAACGCTAGCTATGATAAAGAATTAAAAAATCGAGATTTCAAAACTCAGGTCGAGAGAAGTGACGAAATTAGCAAATTTGAGGAGGGAGTTGAGAAGAGCGAGTGAGTAAATTAAAATTGTCATACCTGGCTGGTGTTTTATCGGATTATATAGTTCAAACATGCGAGTCGAAGCTAACAACGCTAGCTATGATATAGAATTAAAAAATCGAGATTTTGAAAATCAGGTCGAGAGACCTGACGAAATTAGCAAATTTGAGGAGGTAGCGGAGAAGACCCCGTGAGTAAATTAAAATAGTCATACCTGGATCGTGTGATATCGGATTTTTGTGTTCAAACATGCGAATAGAAGCTGACAACGCTAGCTATGAATACAATTATAAAATCGAGATTTTAAAAGTCCGGTTGACAGATATGACGAAATTAGCATATTTGAGGAGGTAGTGGACAAGAGCTAGTGAGTAAATTAAAATGTTCATAGCTGGCTCGTGTTATATCGGATTTTTGTGTTCGAGACCCGGTGAGTAAATTAAAATGTTCATACCTAGCTCGTGTGATATCGGATTTTTGTGTTCAAACATGCGAATCGAAGCTAACAACGCTAGCTATGATATAGAATTAAGTAATTAAGATTTTGAAACTCAGATCGAGAGACATGACAAAATTAGCATATTTGAGGAGGGAGTTGAGAAGAGCGAGTGAGTAAATTAAAATGGTCATACCTGGCTCGTTTGATATTGGATGATTGAGTTCAAACATTCAAATCGAAGCTAACAACACTAGCTATGATATAGAGTTAAAAAATCAAGATTTTGAAACTCAGGTCGAGAGACATGACGAAATTAGCAAATTTGAGGAGGTAGGGGAGAAGACCCCGTGAGAAAATTAAAATGGTCATACCTGGCTTGTGACGAAATTAGCAAATTTGAGGAGGTTGGGGAGAAGACTCGGTGAGTAAATTAAAATGTTCCTACCAGGCTCGTGTGATATCGGATTTTTGTGTTCAAACATGCGAATCGAGGTTGACAACGCTAGCTATGATATAGAATTAAAAAATCGAGATTTCAAAACTCAGGTCGAGAGACGTGACGATATAAGCAAATTTGAGGAGGGAGTTGAAAAGAGCGAGTGAGTAAATTAAAATAGTCATAGCTGGCTCGTGTGATATCGGATTTTTGTGTTCAAATATGTGAATCGAAGCTAACAATGCTAGCTATGATATAGAATTAAAAAGTTATGATTTTGAAACTCAGGTCGAGAGACAGGACGAAAGTAGCATATTTGAGGAGAGAGTTGAGAAGAGCGCGCGAGTAAATTAAAATGGTCATATCTGGCTTGTGTGATATCGGATTTTTGTGTTCAAACATGCGAATCGAAGCTGACAACGCTAGCTCTGATAAAGAATTAAAAAATCGAGATTTCAAAACTCAGGTCGAGAGACGTGACGAAATTAGCAAATTTGAGGAGGGAGTTGAGAAGAGCGAGTGAGTAAATTAAAATGTTCATACCTGGCTCGTGTGATATCGGATTTTGTGTTCAAACATGCGAATCGAAGCTAACAACGCTAGCTGTGATATATAATGGAAAATACAGATTTTGAAACTCAGGTCGAGAGACGTGACAAAATTAGCAAATTTGAGGAGGGAGTTGAGAAGAGTGAGTGAGTAAATTAAAATCGTCATACCTGGCTCGTGTGATATCGGATTTTTGTGATCAAACATGCGAATTGAAGCTAACAACGCTAGCTATGATATAGAATTAAAAAATGGAGATTTCGAAACTCAGGTCGAGAGACGTGAGGAAATTAGCAAATTTGAGGAGGGAGTTGAGAAGAGCGAGTGAGTAAATTAAAATCGTCATACCTGGCTCGTGTGATATCGGATTTTTGTGTTCAAACATGCGAATCGAAGCTAACAACGCTAGCTATAATATAGAATTAAAAAATCAAGATTTTGAAACTCAGATCGAGAGACATGACAAAATTAGCAAATTTGAGGAGGTAGGGGAGAAGACCCCGTGAGTAAATTAAAATAGTCATACCTGGCGCGCGTGATATCAGATTTTTGTGTTCAAACATGCGAATCGAAGCTAACAACGCTAGCTATGATATCGAGTTAAAAAATCGAGATTTTCAAACTCAGGTCGAGAGACATGACGAAATTAGCAAATTTGAGCAGTGAGTTGGGAACAGCTAGTTGGTAAATTAAAATGTTCATACCTGGCTCGTGTGATATCGGATTTTTGTGTTCAAACATGCGAATCGAAGCTAACAACGCTAGCTATAATATAGAATTAAAAAATCAAGATTTTGAAACTCAGATCGAGAGACATGACAAAATTATCAAATTTGAGGAGGTAGGGGAGAAGACCCCGTGAGTAAATTAAAATGTTCATACCTGGCTCGTGTGATATCGGATTTTTGTGTTCAAACATGCGAATCGAAGATAACAACGCTAGCTATGATATGGAATTAAAAAATCCAGATTTTGAAACTCAGGTCGAGAGACATGACGAAATTACCAAATTTGACGAGTGAGTTGGGAAAAGCTAGTTCGTAAATTAAAATGTTCATACCTGGCTCGTGTGATATCGGATTTTTGTGTTCAAACATGCGAATCGAAGCTAATAACGCTAGCTATAATATAGAATGAAAAAATCAAGATTTTGAAACTCAGATCGAGAGACATGACAAAATTATCAAATTTGAGGAGGTAGGGGAGAAGACCCCGTGAGTAAATTAAAATGTTCATACCTGGCTCGTGTGATATCGGATTTTTGTGTTCAAACATGCGAATCGAAGATAACAACGCTAGCTATGATATGGAATTAAAAAATCCAGATTTTGAAACTCAGATCGAGAGACATGACGAAATTACCAAATTTGAGGAGTGAGTTGGGAAGAGCTTGTACGTAAATTAAAATGTTCATACCTGGCTCGTGTGATATTGGATTTTTGTGTTGAAGCATGCGAATCGAAGCTAACAACGTTAGCTATGATATGGAATTAAAAAATCCAGATTTTGAAACTCAGGTCGAGAGACATGACGAAATTACCAAATTTGACGAGTGAGTTGGGAAAAGCTAGTTCGTAAATTAAAATGTTCATACCTGGCTCGTGTGATATCGGATTTTTGTGTTCAAACATGCGAATCGAAGCTAACAACGCTAGCTATAATATAGAATTAAAAAATCAAGATTTTGAAACTCAGATCGAGAGACATGACAAAATTATCAAATTTGTGGAGGTAGGGGAGAAGACCCCGTGAGTAAATTAAAATGTTCATACCTGGCTCGTGTGATATCGGATTTTTGTGTTCAAACATGCGAATCGAAGATAACAACGCTAGCTATGATATGGAATTAAAAAATCCAGATTTTGAAACTCAGGTCGAGAGACATGACGAAATTACCAAATTTGACGAGTGAGTTGGGAAAAGCTAGTAGGTAAATTAAAATGTTCATACCTGGCTCGTGTGATATCAGATTTTTGTGTTGAAGCATGCAAATCGAAGCTAACAATGCTTGCTATGATATGGAATTAAGCAAATTTGAGGAGGGAGTTGAAAGGAGCGAGTGAGTAAATTAAAATCGTCATACCTGGCTCGGGTGATATCGGATTTTTATGTTCAAACATGCGAATCGAATATAACAACGCTAGCTATGATATAGAATGAAAAAATACAGATTTTGAAACTCAGGTCGAGAGACGTGACAAAATTAGCAAATTTGAGGAGGGAGTTGAGAAGAGCGAGTGAGTAAATTAAAATCGTCATACCTGGCTCGGGTGATATCGGATTTTTATGTTCAAACATGCGAATCGAAGCTAACAACGCTAGCTATGATATCGAATTAAAAAATGGAGATTTCGAAACTCAGGTCGAGAGACGTGAGGAAATTAGCAAATTTGAGGAGGGAGTTGAGAAGAGCGAGTGAGTAAATTAAAATGTTCATACCTGGCTCGTGTGATATCGGATTTTTGTGTTCAAACATGCGAATCGAAGCTAACAACGCTAGCTATAATATAGAATTAAAAAATCAAGATTTTGAAACTCAGATCGAGAGATATGACAAAATTATCAAATTTGAGGAGGTAGGGGAGAAGACCCCGTGAGTAAATTAAAATGGTCATACCTGGCTCGCGTGATATCAGATTTTTGTGTTCAAACATGCGAATCGAAGCTAACAACGCTAGCTATGATATCGAGTTAAAAAATCAAGATTTTCAAACTCAGGTCGAGAGACATGACGAAATTAGCAAATTTGAGGAGGGAGTTGAGAAGAGCGAGTGTGTAAATTAAAATGGTCATACCTGGCTTGTGTTATATCGGATTATTGTGTTCAAACATGTGAAACGAAGCTAACAACGCTAGCTATGATATAGAATTAAAAAATCAAGATTTTGAAACTCAGGTCGAGAGACATGACGAAATTAGCAAATTTGAGGAGGTAGGGGAGAAGACCCGGTGAGTAAATTAAAATGTTCATACCTGGATCATGTGATATCGGATTTTTGTGTTCAAACATGCGAATCGAAGCTGACAACGCTAGCTATGATATAGAATTAAAATATCAAGATTTCAAAACTCAGGTCGAGAAACGTGCCGAAATTAGCAAATTTGAGGAGGGCGTTGAGAAGAGCGAGTGAGTAAATTAAAATATTCATACCTGGCTCGTGTGATATCGGATTTCTGTGTTCAAACATGCGAATCGAGGATAACAACGCTACCTATGATATAGAATTAGAAAATCGAGATTTCAGAACTCAGGTCGAGAGACGTGACGATATAAGCAAATTTCAGTAGGGAGTTGAGAAGAGCGAGTGAGTAAATTAAAATGTTCATACCTAGCTTGTGTGATATCGGATTATTGAGTTCAAACATTCAAATCGAAGCTAACAACACTAGCTATGATATCGAGTTAAAAAATCGAGATTTTGAAACTCAAGTTGACAGACATGACGAAATAATCATATTTGAGGAGGTAGTGGAGAAGAGCTAGTGTGTAAATTAAAATAGTCATAGCTGGCTCGTGTGATATCGGATTTTTGTGTTCAAACAAGCGAATCGAAGCTAACAACGCTAGCTATGATATAGAATTAAGTAATTAAGATTTTGAAAGTCAGATCGAGAGACATGACAAAATTAGCAGATTTGAGGAGGGAGTTGAGAAGAGCGAGTGAGTAAATTAAAATGGTCATACCTGGCTTGTGTGATATCGGATTATTGAGTTCAAACATGCAAATCGAAGCTAACAACACTAGCTATGATATCGAGTTAAAAAATCAAGATTTTGAAACTCAGGTCGAGAGACATGACGAAAGTAGCAAATTTGAGGAGGTAGGGGAGAAGACCCCGTGAGTAAATTAAAATGGTCATACCTGGCTTGTGTTATATCGGATTATTGTGTTCAAACATGTGAATCGAAGCTAACAATGCTAGCTATGATATAGAATTAAAAAATCAAGATTTTGAAACTCAGGTCGAGAGACATGACGAAATTAGCAAATTTGAGGAGGTAGGGGAGAAGACCCCGTGAGTAAATTAAAATGGTCATACTTGGCTGGTGTGATATCGGATTTTTGTGTTCAAATATGTGAATCGAAGCTAACAACGCTAGCTATGATATAGAATTAAAAAATAAACATTTTGAAACTCAGGTATGACGAAATTAGCAAATTTGAGGAGGTTGGGGAGAAGACCCGGTGAGTAAATTAAAATGTTCATACCTGGTTTGTGTGATATCGGATTTTTGTGTTCAAACATGCGAATCGAAGCTGACAACCCTAGCTATGATAAAGAATTAGAAAATCGAGATTTCAAAACTCAGGTCGAGAGACGTGAGGAAATTAGCAAATTTGAGGAGGGAGTTGAGAAGAGTGAGTGAGTAAATTAAAATGTTCATACCTGGCTCGTGTGATATCGGATTTTTGTGTTCAAACATGCGTATCGAAGCTAACAACGCTAGCTATGATATAGAATGAAAAAATACAGATTTTGAAACTCAGGTCGAGAGACGTGACGAAATTAGCAAATTTGAGGAGGGAGTTGAGAAGAGCGAGTGAGTAAATTAAAATCGTCATACCTGGCTCGGGTGATATCGGATTTTTATGTTCAAACATTGGAATCGAAGCTAACAACGCTAGCTATGATATCGAATTAAAAAATGGAGATTTCGAAACTCAGGTCGAGAGACGTGAGGAAATTAGCAAATTTGAGGAGGGAGTTGAGAAGACCCCGTGAGTAAATTAAAATGGTCATACCTGGTTTGTGTTATATCGGATTATTGTGTTCAAACATGTGAATCGAAGCTAACAACGCTAGCTATGATATAGAATTAAAAAATCAAGATTTTGAAACTCAGGTCGAGAGACATGACGAAATTAGCAAATTTGAGGAGGTTGGGGAGAATGTTGACGATGAAGGTCGTCTTTGCGGAAGATCAAGAAGCATTCGTTTTCTTTCTCTGTACCTGCGTATGACTGTTTGTAGGTCGTTGTGCAGAGAGAGAGAGAGAGAGACACAAAAGAGTCTTTATTTCATAAAGAAGAATACAACAAGCCCAACCCCACAAAGAGGTTACAAGGTCACTATATATAGGGACCGACTTAGGGCAACTGCCCTTTATGCTAATTACATAAATGGCCAAAACGGGATAGTGTGAATACGTCCATTATACACATGTATTCGACACTCCCCCGTAATGGGCGTATACATGGGTTATCTAAGATTACAGGTATAGACTTAGGTTCTCGGACATATTAGCTTTGTTCAAGTCGGCAGGGTCCGAAGGCAGAAGACCGAACTGGTCGGGTCGGAACAGTTGAAGCCGATCATTAAGGAACTGATGTCGGTTGTCGAGAACTATCCTGCTCTGTGTCCAGCTCTAACCGGACTGGTTTGTCGTTACGCCCATCTGATGCCGAAGAGACCGAAAGCGGTCTGCCGAAAGACACTTGGTCATTCCATCTGCGACATTGTCGGTTGTGGATATTTTCTCTAGACCGATTTTCCCTGAAATGACGCAGTCCCGAACGAAGTGATATCGAACGTCGATATGCTTGGAGGCGTTGTGGTGAACCGGATTTTTCGACAGGGCAACAGCACCTTGACTGTCGCTGTAGACAATTGGAGCCGAGTCATGGTTGACTTGTCGAAACGTGTGCGCCAGCCGACCGAGCCACAAAGCTTCTTTTGCTGCGTCGGACGCAGCTACATATTCTGCTTCGGTCGTTGAGGTCGCTGTGCACTCCTGAAGTTTCGACTTCCACGAGATTGCTCCATTGCCGAACTTGAAGCAGTATCCGGTTGTTGATTTCCGACTGTCTATACAGCCGGCGAAGTCCGAGTCGGTGTAACCGACTACGCCTGAGGTTCGGTTCGGACCGAAAAGAATGCCGTGGTCTTTTGTGCCAGCCAGATATCTGAACACATGCTTGACTGCGTTCCAATGCGATCGGCCAGGGTTGTGCATAAATCTGCTAACGACTCCTACGGCATGAGAAATATCAGGCCGTGTCGCGACCATCAGGTACATAAGGGAGCCGACTGCCGGTGCATACGGTACCGACTTCATATCTTCCCCCTCCGGGCCGGATGTCGGGCAGTCTCGCTGAGAGAGCCGAAGATTCATGGGGAGCGGGGTTGAAGCAGATTTGGCTGATTGCATGTTGAAGCATTCTAAGACACGTCCGATATAGTCGGTCTGAGACAAAAAGAGATGTCGTTTATCGCGATGCCGACTAATCTTCATGCCGAGTATGTGTCGTGCCGGACCGAGGTCCTTCATTGCAAACTTCAACCGCAGTTGCCGAACGAGATCGGCAAGTTCGCCCGCGTGGCGTCCAGAAAGTAGCATGTCGTCCACGTAGATGATGAGGAAGATGGGTGAACCATCTTGAGCTGTGTTGGTGAAGAGACAATGGTCCTCATCGCTTTTTAAGAAGCCGATCGATTGGATGAAGTCGTCGAACTTCTTGTACCATTGTCGCGGTGCCTGTTTGAGGCCGTATAGACTCTTCCTGAGTCGGCAGACTAGATGTTCTTGGCCAGGTGCCACGAAGCCTTTTGGCTGCTCCATGTAAATTTCTTCCTCGAGATCACCATGGAGGAATGCTGTTTTGACATCTAGCTGAATCAGCTCCAAGTTGTCGGCTGCCACTACGCCGAGCAGAAAACGAAGGGTTGTCATTTTCACCACTGGTGAAAAAATCTCGTCGAAGTCGACGCCATATTCTTGTCGGAAGCCCTTCGCAACTAATCTGGCCTTGTACTTTGGGGTGGTCGAATCAGACGTCTCTTTTAGTCGATAAACCCACTTGCAAGGAAGAGCACGTCGGTTCCTGGGTAAGTCGACCAGATCCCAAGTCTTGTTTGCCCGGATGGAGTGCATTTCCGACTCCATCGCCAGATGCCAGGTGGCGGAATTGACAGATGTCGATGCTTCTTCGTAAGACGTCGGTTCGCCGGCGTCGGTGAAGAAAATTCCAGGAGAGTACCTCTCCGGAGGTTGCGACAGTCTCTCGGATCGTCGAGGTATGATTGTGCCGGTCGCATCGGGTATCGAAGTCGGATAGTCCGAAAGCGGATTGTTCTGCGGTGCCGAGTCGGAGTTGTCCGAGTCGGTGGTGTAAGGTTCAGCTACCCGTGAAGCTGACCGTGTGTTGAGAGCAGGGCCTTCTTGAAGGGTCGGCACATCGGAAAATGTTACCCTTCGGACTTTGATCGATTTTTCGACTGATGGGTTCATAGCCGACTCGTTGAACACAACGTCCGAACTTCGAACGATTTGTCTGCGTTCGGGGTCCCAGAGTCGGTATCCCATTTCGCCGTCTGATCCATATCCAAGGAAAATGCATTTCCTGGACCGAGCTGCAAGTTTTCGGCGATCATCTTTCGGAATGAGGGCGTACGCCTCGCATCCGAAGATCCTCAGCTTGTCGTAATTCGGCTTGCTGCCGATCCATAGTTCCTGAGGAATTTGAAGTCCTAGAGGTCTACTTGGCGACATGTTGATTATGTGTACTGCCGTGAGTAGAGCCTCTGCCCAGAAGCCATCCGACAGTCCGGAGTGTTGGAGCATGGAAACGATCCGTTCTTGGATTGTCCGATTCATTCGCTCTGCGATCCCGTTTTGCTCCGGACTGTGTGGTGCCGTAAGTTCGCGTCGGATGCCGCGTTGTCGGCAGAGTTTGACGAACTCTTCTGATTTAAACTCTCCCCCATTGTCGGTCCGAAGGCATTTCAGCTTTCGGTCGGTTTGATTTTCTACCATAGCGAGCCAATCGGAGAAGATCGAGAAGACACGATCTTTGGTGCGAATTGGATAAGCCCACACCTTTCGAGTCGAATCGTCAATAAAAGTGACGAAGTAAGATGCACCGCCTAGAGACTGATGCGGCATTGGGCCACAGACGTCCGAATGGACTAAATCGAGAGGTCTCGTTTCTCTTGGTGCTGATGTCGGGTGTGATGTGGCTGCTTGTTTGCCATACTGACAATGCTCGCAGAATTGATGGTCCGAGAAGGAGAGTTTGGGGATGTATCCGGCTCTAGATAGGTGCGTGATGCCGGCCTTGCTGAGGTGTCCTAATCTTCGGTGCCATAGTGATGACACAGGAATGTCCACCAAAAACAGGTTACCCTCTCTGAGCGTAACATGTAACGGATACAGTGAGTGTATCTTGGGTCCTCTAGCAAGCAGGAGGTTCCCCCTGTGGAGTGTCCACCCTCCCGAAGAAAAACCGGCACGAATGCCGTCTTCATCTAGTTGTCCGACTGAGATCAATGGCCTTGAGAGCTCGGGTACATGTCGGACATTGTGGAGTACAAGTGTAGAGCCACCTGCAAGGTTGAGCTCTACTGTGCCGATTCCGATGATGTCACAGTGTTGTGAGTTGCCGACCCGAACTGAGTCGGAGTGACGGATCGTATATTGCCGAAATTGGGACCGATGAGGAGTCACATGAAATGACGCGCCCGAATCCAAGAGCCATGTGCTCGATTCTTCAGTCGTGAGCAGAACTTCTGAGCCGACTGGATTTTCGATTGATAGTATGTTCGGGTCGTCCGGTAGCACATCAGCTGAGAAGCTGACGTAATTGATCTCCTCATGCCGGCCACTCTTTTTGTTGTTCTTGTTCTTGAGTGCGCGGCAGTCGGCTTTGATGTGTCCGGGTTTCTTGCAATAGTTGCAGATTCGGTTGTCCCGTGACTGGCTCCGTCTTCGCTGATTGTTCGGCGGTCGTGAGGAATCTCTTCCTCGTATGTTCGATCGGTCTGTCGAACCTTGTACTACGTAAGCGTCGTCTGTTGAGTCTTTGGCGAAAGACTTTCTCCGAGCTGCTTCGGTCAGGATTGCGCTCGTGACTTCGGAGTATTTAACAGCCGTGGTTGACGCGTTGCACACGGTTGTGACGAAAGTTTCCCATGATGAGGGAAGGCTGCTCATGAGTATCATTGCTCTGAGTTCATCCTCGATTGCCGTCCCCTGTGACGAGATTTGGGAGCTTATGCTTTCGTACTCATTGAGGTGTGCTTGAACCGAGTCGGATTCTTTCATCCGCAAGTTGTAGAGGCGCCGGATCAGAAACATCTTCGTTGCGGCGACCTTCTTTTCGTAAGTGTCTGACAGTGTTTTCCACAGTTCGAATGCTGTCGTACACGATTGCACCGTAAAGTATACCGATTCCGATAGGTGCATCCGAATCGTGGCGCGGACGATTCTGTCCAGCTTCTGCCACTCAATTGGTTTGTATCCTTCTGGAGGTTCTTCATTTTCGATGGGATCGATTTGCCCCTTGACTATGAGATAGTCTTGCATTTGTTCCTTCCAGAAGTTGAAGTTCGATCCATCGAACTTGCGTAGACTCATTTCTGACGAGCCGGATGTTGATGCCATCAAATTCGGTTTCGGTTGACTAAGCTCGGTTCGAAGTTGACTACGAACCTTGTTGGAGTGCAGCCGGTTGGCTCACCCGATATCGTTCTAGTCGGATTTGAACCCGAGTCGGTTCGGCTTCTTGTTGAACTTGCTCGAATTGACTCCGGTAGCTGGAGGGACAGAACCGACTGGTCTTCCCGAATGTTACCGAGTCGGAGTGAGTCCGGTTCGCTTCGGATATATATGCCGAATACCGATTATTAAAACCGATTATCTGGACCGATTCTGCTTCGGGTGGCTGCAGCGACGAGAGGGATGGATCCAACTGATCCTTTCGAATGTCGATCAGCCAGAAGAAGCACGAATTTGGGGTTGTTGTCTTAAGACCGATCTGCACCGAGTGGTTACAACGAGCGGCGATTGATGACCTCTTCGGATGCCGTTTAACCGAGTGGAGCACGATCGTGTCAAAGTTTCACAAGGGGAATTTCACCTCAAGCGGTTACGATCTCGGAGGACAGAGTACAACCTGTTGGCTTACTCCAAGCAAGAATGATCTAACGCGATGAGATGCAAACCTGGTTTTTCTTCTTCTTCTCTCTTTCTTCGAATGACGCGAATACTGTGCAGGCCGTGATGAAGTGAAGAACCGAATGCTGTGCAGTCGGTGATGACGGCCGATGTTGAATGCTCTGATACCAGATGTTGACGATGAAGGTCGTCTTTGCGGAAGATCAAGAAGCATTCGTTTTTCTTTCTCTGTACCTGCGTATGACTGTTTGTAGGTCGTTGTGCAGAGAGAGAGACAGAGAGACACAAAAGAGTCTTTATTTCATAAAGAAGAATACAACAAGCCCAACCCCACAAAGAGGTTACAAGGTCACTATATATAGGGACCGACTTAGGGCAACTGCCCTTTATGCTAATTACATAAATGGCCAAAACGGGATAGTGTGAATACGTCCATTATACACATGTATTCGACAGAGAAGACCCGGTGAGTAAATTAAAATGTTCATAACTGGCTCGTGTGATATCGGATTTCTGTGTTCAAACATGCGAATCGAAGCTAACAACGCTAGCTATGATATAGAATTAAAAAATCGACATTTTGAAACTCAGGTTGACAGACATGACGAAATAAGCATATTTGAGGAGGTAGTGGAGAAGAGCTAGTGAGTAAATAAAAATAGTCATAGCTGGCTCGTGTGATATCGGATTTCTGTGTTCAAACATGCGAATCGAAGCTAACAACGCTAGCTATGATATAGAATTAAAAAATCCAGATTTTGAAACTCAGGTCGAGAGACGTGACAAAATTAGCAAATTTGAGGAGGGAGTTCAGAAGACCCCGTGAGTAAATTAAAATCGTCATACCTGGCTTGGGTGATATTGGATTTTTAAGTTCAAACATGCGAATCGAAGCTAACAACGCTAGCTATGATATCGAATTAAAAAATGGAGATTTCGAAACTCAGGTCGAGAGACGTGAGGAAATTAGCAAATTTGAGGAGGGAGTTGAGAAGAGCGAGTGAGTAAATTAAAATGTTCATACCTGGCTCGTGTGATATCGGATTTTTGTCTTCAAACATGCGAATCGAAGCTAACAACGCTAGCTATAATATAGAATTAAAAAATCAAGATTTTGAAACTCAGATCGAGAGACGTGACAAAATTAGCAAATTTGAGGAGGGAGTTGAGAAGAGCGAGTGAGTAATTAAAATGGTCATACCTGGCTCGTTTGATATCGGATTATTGAGCTCAAACATTCAAATCGAAGCTAACAACACTAGCTATGATATAGAGTTAAAAAATCAATATTTTGAAACTCAGGTCGAGAGACATGACGAAATTAGCCAATTTGAGGAGGGAGGGGAGAAGACCCCGTGAGTAAATTAAAATAGTCATACCTGGCTTGTGTTATATCGGATCATTGTGTTCAAACATTCGAATCGAAGCTAACAACGCTAGCTATGAAAAAGAATTAAAAAATCAAGATTTTGAAACTCAGGTCGAGAGACATGACGAAATTAGCAAATTTGAGGAGGTAGGGGAGAAGACCCCGTGAGTAAATTAAAATGGTCATACCTGGCTGGTGTGATATCAGCTTTTTGTGTTCAAATATGTGAATCGAAGCAAACAACGCTAGCTATGATATAGAATTAAAAAATAAAGATTTTGAAACTCAGGTCGAGAGACATGATGAAATTAGCAAATTTGAGGAGGTTGGGGAGAAGACCCAGTGAGTAAATTAAAATGTTCATACCTGGCTTGTGTGATATCGGATTTTTGTGTTCAAACATGCGAATCGAAGCTGACAACGCTAGCTATGATAAAGAATTAAAAAATCGAGATTTCAAAACTCAGGTCGAGAGACGTGACGAAATTAGCAAATTTGAGGAGGGAGTTGAGAAGAGCGAGTGAGTAAATTAAAATGTTCATACCTGGCTCGTGTAATATCGGATTTTTGTGTTCAAACATGCGAATCGAAGCTAACAACGCTAGCTATAATATAGAATTAAAAAATGGAGATTTCGAAACTCAGGTCGAGAGACGTGAGGAAATTAGGAAATTTGAGGAGGGAGTTGAGAAGAGCGAGTGAGTAAATTAAAATGTTCATACCTGGCTCGTGTGATATCGGATTTTTGTGTTCAAACATGCGAATCAAAGCTAACAACACTAGCTATAATATAGAATTAAAAAATGAAGATTTTGAAACTCAGATCGAGAGACGTGACAAAATTAACAAATTTGAGGAGGTAGGGGAGAAGACCCCGTGAGTAAATTAAAATGGTCATACCTGGCTCGTGTGATATCGGATTTTTGTGTTCAAACATGCGAATCGAAGCTAACAATGCTAGCTATAATATAGAATTAAGAAAACAAGATTTTGAAACTCAGATCGAGAGACATGACAAAATTAGCAAATTTGAGGAGGGAGTTGAGAAGAGCGAGTGAGTAAATTAAAATGGTCATACCTGGCTTGAGTTATATCGGATTATTGTGTTCAAACATGTGAATCGAAGCTAACAACGCTAGCTATGATATAGAATTAAAAAATCCAGATTTTGAAACTCAGGTCGAGAGACGTGACAAAATTAGCAAATTTGAGGAGGGACTTGAGAAGAGCGAGTGAGTAAATTAAAATCGTCATACCTGGCTTGGGTGATATCGGATTTTTATGTTCAAACATGCGAATCGAAGCTAACAACGCTAGCTATGATATCGAATTATAAAATGGAGATTTCGAAACTCAGGTGGAGAGACGTGAGGAAATTAGCAAATTTGAGGAGGTAGGGGAGAAGACCCCGTGAGTAAATTAAAATGGTCATACCTGGCTCGTGCGATATCGGATTTTTGTGTTCAAACATGCGAATCGAAGCTAACAACGCTAGCTATAATACAGAATTAAGAAAACAAGATTTTGAAACTTAGATCGAGAGACGTGACAAAATTAGCATATTTGAGGAGGGAGTTGAGAAGAGCGAGTGAGTAAATTAAAATAGTCATACCTGGCTCGTGTGATATCGGATTATTGTGTTCAGACATGCGAATTGAAGCTAACAACGCTAGCTATGATATAGAATTAAAAAATCAAGATTTTGAAACTCGGGTCGAGAGATGTGACGATATAAGCAAATTTGAGGAGGGAGTTGAGAAGAGCGAGTGAGTAAATTAAAATGGTCATACCTGGCTTGTGTTATATCGGATTATTGTGTTCAAACATGTGAATCGAAGCTAACAACGCTAGCTATGATATAGAATTAGAAAATCCAGATTTTGAAACTCAGGTCGAGACACATGACGAAATTAGCAAATTTGAGGAGGTTGGGGAGAAGACCCGGTGAGTAAATTACAATGTTCATACCTGGCTCGTGTGATATCGGATTTTTGTGTTCAAACATGCGAATCGAAGCTAACAACGCTAGCTATAATATAGAATTAAAAAATCAAGATTTTGAAACTCAGATCGAGAGACATGACAAAATTATCAAATTTGAGGAGGTAGGGGAGAAGACCCCGTGAGTAAATTAATATGGTCATACCTGGCTCGTGTGATATCGGATTTTTGTGTTCAAACATGCGAATCGAAGCTAACAACGCTAGCTATCATATCGAGTTAAAAAATCAAGATTTTGAAACTCAGGTCGAGAGACAAGACGAAATTAGCAAATTTGAGGAGGTTTTTGAGAAGAGCGAGTGAGTAAATTAAAATGGTCATACCTGGCTTGTGTTATATCGGATTATTGTGTTCAAACATGTGAATCGAAGCTAACAACGCTAGCTATGATATAGAATTAAAAAATCCAGATTTTGAAACTCAGGTCGAGAGACGTGACAAAATTAGCAAATTTGAGGAGGGAGTTCAGAAGACCCCGTGAGTAAATTAAAATCGTCATACCTGGCTTGGGTGATATTGGATTTTTAAGTTCAAACATGCGAATCGAAGCTAACAACGCTAGCTATGATATCGAATTAAAAAATGGAGATTTCGAAAATCAGGTCGAGAGACGTGAGGAAATTAGCAAATTTGAGGAGGGAGTTGAGAAGAGCGAGTGAGTAAATTAAAATGTTCATACCTGGCTCGTGTGATATCGGATTTTTGTCTTCAAACATGCGAATCGAAGCTAACAACGCTAGCTATAATATAGAATTAAAAAATCAAGATTTTGAAACTCAGATCGAGAGACGTGACAAAATTAGCAAATTTGAGGAGGGAGTTGAGAAGAGCGAGTGAGTAATTAAAATGGTCATACCTGGCTCGTTTGATATCGGATTATTGAGTTCAAACATTCAAATCGAAGCTAACAACACTAGCTATGATATAGAGTTAAAAAATCAATATTTTGAAACTCAGGTCGAGAGACATGACGAAATTAGCCAATTTGAGGAGGGAGGGGAGAAGACCCCGTGAGTAAATTAAAATGGTCATACCTGGCTTGTGTTATATCGGATCATTGTGTTCAAACATTCGAATCGAAGCTAACAACGCTAGCTATGAAAAAGAATTAAAAAATCAAGATTTTGAAACTCAGGTCGAGAGACATGACGAAATTAGCAAATTTGAGGAGGTAGGGGAGAAGACCCCGTGAGTAAATTAAAATGGTCATACCTGGCTGGTGTGATATCAGCTTTTTGTGTTCAAATATGTGAATCGAAGCAAACAACGCTAGCTATGATATAGAATTAAAAAATAAAGATTTTGAAACTCAGGTCGAGAGACATGATGAAATTAGCAAATTTGAGGAGGTTGGGGAGAAGACCCAGTGAGTAAATTAAAATGTTCATACCTGGCTTGTGTGATATCGGATTTTTGTGTTCAAACATGCGAATCGAAGCTGACAACGCTAGCTATGATAAAGAATTAAAAAATCGAGATTTCAAAACTCAGGTCGAGAGACGTGACGAAATTAGCAAATTTGAGGAGGGAGTTGAGAAGAGCGAGTGAGTAAATTAAAATGTTCATACCTGGCTCGTGTAATATCGGATTTTTGTGTTCAAACATGCGAATCGAAGCTAACAACGCTAGCTATAATATAGAATTAAAAAATGGAGATTTCGAAACTCAGGTCGAGAGACGTGAGGAAATTAGGAAATTTGAGGAGGGAGTTGAGAAGAGCGAGTGAGTAAATTAAAATGTTCATACCTGGCTCGTGTGATATCGGATTTTTGTGTTCAAACATGCGAATCAAAGCTAACAACACTAGCTATAATATAGAATTAAAAAATGAAGATTTTGAAACTCAGATCGAGAGACGTGACAAAATTAACAAATTTGAGGAGGTAGGGGAGAAGACCCCGTGAGTAAATTAAAATGGTCATACCTGGCTCGTGTGATATCGGATTTTTGTGTTCAAACATGCGAATCGAAGCTGACAATGCTAGCTATAATATAGAATTAAGAAAACAAGATTTTGAAACTCAGATCGAGAGACATGACAAAATTAGCAAATTTGAGGAGGGAGTTGAGAAGAGCGAGTGAGTAAATTAAAATGGTCATACCTGGCTTGAGTTATATCGGATTATTGTGTTCAAACATGTGAATCGAAGCTAACAACGCTAGCTATGATATAGAATTAAAAAATCCAGATTTTGAAACTCAGGTCGAGAGACGTGACAAAATTAGCAAATTTGAGGAGGGACTTGAGAAGAGCGAGTGAGTAAATTAAAATCGTCATACCTGGCTTGGGTGATATCGGATTTTTATGTTCAAACATGCGAATCGAAGCTAACAACGCTAGCTATGATATCGAATTATAAAATGGAGATTTCGAAACTCAGGTGGAGAGCCGTGAGGAAATTAGCAAATTTGAGGAGGTAGGGGAGAAGACCCCGTGAGTAAATTAAAATGGTCATACCTGGCTCGTGCGATATCGGATTTTTGTGTTCAAACATGCGAATCGAAGCTAACAACGCTAGCTATAATATAGAATTAAGAAAACAAGATTTTGAAACTTAGATCGAGAGACGTGACAAAATTAGCATATTTGAGGAGGGAGTTGAGAAGAGCGAGTGAGTAAATTAAAATAGTCATACCTGGCTCGTGTGATATCGGATTATTGTGTTCAGACATGCGAATTGAAGCTAACAACGCTAGCTATGATATAGAATTAAAAAATCAAGATTTTGAAACTCGGGTCGAGAGATGTGACGATATAAGCAAATTTGAGGAGGGAGTTGAGAAGAGCGAGTGAGTAAATTAAAATGGTCATACCTGGCTTGTGTTATATCGGATTATTGTGTTCAAACATGTGAATCGAAGCTAACAACGCTAGCTATGATATAGAATTAGAAAATCCAGATTTTGAAACTCAGGTCGAGACACATGACGAAATTAGCAAATTTGAGGAGGTTGGGGAGAAGACCCGGTGAGTAAATTACAATGTTCATACCTGGCTCGTGTGATATCGGATTTTTGTGTTCAAACATGCAAATCGAAGCTAACAACGCTAGCTATAATATAGAATTAAAAAATCAAGATTTTGAAACTCAGATCAAGAGACATGACAAAATTATCAAATTTGAGGAGGTAGGGGAGAAGACCCCGTGAGTAAATTAATATGGTCATACCTGGCTCGTGTGATATCGGATTTTTGTGTTCAAACATGCGAATCGAAGCTAACAACGCTAGCTATCATATCGAGTTAAAAAATCAAGATTTTGAAACTCAGGTCGAGAGACAAGACGAAATTAGCAAATTTGAGGAGGTTTTTGAGAAGAGCGAGTGAGTAAATTAAAATGGTCATACCTGGCTTGTGTTATATCGGATTATTGTGTTCAAACATGTGAATCGAAGCTAACAACGCTAGCTATGATATAGAATTAAAAAATCCAGATTTTGAAACTCAGGTCGAGAGACGTGACAAAATTAGCAAATTTGAGGAGGGAGTTCAGAAGACCCCGTGAGTAAATTAAAATCGTCATACCTGGCTTGGGTGATATTGGATTTTTAAGTTCAAACATGCGAATCGAAGCTAACAACGCTAGCTATGATATCGAATTAAAAAATGGAGATTTCGAAACTCAGGTCGAGAGATGTGAGGAAATTAGCAAATTTGAGGAGGGAGTTGAGAAGAGCGAGTGAGTAAATTAAAATGTTCATACCTGGCTCGTGTGATATCGGATTTTTGTCTTCAAACATGCGAATCGAAGCTAACAACGCTAGCTATAATATAGAATTAAAAAATCAAGATTTTGAAACTCAGATCGAGAGACATGATAAAATTAGCAAATTTGAGGAGGTAGGGGAGAAGACCCCGTGAGTAAATTAAAATGGTCATACCTGGCTCGTGTGATATCGGATTTTTGTGTTCAAACTTGCGAATCGAAGCTAACAACGCTAGCTATGATATAGAATTAAAAAATGGAGATTTCGAAATTCAGGTCGAGAGACGTGACAAAATTAGCAAATTTGAGGAGGTTTTTGAGAAGAGCGAGTGAGTAAATTAAAATGGTCATACCTGGCTTGTGTTATATCGGATTATTGTGTTCAAACATGTGAATCGAAGCTAACAACGCTAGCTATGATATAGAATGAGAAAATCCAGATTTTGAAACTCAGGTCGAGACACATGACGAAATTAGCAAATTTGAGGAGGTTGGGGAGAAGACCCGGTGAGTAAATTAAAATGTTCATACCTGGCTCGTGTGATATCGGATTTTTGTGTTCAAACATGGGAATCGAAGCTAACAACGCTAGCTATGATATCAAATTAAAAAATGGAGATTTAGAAACTCAGGTCGAGAGACGTGAGGAAATTACCAAATTTGAGGAGGGAGTTGCGAAGAGCCAGTGAGTAAATT
Source organism: Azolla caroliniana (assembly GCF_043228905.1). Classification (NCBI taxonomy): domain Eukaryota; kingdom Viridiplantae; phylum Streptophyta; class Polypodiopsida; order Salviniales; family Salviniaceae; genus Azolla; species Azolla caroliniana. Next base: position 21,000,062 of record NW_028230449.1, read on the forward strand.
AAACTGTTCACACCTGGCTCATGTGAAATCGGATTTCTGTGTTCAAACATGCGAATCGAAGCTAACAACGCTAGCTATGATATAGAATTAAAAAGTTATGATTTTGAAACTCAAGTCAAAGGACATGATGAAATTAGCAAATTTGAGGAGGGAGTTGAGAAGAGCGAGTGAGTAAATTAAAATGGTCATAGCTGGCTTGTGTTATATCCGATTATTGTGTTTAAACATGTGAATCGAAGCTAACAACGCTAGCTATGATATAGAATTAGAAAATCCACATTTTGAAACTCAGGTCGAGACACATGACGAAATTAGCAAATTTGAGGAGGTTGGGGAGAAGACCCCGTGAGTAAATTAAAATCGTCATACTGGGCTCGTGTGATATCAGATTTTTGTGTTCAAACATGCGAATCGAAGCTAACAATGCTAGCAACGGTATCGAATTAAAAAATGGAGATTTCGAAACTCAGGTCGAAAGACGTGAGGAAATTAGCAAATTTGAGGAGGGAGTTGAGAAGAGCGAGTGAGTAAATTAAAATGGTCATACCTGGCTTGTGTTATATCGGATTATTGTGTTCAAACATGTGAATCGAAGCTAACAACGCTAGCTATGATATAGAATTAGAAAATCCAGATTTTGAAACTCAGGTCGAGACACATGACGAAATTAGCAAATTTGAGGAGGTTGGGGAAAAGACCCGGTGAGTAAATTAAAATCGTCATACTGGGCTCGTGTGATATCGGATTTTTGTGTTCAAACATGCGAATCGAAGCTAACAACGCTAGCTATAATATAGAATTAAAAAATCAAGATTTTGAAACTCAGATCGAGAGACATGACAAAATTATCAAATTTGAGGAGGTAGGGGAGAAGACCCCGTGAGTAAATTAAAATGGTCATACCTGGCTCGTGTGATATCGGATTTTTGTGTTCAAACATGCGAATCGAAGCTAACAACGCTAGCTATCATATCGAGTTAAAAAATCAAGATTTTGAAACTCAGGTCGAGAGACATGACGAAATTAGCAAATTTGAGGAGGTTTTTGAGAAGAGCGAGTGAGTAAATTAAAATGGTCATACCTGGCTTGTGTTATATCGGATTATTATGTTCAAACATGTGAATCGAAGCTAACAACGCTAGCTATGATATAGAATTAAAAAATCCAGATTTTGAAACTCAGGTCGAGAGACGTGACAAAATTAGCAAATTTGAGGAGGGAGTTCAGAAGACCCCGTGAGTAAATTAAAATCGTCATACCTGGCTTGGGTGATATCGGATTTTTAAGTTCAAACATGCGAATCGAAGCTAACAACGCTAGCTATGATATCGAATTAAAAAATGGAGATTTCGAAACTCAGGTCGAGAGGCGTGAGGAAATTAGCAAATTTGAGGAGGGAGTTGAGAAGAGCGAGTGAGTAAATTAAAATGTTCATACCTGGCTCGTGTGATATCGGATTTTTGTGTTCAAACATGCGAATCGAAGCTAACAACGCTAGCTATAATATAGAATTAAAAAATCAAGATTTTGAAAACTCAAATCGAGAGACATGACAAAATTAGCAAATTTGAGGAGGTAGGGGAGAAGACCCCGTGAGTAAATTAAAATGGTCATACCTGGCTCGTGTGATATCGGATTTTTGTGTTCAAACATGCGAATCGAAGCGAATAACGCTAGCTATCATATCGAGTTAAAAAATCAAGATTTTGAAACTCAGGTCGAAAGACATGACGAAATTAGCAAATTTGAGGAGGGAGTTGAGAAGAGCGAGTGAGTAAATTAAAATGGTCATACCTGGCTTGTGTTATATCGGATTATTGTGTTCAAACATGTGAATCGAAGCTAACAACGTTAGCTATGATATCGAGTTAAAAAATGAAGATTTTGAAACTCAGGTCGAGAGACATGACGAAATTAGCAAATTTGAGGAGGGAGTCGACAAGAGCGAGTGAGTAAATTAAAATGGTCATACCTGGCTTGTGTTATATCGGATTATTGTGTTCATAGAATTAAAAAATCCAGATTTTGAAACTCAGGTCGAGACACATGACGAAATTAGCAAATTTGAGGAGGTTGGGGAGAAGAACCAGTGAGTAAATTAAAATGTTCATACCTGGCTCGTGTGATATCGGATTTTTGTGTTCAAACATGCGAATCGAAGCTAACAACGCTAGCTATGATATAGAGTTAAAAAATCAAGATTTTGAAACTCAGGTCGACAGACGTGACAAAATTAGCAAAGTTGAGGAGGGAGTTGAGAAGAGCGAGGGAGTAAATTAAAGTAATTAAGATTTTGAAACTCAGATCGAGAGACATGACAAAATTAGTATATTTGAGGAGGGAGTTGAGAAGAGCGAGTGAGTAAATTAAAATGGTCATACCTGGCTTGTGTGATATCGGATTATTGTGTTCAAACATGTGAATTGAAGCTAACAACACTAGCTATTATATAGAGTTAAAAAATCAAGATTTTGAAACTTAGGTCGAGAGAGATGACGAAATTAGCAAAGTTGAGGAGGGAGTTGAGAAGAGCGAGTGAGTAAATTAAAATGTTCATAACTGGCTCGTGTGATATCGGATTTTTGTGTTCAAACATGCGAATCGAAGCTAACAACGCTAGCTATAATATAAAATTAAAAAATCAAGATTTTGAAACTCAGATCGAGAGACATGACAAAATTAGCAAATTTGAGGAGGTAGGGGAGAAGACCCCGTGAGTAAATTAAAATGGTCATACCTGGCTCCTGTGATATCGGATTTTTGTGTTCAAACATGCGAATCGAAGCTAATAACGCTAGCTATCATATCGAGTTTAAAAATCAAGATTTTGAAACTCAGGTCGAAAGACATGACGAAATTAGCAAATTTGAGGAGGGAGTTGAGAAAAGCGAGTGAGTAAATTAAAATGGTCATACCTGGCTTGTGCTATATCGGATTATTGTGTTCAAACATGTGAATCGAAGCTAACAACGTTAGCTATGACATCGAGTTAAAAAATGAAGATTTTGAAACTCAGGTCGGAGACATGAGGAAATTAGCAAATTTGAGGAGGGAGTTGACAAGAGCGAGTGAGTAAATTAAAATGGTCATACCTGGCTTGTGTTATATCGGATTATTGTGTTCATAGAATTAAAAAATCCAGATTTTGAAACTCAGGTCGAGACACATGACGAAATTAGCAAATTTGAGGAGGTTGGGGAGAAGAACCAGTGAGTAAATTAAAATGTTCATACCTGGCTCGTGTGATATCGGATTTTTGTGTTCAAACATGCGAATCGAAGCTAACAACGCTAGCTATGATATAGAGTTAAAAAATCAAGATTTTGAAACTCAGGTCGAGAGACGTGACAAAATTAGCAAAGTTGAGGAGGGAGTTGAGAAGAGCGAGTGAGTAAATTAAAGTAATTAAGATTTTGAAACTCAGATCGAGAGACATGACAAAATTAGTATATTTGAGGAGGGAGTTGAGAAGAGCGAGTGAGTAAATTAAAATGGTCATACCTGGCTTGTGTGATATCGGATTATTGTGTTCAAACATGTGAATTGAAGCTAACAACACTAGCTATTATATAGAGTTAAAAAATCAAGATTTTGAAACTCAGGTCGAGAGACATGACGAAATTAGCAAAGTTGAGGAGGGAGTTGAGAAGAGCGAGTGAGTAAATTAAAGTAATTAAGATTTTGAAACTTAGATCGAGAGACGTGACTAAATTAGCATATTTGAGGAGGGAGTTGAGAAGAGCGAGTGAGTAAATTAAAATAGTCATACCTGGCTTGTGTGATATCGGATTATTGTGTTCAAACATGCGAATTGAAGCTAACAACGCTAGCTATGCTATAGAATTAAAAAATCAAGATTTTGAAACTCGGGTCGAGAGATGTGACGATATAAGCAAATTTGAGGAGGGAGTTGAGAAGAGCGAGTGAGTAAATTAAAATGTTCATAACTGGCTCGTGTGATATCGGATTTTTGTGTTCAAACATGCGAATCGAAGCTAACAACGCTAGCTATGATATAGAATTATAAAATGGAGTTTTGGAAACTCAGGTCGAGAGACGTGAGGATATTAGTAAATTTGAGGAGGGAGTTGAGAAGAGCGAGTGAGTAAATTAAAATGTTCATACCTGGCTCGTGTGATATCGGATTTTTGTGCTCAAACATGCGAATCGAAGCTAACAACGCTAGCTATTATATAGAATTCGAAAATCGAGAGTTTGAAACTCAGGTCGAGAGACATGACGAAATTAGCAAATTTGAGGAGGTAGGGGAGAAGACCCGGTGAGTAAATTAAAATGTTCATACCTGGCTCGTGTGATCTCGGATTTTTGTGTTCAAACATGTGAATTGAAGCTAACAACGCTAGCTATGATATAGAATTAGAAAATCATGATTTTGAAACTCAGGTAGAGAGACATGACGGAATTAGCAAATTTGAGGAGGTTAGGGAGAAGACTCGGTGAGTAAATTAAAATGTTCATAACTGGCTCGTGTGATATTAGATTTTTGTGTTCAAACATGCGAATCGAAGCTGACAACATTAGCTATGATATAGAATTATAAAATGGAGTTTTGGAAACTCAGGTCGAGAGACATGAGTATATTAGTAAATTTCAGGAAGGAGTTGAGAAGAGCGAGTGAATAAATTAAAATGTTCATACCTGGCTCGTGTGATATCGGATTTTTGTGTTCAAACATGCGAATTGAAGCTAACAACGCTAGCTATGATATAGAATTAGAAAATCGAGATTTTGAAACTCAGGTCGAGAGATATGATGAAATTAGCAAATTTGAGGAGCTAGGGGAGAAGACCCCGTGAGTAAATTAAAATGTTCATACCTGGCTCGTGTGATCTCGGATTTTTGTGTTCAAACATGTGAATCAAAGCTAACAACGCTAGCTATGATATAGAATTAGAAAATCAAGATTTTGAAACTCAGGTCGAGAGAGATGACGAAATTAGCAAATTTGAGGAGGTTGGGGAGAAGACCCGGTGAGTAAATTAAAATGGTCATACCTGGATCATATGACATCGGATTTTTGTGTTCAAACATGCGAATCGAAGCTGACAACGCTAGCTATGATATAAAATTAAAAAATCAAGATTTCAAAACTCAGGTCGAGAGACATGACGAAATTAGCAAACTTGAGGAGGGAGTTGAGAAGAGCGAGTTAGTAAATTAAAATGTTCATACCTAGCTCGTGTGATATCAGATTTCTGTGTTCAAACATGCGAATCGAGGCTAACAACGCTAGCTATTATATAGAATTAAAAAATCAAGATTTCCGAACTCAGGTCGAGAGACGTGACGATATAAGCAAATTTGAGGAGGGAGTTGAGAAGAGCGAGTTAGTAAATTAAAATGTTCATACCTAGCTCGTGTGATATTAGATTTTTGATTTAAAACATACAAATTGAAGCTAACAAAGCTAGCTATGATATAGAACTAAAAAAACGAGATTTTGAAACTCAGGTCGAGAGACATGACGAAATTAGCAAATTTGAGGAGGGAGTTGAGAAGAGCGAGTGAGTAAATTAAAATGTTCATACCTGGCTCGTGTGATATCAGATTTCTCTGTTCAAACATGCGAATCGAGGCTAACAACGCTAGCTATTATATAGAATTAAAAAATCAAGATTTCAGAACTCAGGTCGAGAGACGTGACGATATAAGCAAATTTGAGGAGGGAGTTGAGAAGAGCGAGTTAGTAAATTAAAATGTTCATACCTAGCTCGTGTGATATCAGATTTCTGATTTCAAACATACAAATCGAAGCTAACAAAGCTAGCTATCATATAGAATTAAAAAATCAAGATTTTGAAACTCAGGTCGAAGGACATGACGAAATTAGCAAATTTGAGGAGGTTGGGGAGAAGACCCGGTGAGTAAATTAAAATGTTCATACCTGGTTCGTGTGATCTCGGAATTTTGAGTTCAAACAGGGGAATCGAAGCTAACAACGCTACCTCTGATATAGAATTAGAAAATCAAGATTTTGAAACTCAGGTCGAGAGACATGACGAAATTAGCAAATTTGAGGAGGTAGGGGAGAAGACCCCGTGAGTAAATTAAAATGTTCATACCTGGCTCGTGTGATCTCGGATTTTTGTGTTCAAACATGTGAATCGAAGCTAATAACGCTAGCTATGATATAGATTTAGAAAATCAAGATTTTGAAACTCAGGTCGAGAGAGATGACGAAATTAGAAAATTTGAGGAGGTAGGGGAGAAGACCCAGTGAGTAAATTAAAATGTTCATACCTGGATCATGTGAATCGAAGCTGACAACGCTAGCTATGATATAGAATTAAAATATCAAGATTTCAAAACTCAGGTCGAGAAACATGCCGAAATTAGCAAATTTGAGGAGGGCGTTGAGAAGAGCGAGTGAGTAAATTAAAATATTCATACCTGGCTCGTGTGATATCGGATTTCTGTGTTCAAACATGCGAATCGAGGATAACAACGCTAGCTATGATATGGAATTAAAAAATCAAGATTTTGAAACTCAGGTCGAGAGACATGACGAAATTACCAAATTTGAGGAGTGAGTTGGGAAGAGCTAGTTGGTAAATTAAAATGTTCATACCTGGCTCGTGTGATATCGGATTTTTGTGTTGAAGCCTGCAAATCGAAGCTAACAACGCTAGCTATGATATGGAATTAAAAAATCAAGATTTTGAAACTCAGGTCGAGAGACATGACGAAATTACCAAACATGAGGAGGGAGTTCAGAGGAGCCCTTGAGTAAATTAAAATATTCATACCTGGGGAGTGTGATATCGGATTTTTGTGTTGAAGCACGCGAATCGAAGCTAACAACGCTAGCTATGATATGGAATTAAAAAATCAAGATTTTGAAACTCAGGTCGAGAGACATGACGAAATTACCAAATTTGAGGAGTGAGTTGGGAAGAGCTTGTAGGTAAATTAAAATGTTCATACCTGGCACGTGTGATATCGGATTTTTGTGTTCAAACATGCGAATCGAAGCTAACAACGCTTGGTATGATATGGAATTAAAAAATCAAGATTTTGAAACTCAGGTCGAGAGACATGACGAAATTACCAAATTTTAGGAATGAGTTGGGAAGAGCTAGTAGGTAAATTAAAATATTCATACCTGGCTCGTGTGATATCGGATTTTTGTATTCAAACATGCGAATCGAAGCTAACAATGCTAGCTATGATATGGAATTAAAAAATCAAGATTTTGAAACTCAGGTCGAGAGACATGACGAAATTACCAAATTTGAGGAGTGAGTTGGGAAGAGCTAGTTGGTAAATTAAAATGTTCATACCTGGCTCGTGTGATATCGGATTTTTGTGTTCAAACATGCGAATCGAAGCTAACAACGCTAGCTATGATATAGAATTAAAAAATCAAGATTTCGAAACTCAGGACGAGAGACATGACGAAATTACCAAATTTGAGGAGTGAGTTGGGAAGAGCTTGTAGGTAAATTAAAATGTTCATACCTGGCACGTGTGATATCGGATTTTTGTGTTCAAACATGCGAATCGAAGCTAACAACGCTTGGTATGATATGGAATTAAAAAATCAAGATTTTGAAACTCAGGTCGAGAGACATGACGAAATTACCAAATTTTAGGAATGAGTTGGGAAGAGCTAGTAGGTAAATTAAAATATTCATACCTGGCTCGTGTGATATCTGATTTTTGTATTCAAACATGCGAATCGAAGCTAACAATGCTAGCTATGATATGGAATTAAAAAATCAAGGTTTTGAAACTCAGGTCGAGAGACATGACGAAATTACCAAATTTGAGGAGTGAGTTGGGAAGAGCTAGTTGGTAAATTAAAATGTTCATACCTGGCTCGTGTGATATCGGATTTTTGTGTTCAAACATGCGAATCGAAGCTAACAACGCTAGCTATGATATAGAATTAAAAAATCAAGATTTCAGAACTCAGGTCGAGAGACGTGACGATATAAGCAAATTTGAGGAGGGAGTTGAGAAGAGCGAGTTAGTAAATTAAAATGTTCATACCTAGCTCGTGTGATATCAGATTTTTGATTTCAAACATACAAATCGAAGCTAACAAAGCTAGCTATCATATAGAATTAAAAAATCAAGATTTTGAAACTCAGGTCGAAGGACATGACGAAATTAGCAAATTTGAGGAGGTTGGGGAGAAGACCCGGTGAGTAAATTAAAATGTTCATACCTGGTTCGTGTGATCTCGGAATTTTGAGTTCAAACAGGGGAATCGAAGCTAACAACGCTACCTCTGATATAGAATTAGAAAATCAAGATTTTGAAACTCAGGTCGAGAGACATGACGAAATTAGCAAATTTGAGGAGGTAGGGGAGAAGACCCCGTGAGTAAATTAAAATGTTCATACCTGGCTCGTGTGATCTCGGATTTTTGTGTTCAAACATGTGAATCGAAGCTAATAACGCTAGCTATGATATAGATTTAGAAAATCAAGATTTTGAAACTCAGGTCGAGAGAGATGACGAAATTAGAAAATTTGAGGAGGTAGGGGAGAAGACCCGGTGAGTAAATTAAAATGTTCATACCTGGATCATGTGAATCGAAGCTGACAACGCTAGCTATGATATAGAATTAAAATATCAAGATTTCAAAACTCAGGTCGAGAAACATGCCGAAATTAGCAAATTTGAGGAGGGCGTTGAGAAGAGCGAGTGAGTAAATTAAAATATTCATACCTGGCTCGTGTGATATCGGATTTCTGTGTTCAAACATGCGAATCGAGGATAACAACGCTAGCTATGATATGGAATTAAAAAATCAAGATTTTGAAACTCAGGTCGAGAGACATGACGAAATTACCAAATTTGAGGAGTGAGTTGGGAAGAGCTAGTTGGTAAATTAAAATGTTCATACCTGGCTCGTGTGATATCAGATTTTTGTGTTGAAGCCTGCAAATCGAAGCTAACAACGCTAGCTATGATATGGAATTAAAAAATCAAGATTTTGAAACTCAGGTCGAGAGACATGACGAAATTACCAAACATGAGGAGGGAGTTCAGAGGAGCCCTTGAGTAAATTAAAATGTTCATACCTGGGGAGTGTGATATCGGATTTTTGTGTTGAAGCACGCGAATTGAAGCTAACAACGCTAGCTATGATATGGAATTAAAAAATCAAGATTTTGAAACTCAGGTCGAGAGACATGACGAAATTACCAAATTTGAGGAGTGAGTTGGGAAGAGCTTGTAGGTAAATTAAAATGTTCATACCTGGCACGTGTGATATCGGATTTTTGTGTTCAAACATGCGAATCGAAGCTAACAACGCTTGGTATGATATGGAATTAAAAAATCAAGATTTTGAAACTCAGGTCGAGAGACATGACGAAATTACCAAATTTTAGGAATGAGTTGGGAAGAGCTAGTAGGTAAATTAAAATATTCATACCTGGCTCGTGTGATATCGGATTTTTGTATTCAAACATGCGAATCGAAGCTAACAATGCTAGCTATGATATGGAATTAAAAAATCAAGATTTTGAAACTCAGGTCGAGAGACATGACGAAATTACCAAATTTGAGGAGTGAGTTGGGAAGAGCTAGTTGGTAAATTAAAATGTTCATACCTGGCTCGTGTGATATCGGATTTTTGTGTTCAAACATGCGAATCGAAGCTAACAACGCTAGCTATGATATAGAATTAAAAAATCAAGATTTCGAAACTCAGGACGAGAGACATGACGAAATTACCAAATTTGAGGAGTGAGTTGGGAAGAGCTTGTAGGTAAATTAAAATGTTCATACCTGGCACGTGTGATATCGGATTTTTGTGTTCAAACATGCGAATCGAAGCTAACAACGCTAGCTATGATATAGAATTAAAAAATCAAGATTTTGAAACTCAGGTCGAGAGACATGACGAAATTACCAAATTTGAGGAATGAGTTGGGAAGAGCTAGTACGTAAATTAAAATGTTCATATCTGGCTCGTGTGATATCGGATTTTTGTGTTCAAACATGCGAATCGAAGCTAACAATGCTAGCTATGATATGGAATTAAAAAATCAAGATTTTGAAACTCAGGTCGAGAGACATGACAAAATTACCAAATTTGAGGAGTGAGTTGGGAAGAGCTAGTTGGTAAATTAAAATGTTCATACCTGGCACGTGTGATATCGGATTTTTGTGTTCAAACATGCGAATCGAAGCTAACAATGCTAGCTATGATATGGAATTAAAAAATCAAGATTTTGAAACTCAGGTCGAGAGACATGACGAAATTACCAAATTTGAGGAGTGAGTTGGGAAGAGCTAGTTGGTAAATTAAAATGTTCATACCTGGCTCGTGTGATATCGGATTTTTGTATTCAAACATGCGAATCGAAGCTAACAATGCTAGCTATGATATAGAATTAAAAAATCAAGATTTTGAAACTCAGGTCGAGAGACATGACGAAATTACCAATTTTGAGGAGTGAGTTGGGAAGAGCTTGTAGGTAAATTAAAATGTTCATACCTGGCTCGTGTGATATCGGATTTTTGTATTCAAACATGCGAATCGAAGCTAACAATGCTAGCTATGATATGGAATTAAAAAATCAAGATTTTGAAACTCAGGTCGAGAGACATGACGAAATTACCAAATTTGAGGAGTGAGTTGGGAAGAGCTAGTTGGTAAATTAAAATGTTCATACCTGGCTCGTGTGATATCGGATTTTTGTGTTCAAACATGCGAATCGAAGCTAGCAATGCTAGCTATGATATGGAATTAAAAAATCAAGATTTTGAAACTCAGGTCGAGAGACATGACGAAATTACCAAATTTGAGCAGTGAGTTGGGAAGAGCTAGTAGGTAAATTAAAATGTTCATACCTGGCTCGTGTGATATCGGATTTTTGTGTTCAAACATTGGAATCGAAGCTAACAATGGTAGCTATGATATGGAATTAAAAAATCAAGATTTTGAAACTCAGGTCGAGAGACATGACGAAATTACCAAACATGAGGAGGGAGTTCAGAGGAGCCCTTGAGTAAATTAAAATGTTCATACCTGGGGAGTGTGATATCGGATTTTTGTGTTGAAGCACGCGAATCGAAGCTAACAACGCTAGCTATGAAATGGAATTAAAAAATCAAGATTTTGAAACTCAGGTCGAGAGACATGACGAAATTACCAAATTTGAGGAGTGAGTTGGGAAGAGCTTGTAGGTAAATTAAAATGTTCATACCTGGCTCGTGTGATATCGGATTTTTGTATTCAAACATGCGAATCGAAGCTAACAATGCTAGCTATGATATGGAATTAAAAAATCAAGATTTTGAAACTCAGGTCGAGAGACATGACGAAATTACCAAATTTGAGGAGTGAGTTGGGAAGAGCTAGTTGGTAAATTAAAATGTTCATACCTGGCTCGTGTAATATCGGATTTTTGTGTTCAAACATGCGAATCGAAGCTAGCAATGCTAGCTATGATATGGAATTAAAAAATCAAGATTTTAAAACTCAGGTCGAGAGACATGACGAAATTACCAAATTTGAGCAGTGAGTTGGGAAGAGCTAGTAGGTAAATTAAAATGTTCATACCTGGCTCGTGTGATATCGGATTTTTGTGTTGAAGCATGCGAATCGAAGCTAACAATGCTTGCTATGATATGGAATTAAAAAATCAAGATTTTGAAACTCAGGTCGAGAGACATGACGAAATTACCAAACATGAGGAGGGAGTTCACAGGAGCCCTTGAGTAAATTAAAATGTTCATACCTGGGGAGTGTGATATCGGATTTTTGTGTTGAAGCACGCGAATCGAAGCTAACAACGCTAGCTATGAAATGGAATTAAAAAATCAAGATTTTGAAACTCAGGTCGAGAGACATGACGAAATTACCAAATTTGAGGAGTGAGTTGGGAAGAGCTAGTTGGTAAATTAAAATGTTCATACCTGGCTCGTGTGATATCGTATTTTTGTGTTCAAACATGCGAATCGAAGCTAACAACGCTAGCTATGATATAGAATTAAAAAATCAAGATTTCGAAACTCAGGACGAGAGACATGACGAAATTACCAAATTTGAGGAGTGAGTTGGGAAGAGCTAGTTGGTAAATTAAAATGTTCATACCTGGCTCGTGTGATATAGGATTTTTGTGTTCAAACATGCGAATCGAAGCTAACAACGCTAGCTATGATATAGAATTAAAAAATCAAGATTTTGAAACTCAGGTCGAGAGACATGACGAAATTACCAAATTTGAGGAATGAGTTGGGAAGAGCTAGTACGTAAATTAAAATGTTCATATCTGGCTCGTGTGATATCGGATTTTTGTGTTCAAACATGCGAATCGAAGCTAACAATGCTAGCTATGATATGGAATTAAAAAATCAAGATTTTGAAACTCAGGTCGAGAGACATGACGAAATTACCAAATTTGAGGAGTGAGTTCAGAGGAGCCCTTGAGTAAATTAATATGTTCATACCTGGCTCGTGTGATATCGGATTTTTGTGTTCAAACATGCGAATCGAAGCTAACAACGCTAGCTATGATATGGAATTAAAAAATCAAGATTTTGAAACTCAGGTCGAGAGACATGACGAAATTACCAAATTTGAGGAGTGAGTTGGGAAGAGCTTGTAGGTAAATTAAAATGTTCATACCTGGCTCGTGTGATATCGGATTTTTGTGTTCAAACATGCGAATCGAAGCTAACAATGCTAGCTATGATATGGAATTAAAAAATCAAGATTTTGAAACTCAGGTCGAAAGACATGACGAAATTACCAAACATGAGGAGGGAGTTAAGAGGAGCCCCTGAGTAAATTAAAATGTTCATACCTGGCTCGTGTGATATCGGATTTTTGTGTTCAAACATGCGAATCGAAGCTAACAACGCTAGCTATGATATGGAATTAAAAAATCAAGATTTTGAAACTCAGGTCGAGAGACATGACGAAATTACCAAATTTGAGGAGTGAGTTGGGAAGAGCTAGTAGGTAAATTAAAATGTTCATACCTGGCTCGTGTGATATCGGATTTTTGTGTTCAAACATGCGAATCGAAGTTAACAACGCTAGCTATGATATGGAATTAAAAAATCAAGATTTTGAAACTCAGGTCGAGAGACATGACGAAATTACCAAATTTGAGGAGTGAGTTGGGAGGAGCTAGTTGGTAAATTAAAATGTTCATACCTGGCTCGTGTGATATCGGATTTTTGTGTTCAAACATGCGAATCGAAGCTAACAATGCTTCCTATGATATGGAACAAAAAAATCAAGATTTTGAAACTCAGGTCGAGAGACATGACGAAATTACCAAATTTGAGGAGGGAGTTCAGAGGAGCCCTTGAGTAAATTAAAATGTTCATACCTGGCTCGTGTGATATCGGATTTTTGTGTTCAAACATGCGAATCGAAGCTAACAATGCTAGCTATGATATGGAATTAAAAAATCAAGATTTTGAAACTCAGGTCGAGAGACATGACGAAATTACCAAATTTGAGGAATGAGTTGGGAAGAGCTAGTAGGTAAATTAAAATGTTCATACCTGGCTCGTGTGATATCGGATTTTTGTGTTCAAGCATGCGAATCGAAGCTAACAACGCTAGCTATGATATGGAATTAAAAAATCAAGATTTTGAAACTCAGGTCGAGAGATATGACGAAATTACCAAATTTGAGGAGTGAGTTGGGAAGAGCTTGTAGGTAAATTAAAATGTTCATACCTGGCTCGTGTGATATCGGATTTTTGTGTTCAAACATGCGAATCGAAGCTAACAACGCTAGCTATGATATGGAATTAAAAAATCAAGATTTTGAAACTCAGGTCGAGAGACATGACGAAATTACCAAATTTGAGGAGTGAGTTGGGAAGAGCTAGTAGGTAAATTAAAATGTTCATACCTGGCTCGTGTGATATCGGATTTTTGTGTTCAAGCATGCGAATCGAAGCTAACAACGCTAGGTATGATATGGAATTAAAAAATCAAGATTTTGAAACTCAGGTCGAGAGACATGATGGAATTAAAAAATTTGAGGAGTGAGTTGGGAAGAGCTAGTTGGTAAATTAAAATGTTCATACCTGGCTCGTGTGATATCGGATTTTTGTGTTGAAGCCTGCAAATCGAAGCTAACAACGCTAGCTATGATATGGAATTAAAAAATCAAGATTTTGAAACTCAAGTCGAGAGACATGACGAAATTACCAAATTTGAGGAGTGAGTTGGGAAGAGCTCGTTGATAAATTAAAATGTTCATACCTGGCTCGTGTGATATCGGATTTTTGTGTTCAAACATGCGAATCGAAGCTAACAACGCTAGCTATGATATGGAATTAAAAAATCAAGATTTTGAAACTCAGGTCGAGAGACATGACGAAATTACCAAACATGAGGAGGGAGTTCAGAGGAGCCCTTGAGTAAATTAAAATGTTCATACCTGGCTCGTGTGATATCGGATTTTTGTGTTCAAACATGCGAATCGAAGCTAACAACGCTAGCTATGATATGGAATTAAAAAATCAAGATTTTGAAACTCAGGTCGAGAGACATGACGAAATTACCAAATTTGAGGAGTGAGTTGTGAAGAGCTCGTTGATAAATTAAAATGTTCATACCTGGCTCGTGTGATATCGGATTTTTGTGTTCAAACATGCGAATCGAAGCTAACAACGCTAGCTATGATATGGAATTAAAAAATCAAGATTTTGAAACTCAGGTCGAGAGACATGACGAAATTACCAAACATGAGGAGGGAGTTCAGAGGAGCCCTTGAGTAAATTAAAATGTTCATACCTGGCTCGTGTGATATCGGATTTTTGTGTTCAAACATGCGAATCGAAGCTAACAACGCTAGCTATGATATGGAATTAAAAAATCAAGATTTTGAAACTCAGGTCGAGAGACATGACGAAATTACCAAATTTGAGGAGTGAGTTGGGAAGAGCTTGTAGGTAAATTAAAATGTTCATACCTGGCTCGTGTGATATCGGATTTTTGTGTTCAAACATGCGAATCGAAGCTAACAATGCTAGCTATGATATGGAATTAAAAAATCAAGATTTTGAAACTCAGGTCGAAAGACATGACGAAATTACCAAACATGAGGAGTGAGTTGGGAAGAGCTAGTAGGTAAATTAAAATGTTCATACCTGGCTCGTGTGATATCGGATTTTTGTGTTCAAACATGCGAATCGAAGCTAACAACGCTAGCTATGATATGGAATTAAAAAATCAAGATTTTGAAACTCAGGTCGAGAGACATGACGAAATTACCAAATTTGAGGAGTGAGTTGGGAAGAGCTAGTAGGTAAATTAAAATGTTCATACCTGGCTCGTGTGATATCGGATTTTTGTGTTCAAACATGCGAATCGAAGTTAACAACGCTAGCTATGATATGGAATTAAAAAATCAAGATTTTGAAACTCAGGTCGAGAGACATGACGAAATTACCAAATTTGAGGAGTGAGTTGGGAGGAGCTAGTTGGTAAATTAAAATGTTCATACCTGGCTCGTGTGATATCGGATTTTTGTGTTCAAACATGCGAATCGAAGCTAACAATGCTTCCTATGATATGGCTCGTGTGATATCGGATTTCTGTGTTGAAGCACGCGAATCGAAGCTAACAACGCTAGCTATGATATGGAATTAAAAAATCAAGATTTTGAAACTCAGGTCGAGAGATATGACGAAATTACCAAATTTGAGGAGGGAGTTCAGAGGAGCCCTTGAGTAAATTAAAATGTTCATACCTGGCTCGTGTGATATCGGATTTTTGTGTTCAAACATGCGAATCGAAGCTAACAACGCTAGCTATGATATGGAATTAAAAAATCAAGATTTTGAAACTCAGGTCGAGAGATATGACGAAATTACCAAATTTGAGGAGTGAGTTGGGAAGAGCTTGTAGGTAAATTAAAATGTTCATACCTGGCTCGTGTGATATCGGATTTTTGTGTTCAAACATGCGAATCGAAGCTAACAACGCTAGCTACGATATGGAATTAAAAAATCAAGATTTTGAAACTCAGGTCAAGAGACATGACGAAATTACCAAACATGAGGAGGGAGTTCAGAGGAGCCCTTGAGTAAATTAAAATGTTCATACCTGGCTCGTGTGATATCGGATTTCTGTGTTGAAGCACGCGAATCGAAGCTAACAATGCTAGCTATGATATGGAATTAAAAAATCAAGATTTTGAAACTCAGGTCGAGAGATATGACGAAATTACCAAATTTGAGGAGTGAGTTGGGAAGAGCTTGTAGGTAAATTAAAATGTTCATACCTGGTTCGTGTGATATCGGATTTTTGTGTTGAAGCCTGCAAATCGAAGCTAACAATGCTAGCTATGATATGGAATTAAAAAATCAAGATTTTGAAACTCAGGTCGAGACACATGACGAAATTACCAAATTTGAGGAGTGAGTTGGGAAGAGCTAGTTGGTAAATTAAAATGTTCATACCTGGCTCGTGTGATATCGGATTTTTGTGTTCAAACATGCGAATCGAAGCTAACAATGCTAGCTATGATATGGAATTAAAAAATCAAGATTTTGAAACTCAGGTCCAGAGACATGACGAAATTACCAAATTTGAGGAGTGAGTTGGGAAGAGCTTGTAGGTAAATTAAAATGTTCATACCTGGCTCGTGTGATATCGGATTTTTGTATTCAAACATGCGAATCGAAGCTAACAAGGCTAGCTATGATATGGAATTAAAAAATCAAGATTTTGAAACTCAGGTCGAGAGACATGACGAAATTACCAAATTTGAGGAGTGAGTTGGGAAGAGCTAGTTGGTAAATTAAAATGTTCATACCTGGCTCGTGTGATATCGGATTTTTGTGTTCAAACATGCGAATCGAAGCTAGCAATGCTAGCTATGATATGGAATTAAAAAATCAAGATTTTGAAACTCAGGTCGAGAGACATGACGAAATTACCAATTTTGAGGAGTGAGTTGGGAAGAGCTAGTAGGTAAATTAAAATGTTCATACCTGGCTCGTGTGATATCGGATTTTTGTGTTCAAACATGCGATTCGAAGCTAACAACACTAGCTATGATATGGAATTAAAAAATCAAGATTTTGAAACTCAGGTCGAGAGACATGACGAAATTACCAAATTTGAGGAATGAGTTGGGAAGAGCTAGTAGGTAAATTAAAATGTTCATACCTGGCTCGTGTGATATCGGATTTTTGTGTACAAACATGCGAATCGAAGCTAACAACGCTAGCTATGATATGGAATTAAAAAATCAAGATTTTGAAACTCAGGTCGAGAGACATGACGAAACTACCAAACATGAGGAGGGAGTTCAGAGGAGCCCTTGAGTAAATTAAAATGTTCATACCTGGCTCGTGTGATATCGGATTTTTGTGTTCAAACATGCGTATCGAAGCTAACAACGCTAGCTATGATATGGAATTAAAAAATCAAGATTTTGAAACTCAGGTCGAGAGACATGACGAAATTACCAAATTTGAGGAGTGAGTTGGGAAGAGCTCGTTGATAAATTAAAATGTTCATACCTGGCTCGTGTGATATCGGATTTTTGTGTTCAAACATGCGAATCGAAGCTAACAATGCTAGCTATGATATGGAATTAAAAAATCAAGATTTTGAAACTCAGGTCAAGAGACATGACGAAATTACCAAACATGAGGAGGGAGTTCAGAGGAGCCCTTGAGTAAATTAAAATGTTCATACCTGGCTCGTGTGATATCGGATTTCTGTGTTGAAGCACGCGAATCGAAGCTAACAACGCTAGCTATGATATGGAATTAAAAAATCAAGATTTTGAAACTCAGGTTGAGAGACATGATGGAATTAAAAAATTTGAGGAGTGAGTTGGGAAGAGCTAGTTGGTAAATTAAAATGTTCATACCTGGCTCGTGTGATATCGGATTTTTGTGTTCAAACATGCGAATCGAAGCTAACAACGCTAGCTATGATATGGAATTAAAAAATCAAGATTTTGAATCTTAGGTCGAGAGACATGACAAAATTACCAAATTTGAGGAATGAGTTGGGAAGAGCTAGTAGGTAAATTAAAATGTTCATATCTGGCTCGTATGATATCGGATTTTTGTGTTCAAACATGCGAATCGAAGCTAACAATGCTAGCTATGATATGGAATTAAAAAATCAAGATTTTGAAACTCAGGTCGAGAGACATGACGAAATTACCAAATTTGAGGAGTGAGTTGGGAAGAGCTCGTAGGTAAATTAAAATGTTCATACCTGGCTCGTGTGATATCGGATTTTTGTGTTCAAACATGCGAATCGAAGCTAACAATGCTAGCTATGATATGGAATTAAAAAATCAAGATTTTGAAACTCAGGTCGAAAGACATGACGAAATTACCAAACATGAGGAGGGAGTTAAGAGGAGCCCCTAAGTAAATTAAAATGTTCATACCTGGCTCGTGTGATATCGGATTTTTGTGTTCAAGCATGCGAATCGAAGCTAACAACGCTAGCTATGATATGGAATTAAAAAATCAAGATTTTGAAACTCAGGTCGAGAGATATGACGAAATTACCAAATTTGAGGAGTGAGTTGGGAAGAGCTTGTAGGTAAATTAAAATGTTCATACCTGGCTCGTGTGATATCGGCTTTTTGTGTTGAAGCCTGCAAATCGAAGCTAACAACGCTAGCTATGATATGGAATTAAAAAATCAAGATTTTGAAACTCAGGTCGAGAGACATGACGAAATTACCAAATTTGAGGAATGAGTTGGGAAGAGCTAGTAGGTAAATTAAAATGTTCATACCTGGCTCGTGTGATATCGGATTTTTGTGTTCAAACATGCGAATCGAAGCTAACAATGCTAGCTATGATATGGAATTAAAAAATCAAGATTTTGAAACTCAGGTCGAGAGACATGACGAAATTACCAAACATGAGGAGGGAGTTCAGAGGAGCCCTTGAGTAAATTAAAATGTTCATACCTGGCTCGTGTGATATCGGATTTTTGTGTTCAAACATGCGAATCGAAGCTAACAACGCTAGCTATGATATGGAATTAAAAAATCAAGATTTTGAAACTCAGGTCGAGAGACATGACGAAATTACCAAATTTGAGGAGTGAGTTGGGAAGAGCTCGTTGATAGATTAAAATGTTCATACCTGGCTCGTGTGATATCGGATTTTTGTGTTCAAACATGCGACTCGAAGCTAACAATGCTAGCTATGATATGGAATTAAAAAATCAAGATTTTGAAACTCAGGTCAAGAGACATGAAGAAATTACCAAACATGAGGAGGGAGTTCAGAGGAGCCCTTGAGTAAATTAAAATGTTCATACCTGGCTCGTGTGATATCGGATTTCTGTGTTGAAGCACGCGAATCGAAGCTAACAACGCTAGCTATGATATGGAATTACAAAATCAAGATTTTGAAACTCAGGTCGAGAGATATGACGAAATTACCAAATTTGAGGAGTGAGTTGGGAAGAGCTTGTAGGTAAATTAAAATGTTCATACCTGGCTCGTGTGATATCGGATTTTTGTGTTCAAACATGCGAATCGAAGCTAACAACGCTAGCTATGATATGGAATTAAAAAATCAAGATTTTGAAACTCAGGTCGAGAGATATGACGAAATTACCAAATTTGAGGAGTGAGTTGGGAAGAGCTTGTAGGTAAATTAAAATGTTCATACCTGGCTCGTGTGATATCGGATTTTTGTGTTCAAACA
Organism: Azolla caroliniana; assembly: GCF_043228905.1. NCBI lineage: Eukaryota > Viridiplantae > Streptophyta > Polypodiopsida > Salviniales > Salviniaceae > Azolla > Azolla caroliniana. Next base: position 21,019,721 of record NW_028230449.1, read on the forward strand.
TGCGAATCGAAGCTAACAACGCTAGCTACGATATGGAATTAAAAAATCAAGATTTTGAAACTCAGGTCAAGAGACATGACGAAATTACCAAACATGAGGAGGGAGTTCAGAGGAGCCCTTGAGTAAATTAAAATGTTCATACCTGGCTCGTGTGATATCGGATTTCTGTGTTGAAGCACGCGAATCGAAGCTAACAATGCTAGCTATGATATGGAATTAAAAAATCAAGATTTTGAAACTCAGGTCGAGAGATATGACGAAATTACCAAATTTGAGGAGTGAGTTGGGAAGAGCTTGTAGGTAAATTAAAATGTTCATACCTGGTTCGTGTGATATCGGATTTTTGTGTTGAAGCCTGCAAATCGAAGCTAACAATGCTAGCTATGATATGGAATTAAAAAATCAAGATTTTGAAACTCAGGTCGAGACACATGACGAAATTACCAAATTTGAGGAGTGAGTTGGGAAGAGCTAGTTGGTAAATTAAAATGTTCATACCTGGCTCGTGTGATATCGGATTTTTGTGTTCAAACATGCGAATCGAAGCTAACAATGCTAGCTATGATATGGAATTAAAAAATCAAGATTTTGAAACTCAGGTCCAGAGACATGACGAAATTACCAAATTTGAGGAGTGAGTTGGGAAGAGCTTGTAGGTAAATTAAAATGTTCATACCTGGCTCGTGTGATATCGGATTTTTGTATTCAAACATGCGAATCGAAGCTAACAAGGCTAGCTATGATATGGAATTAAAAAATCAAGATTTTGAAACTCAGGTCGAGAGACATGACGAAATTACCAAATTTGAGGAGTGAGTTGGGAAGAGCTAGTTGGTAAATTAAAATGTTCATACCTGGCTCGTGTGATATCGGATTTTTGTGTTCAAACATGCGAATCGAAGCTAGCAATGCTAGCTATGATATGGAATTAAAAAATCAAGATTTTGAAACTCAGGTCGAGAGACATGACGAAATTACCAATTTTGAGGAGTGAGTTGGGAAGAGCTAGTAGGTAAATTAAAATGTTCATACCTGGCTCGTGTGATATCGGATTTTTGTGTTCAAACATGCGATTCGAAGCTAACAACACTAGCTATGATATGGAATTAAAAAATCAAGATTTTGAAACTCAGGTCGAGAGACATGACGAAATTACCAAATTTGAGGAATGAGTTGGGAAGAGCTAGTAGGTAAATTAAAATGTTCATACCTGGCTCGTGTGATATCGGATTTTTGTGTACAAACATGCGAATCGAAGCTAACAACGCTAGCTATGATATGGAATTAAAAAATCAAGATTTTGAAACTCAGGTCGAGAGACATGACGAAAATACCAAACATGAGGAGGGAGTTCAGAGGAGCCCTTGAGTAAATTAAAATGTTCATACCTGGCTCGTGTGATATCGGATTTTTGTGTTCAAACATGCGTATCGAAGCTAACAACGCTAGCTATGATATGGAATTAAAAAATCAAGATTTTGAAACTCAGGTCGAGAGACATGACGAAATTACCAAATTTGAGGAGTGAGTTGGGAAGAGCTCGTTGATAAATTAAAATGTTCATACCTGGCTCGTGTGATATCGGATTTTTGTGTTCAAACATGCGAATCGAAGCTAACAATGCTAGCTATGATATGGAATTAAAAAATCAAGATTTTGAAACTCAGGTCAAGAGACATGACGAAATTACCAAACATGAGGAGGGAGTTCAGAGGAGCCCTTGAGTAAATTAAAATGTTCATACCTGGCTCGTGTGATATCGGATTTCTGTGTTGAAGCACGCGAATCGAAGCTAACAACGCTAGCTATGATATGGAATTAAAAAATCAAGATTTTGAAACTCAGGTTGAGAGACATGATGGAATTAAAAAATTTGAGGAGTGAGTTGGGAAGAGCTAGTTGGTAAATTAAAATGTTCATACCTGGCTCGTGTGATATCGGATTTTTGTGTTCAAACATGCGAATCGAAGCTAACAACGCTAGCTATGATATGGAATTAAAAAATCAAGATTTTGAATCTTAGGTCGAGAGACATGACAAAATTACCAAATTTGAGGAATGAGTTGGGAAGAGCTAGTAGGTAAATTAAAATGTTCATATCTGGCTCGTATGATATCGGATTTTTGTGTTCAAACATGCGAATCGAAGCTAACAATGGTAGCTATGATATGGAATTAAAAAATCAAGATTTTGAAACTCAGGTCGAGAGACATGACGAAATTACCAAATTTGAGGAGTGAGTTGGGAAGAGCTAGTTGGTAAATTAAAATGTTCATACCTGGCTCGTGTGATATCGGATTTTTGTGTTCAAACATGCGAATCGAAGCTAACAATGCTAGCTATGATATGGAATTAAAAAATCAAGATTTTGAAACTCAGGTCGAGAGACATGACGAAATTACCAAACATGAGGAGGGAGTTCAGAGGAGCCCTTGAGTAAATTAAAATGTTCATACCTGGCTCGTGTGATATCGGATTTTTGTGTTGAAGCACGCGAATCGAAGCTAACAACGCTAGCTATGATATGGAATTAAAAAATCAAGATTTTGAAACTCAGGTCGACAGACATGACGAAATTACCAAATTTGAGGAGTGAGTTGGGAAGAGCTAGTTGGTAAATTAAAATGTTCATACCTGGCTCGTGTGATATCGGATTTTTGTGTTCAAACATGCGAATCGAAGCTAACAATGCTAGCTATGATATGGAATTAAAAAATCAAGATTTTGAAACTCAGGTCGAGAGACATGACGAAATTACCAAACATGAGGAGGGAGTTCAGAGGAGCCCTTGAGTAAATTAAAATGTTCATACCTGGCTCGTGTGATATCGGATTTTTGTATTCAAACATGCGAATCGAAGCTAACAATGCGAGCTATGATATGGAATTAAAAAATCAAGATTTTGAAACTCAGGTCGAGAGACATGACGAAATTACCAAATTTGAGGAGTGAGTTGGGAAGAGCTAGTTGGTAAATTAAAATGTTCATACCTGGCTCGTGTGATATCGGATTTTTGTGTTCAAACATGCGAATCGAAACTAGCAATGCTAGCTATGATATGGAATTAAAAAATCAAGATTTTGAAACTCAGGTCGAGAGACATGACGAAATTACCAATTTTGAGGAGTGAGTTGGGAAGAGCTAGTAGGTAAATTAAAATGTTCATACCTGGCTCGTGTGATATCGGATTTTTGTGTTCAAACATGCGATTCGAAGCTAACAACACTAGCTATGATATGGAATTAAAAAATCAAGATTTTGAAACTCAGGTCGAGAGACATGACGAAATTACCAAATTTGAGGAATGAGTTGGGAAGAGCTAGTAGGTAAATTAAAATGTTCATACCTGGCTCGTGTGATATCGGATTTTTGTGTTCAAACATTGGAATCGAAGCTAACAATGGTAGCTATGATATGGAATTAAAAAATCAAGATTTTGAAACTCAGGTCGAGAGACATGACGAAATTACCAAACATGAGGAGGGAGTTCAGAGGAGCCCTTGAGTAAATTAAAATGTTCATACCTGGCTCGTGTGATATCGGATTTTTGTGTTGAAGCACGCGAATCGAAGCTAACAACGCTAGCTATGATATGGAATTAAAAAATCAAGATTTTGAAACTCAGGTCGAGAGACATGACGAAATTACCAAATTTGAGGAGTGAGTTGGGAAGAGCTAGTTGGTAAATTAAAATGTTCATACCTGGGGAGTGTGATATCGGATTTTTGTGTTCAAACATGCGAATCGAAGCTAACAATGCTAGCTATGATATGGAATTAAAAAATCAAGATTTTGAAACTCAGGTCGAGAGACATGACGAAATTACCAAATTTGAGGAGTGAGTTGGGAAGAGCTAGTTGGTAAATTAAAATGTTCATACCTGGCTCGTGTGATATCGGATTTTTGTGTTCAAACATGCGAATCGAAGCTAGCAATGCTAGCTATGATATGGAATTAAAAAATCAAGATTTTGAAACTCAGGTCGAGAGACATGACGAAATTACCAATTTTGAGGAGTGAGTTGGGAAGAGCTAGTAGGTAAATTAAAATGTTCATACCTGGCTCGTGTGATATCGGATTTTTGTGTTCAAACATGCGATTCGAAGCTAACAACACTAGCTATGATATGGAATTAAAAAATCAAGATTTTGAAACTCAGGTCGAGAGACATGACGAAATTACCAAATTTGAGGAATGAGTTGGGAAGAGCTAGTAGGTAAATTAAAATGTTCATACCTGGCTCGTGTGATATCGGATTTTTGTGTACAAACATGCGAATCGAAGCTAACAACGCTAGCTATGATATGGAATTAAAAAATCAAGATTTTGAAACTCAGGTCGAGAGACATGACGAAACTACCAAACATGAGGAGGGAGTTCAGAGGAGCCCTTGAGTAAATTAAAATGTTCATACCTGGCTCGTGTGATATCGGATTTTTGTGTTCAAACATGCGTATCGAAGCTAACAACGCTAGCTATGATATGGAATTAAAAAATCAAGATTTTGAAACTCAGGTCGAGAGACATGACGAAATTACCAAATTTGAGGAGTGAGTTGGGAAGAGCTCGTTGATAAATTAAAATGTTCATACCTGGCTCGTGTGATATCGGATTTTTGTGTTCAAACATGCGAATCGAAGCTAACAATGCTAGCTATGATATGGAATTAAAAAATCAAGATTTTGAAACTCAGGTCAAGAGACATGACGAAATTACCAAACATGAGGAGGGAGTTCAGAGGAGCCCTTGAGTAAATTAAAATGTTCATACCTGGCTCGTGTGATATCGGATTTCTGTGTTGAAGCACGCGAATCGAAGCTAACAACGCTAGCTATGATATGGAATTAAAAAATCAAGATTTTGAAACTCAGGTTGAGAGACATGATGGAATTAAAAAATTTGAGGAGTGAGTTGGGAAGAGCTAGTTGGTAAATTAAAATGTTCATACCTGGCTCGTGTGATATCGGATTTTTGTGTTCAAACATGCGAATCGAAGCTAACAACGCTAGCTATGATATGGAATTAAAAAATCAAGATTTTGAATCTTAGGTCGAGAGACATGACAAAATTACCAAATTTGAGGAATGAGTTGGGAAGAGCTAGTAGGTAAATTAAAATGTTCATATCTGGCTCGTATGATATCGGATTTTTGTGTTCAAACATGCGAATCGAAGCTAACAATGGTAGCTATGATATGGAATTAAAAAATCAAGATTTTGAAACTCAGGTCGAGAGACATGACGAAATTACCAAATTTGAGGAGTGAGTTGGGAAGAGCTAGTTGGTAAATTAAAATGTTCATACCTGGCTCGTGTGATATCGGATTTTTGTGTTCAAACATGCGAATCGAAGCTAACAATGCTAGCTATGATATGGAATTAAAAAATCAAGATTTTGAAACTCAGGTCGAGAGACATGACGAAATTACCAAACATGAGGAGGGAGTTCAGAGGAGCCCTTGAGTAAATTAAAATGTTCATACCTGGCTCGTGTGATATCGGATTTTTGTGTTCAAACATGCGATTCGAAGCTAACAACACTAGCTATGATATGGAATTAAAAAATCAAGATTTTGAAACTCAGGTCGAGAGACATGACGAAATTACCAAATTTGAGGAATGAGTTGGGAAGAGCTAGTAGGTAAATTAAAATGTTCATACCTGGCTCGTGTGATATCGGATTTTTGTGTACAAACATGCGAATCGAAGCTAACAACGCTAGCTATGATATGGAATTAAAAAATCAAGATTTTGAAACTCAGGTCGAGAGACATGACGAAACTACCAAACATGAGGAGGGAGTTCAGAGGAGCCCTTGAGTAAATTAAAATGTTCATACCTGGCTCGTGTGATATCGGATTTTTGTGTTCAAACATGCGTATCGAAGCTAACAACGCTAGCTATGATATGGAATTAAAAAATCAAGATTTTGAAACTCAGGTCGAGAGACATGACGAAATTACCAAATTTGAGGAGTGAGTTGGGAAGAGCTCGTTGATAAATTAAAATGTTCATACCTGGCTCGTGTGATATCGGATTTTTGTGTTCAAACATGCGAATCGAAGCTAACAATGCTAGCTATGATATGGAATTAAAAAATCAAGATTTTGAAACTCAGGTCAAGAGACATGACGAAATTACCAAACATGAGGAGGGAGTTCAGAGGAGCCCTTGAGTAAATTAAAATGTTCATACCTGGCTCGTGTGATATCGGATTTCTGTGTTGAAGCACGCGAATCGAAGCTAACAACGCTAGCTATGATATGGAATTAAAAAATCAAGATTTTGAAACTCAGGTTGAGAGACATGATGGAATTAAAAAATTTGAGGAGTGAGTTGGGAAGAGCTAGTTGGTAAATTAAAATGTTCATACCTGGCTCGTGTGATATCGGATTTTTGTGTTCAAACATGCGAATCGAAGCTAACAACGCTAGCTATGATATGGAATTAAAAAATCAAGATTTTGAATCTTAGGTCGAGAGACATGACAAAATTACCAAATTTGAGGAATGAGTTGGGAAGAGCTAGTAGGTAAATTAAAATGTTCATATCTGGCTCGTATGATATCGGATTTTTGTGTTCAAACATGCGAATCGAAGCTAACAATGGTAGCTATGATATGGAATTAAAAAATCAAGATTTTGAAACTCAGGTCGAGAGACATGACGAAATTACCAAATTTGAGGAGTGAGTTGGGAAGAGCTAGTTGGTAAATTAAAATGTTCATACCTGGCTCGTGTGATATCGGATTTTTGTGTTCAAACATGCGAATCGAAGCTAACAATGCTAGCTATGATATGGAATTAAAAAATCAAGATTTTGAAACTCAGGTCGAGAGACATGACGAAATTACCAAACATGAGGAGGGAGTTCAGAGGAGCCCTTGAGTAAATTAAAATGTTCATACCTGGCTCGTGTGATATCGGATTTTTGTGTTGAAGCACGCGAATCGAAGCTAACAACGCTAGCTATGATATGGAATTAAAAAATCAAGATTTTGAAACTCAGGTCGAGAGACATGACGAAATTACCAAATTTGAGGAGTGAGTTGGGAAGAGCTAGTTGGTAAATTAAAATGTTCATACCTGGCTCGTGTGATATCGGATTTTTGTGTTCAAACATGCGAATCGAAGCTAACAATGCTAGCTATGATATGGAATTAAAAAATCAAGATTTTGAAACTCAGGTCGAGAGACATGACGAAATTACCAAACATGAGGAGGGAGTTCAGAGGAGCCCTTGAGTAAATTAAAATGTTCATACCTGGCTCGTGTGATATCGGATTTTTGTATTCAAACATGCGAATCGAAGCTAACAATGCGAGCTATGATATGGAATTAAAAAATCAAGATTTTGAAACTCAGGTCGAGAGACATGACGAAATTACCAAATTTGAGGAGTGAGTTGGGAAGAGCTAGTTGGTAAATTAAAATGTTCATACCTGGCTCGTGTGATATCGGATTTTTGTGTTCAAACATGCGAATCGAAACTAGCAATGCTAGCTATGATATGGAATTAAAAAATCAAGATTTTGAAACTCAGGTCGAGAGACATGACGAAATTACCAATTTTGAGGAGTGAGTTGGGAAGAGCTAGTAGGTAAATTAAAATGTTCATACCAGGCTCGTGTGATATCGGATTTTTGTGTTCAAACATGCGATTCGAAGCTAACAACACTAGCTATGATATGGAATTAAAAAATCAAGATTTTGAAACTCAGGTCGAGAGACATGACGAAATTACCAAATTTGAGGAATGAGTTGGGAAGAGCTAGTAGGTAAATTAAAATGTTCATACCTGGCTCGTGTGATATCGGATTTTTGTGTTCAAACATGCGAATCGAAGCTAACAATGCTAGCTATGATATGGAATTAAAAAATCAAGATTTTGAAACTCAGGTCGAGAGACATGACGAAATTACCAAACATGAGGAGGGAGTTCAGAGGAGCCCTTGAGTAAATTAAAATGTTCATACCTGGCTCGTGTGATATCGGATTTTTGTGTTGAAGCACGCGAATCGAAGCTAACAACGCTAGCTATGATATGGAATTAAAAAATCAAGATTTTGAAACTCAGGTCGAGAGACATGACGAAATTACCAAATTTGAGGAGTGAGTTGGGAAGAGCTAGTTGGTAAATTAAAATGTTCATACCTGGCTCGTGTGATATCGGATTTTTGTGTTCAAACATGCGAATCGAAGCTAACAATGCTAGCTATGATATGGAATTAAAAAATCAAGATTTTGAAACTCAGGTCGAGAGACATGACGAAATTACCAAACATGAGGAGGGAGTTCAGAGGAGCCCTTGAGTAAATTAAAATGTTCATACCTGGCTCGTGTGATATCGGATTTTTGTATTCAAACATGCGAATCGAAGCTAACAATGCGAGCTATGATATGGAATTAAAAAATCAAGATTTTGAAACTCAGGTCGAGAGACATGACGAAATTACCAAATTTGAGGAGTGAGTTGGGAAGAGCTAGTTGGTAAATTAAAATGTTCATACCTGGCTCGTGTGATATCGGATTTTTGTGTTCAAACATGCGAATCGAAACTAGCAATGCTAGCTATGATATGGAATTAAAAAATCAAGATTTTGAAACTCAGGTCGAGAGACATGACGAAATTACCAATTTTGAGGAGTGAGTTGGGAAGAGCTAGTAGGTAAATTAAAATGTTCATACCAGGCTCGTGTGATATCGGATTTTTGTGTTCAAACATGCGATTCGAAGCTAACAACACTAGCTATGATATGGAATTAAAAAATCAAGATTTTGAAACTCAGGTCGAGAGACATGACGAAATTACCAAATTTGAGGAATGAGTTGGGAAGAGCTAGTAGGTAAATTAAAATGTTCATACCTGGCTCGTGTGATATCGGATTTTTGTGTTCAAACATGCGAATCGAAGCTAACAATGCTAGCTATGATATGGAATTAAAAAATCAAGATTTTGAAACTCAGGTCGAGAGACATGACGAAATTACCAAACATGAGGAGGGAGTTCAGAGGAGCCCTTGAGTAAATTAAAATGTTCATACCTGGCTCGTGTGATATCGGATTTTTGTGTTGAAGCACGCGAATCGAAGCTAACAACGCTAGCTATGATATGGAATTAAAAAATCAAGATTTTGAAACTCAGGTCGAGAGACATGACGAAATTACCAAATTTGAGGAGTGAGTTGGGAAGAGCTAGTTGGTAAATTAAAATGTTCATACCTGGCTCGTGTGATATCGGATTTTTGTGTTCAAACATGCGAATCGAAGCTAACAATGCTAGCTATGATATGGAATTAAAAAATCAAGATTTTGAAACTCAGGTCGAGAGACATGACGAAATTACCAAACATGAGGAGGGAGTTCAGAGGAGCCCTTGAGTAAATTAAAATGTTCATACCTGGCTCGTGTGATATCGGATTTTTGTATTCAAACATGCGAATCGAAGCTAACAATGCGAGCTATGATATGGAATTAAAAAATCAAGATTTTGAAACTCAGGTCGAGAGACATGACGAAATTACCAAATTTGAGGAGTGAGTTGGGAAGAGCTAGTTGGTAAATTAAAATGTTCATACCTGGCTCGTGTGATATCGGATTTTTGTGTTCAAACATGCGAATCGAAACTAGCAATGCTAGCTATGATATGGAATTAAAAAATCAAGATTTTGAAACTCAGGTCGAGAGACATGACGAAATTACCAATTTTGAGGAGTGAGTTGGGAAGAGCTAGTAGGTAAATTAAAATGTTCATACCTGGCTCGTGTGATATCGGATTTTTGTGTTCAAACATGCGATTCGAAGCTAACAACACTAGCTATGATATGGAATTAAAAAATCAAGATTTTGAAACTCAGGTCGAGAGACATGACGAAATTACCAAATTTGAGGAATGAGTTGGGAAGAGCTAGTAGGTAAATTAAAATGTTCATACCTGGCTCGTGTGATATCGGATTTTTGTGTTCAAACATTGGAATCGAAGCTAACAATGGTAGCTATGATATGGAATTAAAAAATCAAGATTTTGAAACTCAGGTCGAGAGACATGACGAAATTACCAAACATGAGGAGGGAGTTCAGAGGAGCCCTTGAGTAAATTAAAATGTTCATACCTGGGGAGTGTGATATCGGATTTTTGTGTTCAAGCATGCGAATCGAAGCTAACAATGCTAGCTATGATATGGAATTAAAAAATCAAGATTTTGAAACTCAGGTCGAGAGACATGACGAAATTACCAAATTTGAGGGGTGAGTTGGGAAGAGCTAGTTGGTAAATTAAAATGTTAAGACCTGGGGAGTGTGATATCCGAATTTTGTGTTCAAACATGCGAATCGAAGCTAATAATGCTAGCTATGATATGGAACTAAAAAATCAAGATTTTGAAACTCAGGTCGAGAGACATGATGGAATTAAAAAATTTGAGGAGTGAGTTGGGAAGAGCTAGTTGGTAAATTAAAATGTTCATACCTGGCGAGTGTGATATCGGATTTATGTGTTCAAACATGCGAATCGAAGCTAACAACGCTAGCTATGATATGGAATTAAAAAATCAAGATTTTGAAACTCAGGTCGAGAGACATGACGAAATTACCAAATTTGAGGAATGAGTTGGGAAGAGCTAGTAGGTAAATTAAAATGTTCATACCTGGCTCGTGTGATATCGGATTTTTGTGTTCAAACATGCGAATCGAAGCTAACAATGCTAGCTATGATATGGAATTAAAAAATCAAGATTTTGAAACTCAGGTCGAGAGACATGACGAAATTACCAAACATGAGGAGGGAGTTCAGAGGAGCCCTTGAGTAAATTAAAATGTTCATACCTGGGGAGTGTGATATCGGATTTTTGTGTTCAAGCATGCGAATCGAAGCTAACAACGCTAGCTATGATATGGAATTAAAAAATCAAGATTTTGAAACTCAGGTCGAGAGACATGACGAAATTACCAAATTTGAGGAGTGAGTTGGGAAGAGCTCGTTGATAAATTAAAATGTTCATACCTGGCTCGTGTGATATCGGATTTTTGTGTTCAAACATGCGAATCGAAGCTAACAATGCTAGCTATGATATGGAATTAAAAAATCAAGATTTTGAAACTCAGGTCGAGAGACATGACGAAATTACCAAATTTGAGGAGTGAGTTGGGAAGAGCTAGTTGGTAAATTAAAATGTTCATACCTGGCTCGTGTGATATCGGATTTTTGTGTTCAAACATGCGAATCGAAGCTAGCAATGCTAGCTATGATATGGAATTAAAAAATCAAGATTTTGAAACTCAGGTCGAGAGACATGACGAAATTACCAAATTTGAGGAGTGAGTTGGGAAGAGCTAGTTGGTAAATTAAAATGTTCATACCTGGCTCGTGTGATATCGGATTTTTGTGTTCAAACATGCGAATCGAAGCTAGCAATGCTAGCTATGATATGGAATTAAAAAATCAAGATTTTGAAACTCAGGTCGAGAGACATGACGAAATTACCAATTTTGAGGAGTGAGTTGGGAAGAGCTAGTAGGTAAATTAAAATGTTCATACCTGGCTCGTGTGATATCGGATTTTTGTGTTCAAACATGCGAATCGAAGCTAACAACACTAGCTATGATATGGAATTAAAAAATCAAGATTTTGAAACTCAGGTCGAGAGACATGACGAAATTACCAAATTTGAGGAATGAGTTGGGAAGAGCTAGTAGGTAAATTAAAATGTTCATACCTGGCTCGTGTGATATCGGATTTTTGTGTTCAAACATGCGAATCGAAGCTAACAACGCTAGCTATGATATGGAATTAAAAAATCAAGATTTTGAAACTCAGGTCGAGAGACATGACGAAACTACCAAACATGAGGAGGGAGTTCAGAGGAGCCCTTAGGTAAATTAAAATGTTCATACCTGGCTCGTGTGATATCGGATTTTTGTGTTCAAACATGCGAATCGAAGCTAACAATGCTAGCTATGATATGGAATTAAAAAATCAAGATTTTGAAACTCAGGTCGAGAGACATGACGAAATTACCAAATTTGAGGAGTGAGTTGGGAAGAGCTAGTTGGTAAATTAAAATGTTCATACCTGGCTCGTGTGATATCGGATTTCTGTGTTGAAGCACGCGAATCGAAGCTAACAACGCTAGCTATGATATGGAATTAAAAAATCAAGATTTTGAAACTCAGGTTGAGAGACATGATGGAATTAAAAAATTTGAGGAGTGAGTTGGGAAGAGCTAGTTGGTAAATTAAAATGTTCATACCTGGCTCGTGTGATATCGGATTTTTGTGTTCAAACATGCGAATCGAAGCTAACAACGCTAGCTATGATATGGAATTAAAAAATCAAGATTTTGAATCTTAGGTCGAGAGACATGACAAAATTACCAAATTTGAGGAATGAGTTGGGAAGAGCTAGTAGGTAAATTAAAATGTTCATATCTGGCTCGTATGATATCGGATTTTTGTGTTCAAACATGCGAATCGAAGCTAACAATGCTAGCTATGATATGGAATTAAAAAATCAAGATTTTGAAACTCAGGTCGAGAGACATGACGAAATTACCAAATTTGAGGAGTGAGTTGGGAAGAGCTAGTTGGTAAATTAAAATGTTCATACCTGGCTCGTGTGATATCGGATTTTTGTGTTCAAACATGCGAATCGAAGCTAACAATGCTAGCTATGATATGGAATTAAAAAATCAAGATTTTGAAACTCAGGTCGAGAGACATGACGAAATTACCAAACATGAGGAGGGAGTTCAGAGGAGCCCTTGAGTAAATTAAAATGTTCATACCTGGCTCGTGTGATATCGGATTTTTGTGTTGAAGCACGCGAATCGAAGCTAACAACGCTAGCTATGATATGGAATTAAAAAATCAAGATTTTGAAACTCAGGTCGAGAGACATGACGAAATTACCAATTTTGAGGAGTGAGTTGGGAAGAGCTAGTAGGTAAATTAAAATGTTCATACCTGGCTCGTGTGATATCGGATTTTTGTGTTCAAACATGCGAATCGAAGCTAACAACGCTAGCTATGATATGGAATTAAAAAATCAAGATTTTGAAACCCAGGTCGAGAGACATGACGAAATTACCAAATTTGAGGAGTGAGTTGGGAAGAGCTCGTTGATAAATTAAAATGTTCATACCTGGCTCGTGTGATATCGGATTTTTGTGTTCAAACATGCGAATCGAAGCTAACAATGCTAGCTATGATATGGAATTAAAAAATCAAGATTTTGAAACTCAGGTCGAGAGACATGACGAAATTACCAAATTTGAGGAGTGAGTTGGGAAGAGCTAGTTGGTAAATTAAAATGTTCATACCTGGCTCGTGTGATATCGGATTTTTGTGTTCAAACATGCGAATCGAAGCTAACAATGCTAGCTATGATATGGAATTAAAAAATCAAGATTTTGAAACTCAGGTCGAGAGACATGACGAAATTACCAAACATGAGGAGGGAGTTCAGAGGAGCCCTTGAGTAAATTAAAATGTTCATACCTGGCTCGTGTGATATCGGATTTTTGTGTTCAAACATGCGAATCGAAGCTAGCAATGCTAGCTATGATATGGAATTAAAAAATCAAGATTTTGAAACTCAGGTCGAGAGACATGACGAAATTACCAAATTTGAGGAATGAGTTGGGAAGAGCTAGTAGGTAAATTAAAATGTTCATATCTGGCTCGTGTGATATCGGATTTTTGTGTTCAAACATGCGAATCGAAGCTAACAATGCTAGCTATGATATGGAATTAAAAAATCAAGATTTTGAAACTCAGGTCGAGAGACATGACGAAATTACCAATTTTGAGGAGTGAGTTGGGAAGAGCTAGTAGGTAAATTAAAATGTTCATAGCTGGCTCGTGTGATATCGGATTTTTGTGTTCAAACATGCGAATCGAAGCTAACAATGCTAGCTATGATATGGAATTAAAAAATCAAGATTTTGAAACTCAGGTCGAGACACATGACGAAATTACCAAATTTGAGGAGTGAGTTGGGAAGAGCTTGTAGGTAAATTAAAATGTTCATACCTGGCTCGTGTGATATCGGATTTTTGTATTCAAACATGCGAATCGAAGCTAACAATGCTAGCTATGATATGGAATTAAAAAATCAAGATTTTGAAACTCAGGTCGAGAGACATGACGAAATTACCAAATTTGAGGAGTGAGTTGGGAAGAGCTAGTTGGTAAATTAAAATGTTCATACCTGGCTCGTGTGATATCGGATTTTTGTGTTCAAACATGCGAATCGAAGCTAACAACGCTAGCTATGATATGGAATTAAAAAATCAAGATTTTGAATCTTAGGTCGAGAGACATGACAAAATTACCAAATTTGAGGAATGAGTTGGGAAGAGCTAGTAGGTAAATTAAAATGTTCATATCTGGCTCGTATGATATCGGATTTTTGTGTTCAAACATGCGAATCGAAGCTAACAATGCTAGCTATGATATGGAATTAAAAAATCAAGATTTTGAAACTCAGGTCGAGAGACATGACGAAATTACCAAATTTGAGGAGTGAGTTGGGAAGAGCTAGTTGGTAAATTAAAATGTTCATACCTGGCTCGTGTGATATCGGATTTTTGTGTTCAAACATGCGAATCGAAGCTAACAATGCTAGCTATGATATGGAATTAAAAAATCAAGATTTTGAAACTCAGGTCGAGAGACATGACGAAATTACCAAACATGAGGAGGGAGTTCAGAGGAGCCCTTGAGTAAATTAAAATGTTCATACCTGGCTCGTGTGATATCGGATTTTTGTGTTGAAGCACGCGAATCGAAGCTAACAACGCTAGCTATGATATGGAATTAAAAAATCAAGATTTTGAAACTCAGGTCGAGAGACATGACGAAATTACCAATTTTGAGGAGTGAGTTGGGAAGAGCTAGTAGGTAAATTAAAATGTTCATACCTGGCTCGTGTGATATCGGATTTTTGTGTTCAAACATGCGAATCGAAGCTAACAACGCTAGCTATGATATGGAATTAAAAAATCAAGATTTTGAAACCCAGGTCGAGAGACATGACGAAATTACCAAATTTGAGGAGTGAGTTGGGAAGAGCTCGTTGATAAATTAAAATGTTCATACCTGGCTCGTGTGATATCGGATTTTTGTGTTCAAACATGCGAATCGAAGCTAACAATGCTAGCTATGATATGGAATTAAAAAATCAAGATTTTGAAACTCAGGTCGAGAGACATGACGAAATTACCAAATTTGAGGAGTGAGTTGGGAAGAGCTAGTTGGTAAATTAAAATGTTCATACCTGGCTCGTGTGATATCGGATTTTTGTGTTCAAACATGCGAATCGAAGCTAACAATGCTAGCTATGATATGGAATTAAAAAATCAAGATTTTGAAACTCAGGTCGAGAGACATGACGAAATTACCAAACATGAGGAGGGAGTTCAGAGGAGCCCTTGAGTAAATTAAAATGTTCATACCTGGCTCGTGTGATATCGGATTTTTGTGTTCAAACATGCGAATCGAAGCTAGCAATGCTAGCTATGATATGTAATTAAAAAATCAAGATTTTGAAACTCAGGTCGAGAGACATGACGAAATTACCAAATTTGAGGAATGAGTTGGGAAGAGCTAGTAGGTAAATTAAAATGTTCATATCTGGCTCGTGTGATATCGGATTTTTGTGTTCAAACATGCGAATCGAAGCTAACAATGCTAGCTATGATATGGAATTAAAAAATCAAGATTTTGAAACTCAGGTCGAGAGACATGACGAAATTACCAATTTTGAGGAGTGAGTTGGGAAGAGCTAGTAGGTAAATTAAAATGTTCATAGCTGGCTCGTGTGATATCGGATTTTTGTGTTCAAACATGCGAATCGAAGCTAACAATGCTAGCTATGATATGGAATTAAGAAATCAAGATTTTGAAACTCAGGTCGAGACACATGACGAAATTACCAAATTTGAGGAGTGAGTTGGGAAGAGCTTGTAGGTAAATTAAAATGTTCATACCTGGCTCGTGTGATATCGGATTTTTGTATTCAAACATGCGAATCGAAGCTAACAATGCTAGCTATGATATGGAATTAAAAAATCAAGATTTTGAAACTCAGGTCGAGAGACATGACGAAATTACCAAATTTGAGGAGTGAGTTGGGAAGAGCTAGTTGGTAAATTAAAATGTTCATACCTGGCTCGTGTGATATCGGATTTTTGTGTTCAAACATGCGAATCGAAGCTAGCAATGCTAGCTATGATATGGAATTAAAAAATCAAGATTTTGAAACTCAGGTCGAGAGACATGACGAAATTACCAATTTTGAGGAGTGAGTTGGGAAGAGCTAGTAGGTAAATTAAAATGTTCATACCTGGCTCGTGTGATATCGGATTTTTGTGTTCAAACATGCGAATCAAAGCTAACAACACTAGCTATGATATGGAATTAAAAAATCAAGATTTTGAAACTCAGGTCGAGAGACATGACGAAATTACCAAATTTGAGGAATGAGTTGGGAAGAGCTAGTAGGTAAATTAAAATGTTCATACCTGGCTCGTGTGATATCGGATTTTTGTGTTCAAACATGCGAATCGAAGCTAATAATGCTAGCTATGATATGGAATTAAAAAATCAAGATTTTGAAACTCAGGTCGAGAGACATGACGAAATTACCAAACATGAGGAGGGAGTTCAGAGGAGCCCTTGAGTAAATTAAAATGTTCATACCTGGGGAGTGTGATATCGGATTTTTGTGTTCAAGCATGCGAATCGAAGCTAACAATGCTAGCTATGATATGGAATTAAAAAATCAAGATTTTGAAACTCAGGTCGAGAGACATGACGAAATTACCAAATTTGAGGCGTGAGTTGGGAAGAGCTAGTTGGTAAATTAAAATGTTAAGACCTGGGGAGTGTGATATCGGAATTTTGTGTTCAAACATGCGAATCGAAGCTAATAATGCTAGCTATGATATGGAACTAAAAAATCAAGATTTTGAAACTCAGGTCGAGAGACATGATGGAATTAAAAAATTTGAGGAGTGAGTTGGGAAGAGCTAGTTGGTAAATTAAAATGTTCATACCTGGCGAGTGTGATATCGGATTTATGTGTTCAAACATGCGAATCGAAGCTAACAACGCTAGCTATGATATGGAATTAAAAAATCAAGATTTTGAAACTCAGGTCGAGAGACATGACGAAATTACCAATTTTGAGGAGTGAGTTGGGAAGAGCTCGTTGATAAATTAAAATGTTCATACCTGGCTCGTGTGATATCGGATTTTTGTGTTCAAACATGCGAATCGAAGCTAGCAATGCTAGCTATGATATGGAATTAAAAAATCAAGATTTTGAAACTCAGGTCGAGAGACATGACGAAATTACCAATTTTGAGGAGTGAGTTGGGAAGAGCTAGTAGGTAAATTAAAATGTTCATACCTGGCTCGTGTGATATCGGATTTTTGTGTTCAAACATGCGAATCAAAGCTAACAACACTAGCTATGATATGGAATTAAAAAATCAAGATTTTGAAACTCAGGTCGAGAGACATGACGAAATTACCAAATTTGAGGAATGAGTTGGGAAGAGCTAGTAGGTAAATTAAAATGTTCATACCTGGCTCGTGTGATATCGGATTTTTGTGTTCAAACATGCGAATCGAAGCTAATAATGCTAGCTATGATATGGAATTAAAAAATCAAGATTTTGAAACTCAGGTCGAGAGACATGACGAAATTACCAAACATGAGGAGGGAGTTCAGAGGAGCCCTTGAGTAAATTAAAATGTTCATACCTGGGGAGTGTGATATCGGATTTTTGTGTTCAAGCATGCGAATCGAAGCTAACAATGCTAGCTATGATATGGAATTAAAAAATCAAGATTTTGAAACTCAGGTCGAGAGACATGACGAAATTACCAAATTTGAGGCGTGAGTTGGGAAGAGCTAGTTGGTAAATTAAAATGTTAAGACCTGGGGAGTGTGATATCGGAATTTTGTGTTCAAACATGCGAATCGAAGCTAATAATGCTAGCTATGATATGGAACTAAAAAATCAAGATTTTGAAACTCAGGTCGAGAGACATGATGGAATTAAAAAATTTGAGGAGTGAGTTGGGAAGAGCTAGTTGGTAAATTAAAATGTTCATACCTGGCGAGTGTGATATCGGATTTATGTGTTCAAACATGCGAATCGAAGCTAACAACGCTAGCTATGATATGGAATTAAAAAATCAAGATTTTGAAACTCAGGTCGAGAGACATGACGAAATTACCAATTTTGAGGAGTGAGTTGGGAAGAGCTCGTTGATAAATTAAAATGTTCATACCTGGCTCGTGTGATATCGGATTTTTGTGTTCAAACATGCGAATCGAAGCTAACAATGCTAGCTATGATATGGAATTAAAAAATCAAGATTTTGAAACTCAGGTCGAGAGACATGACGAAATTACCAAATTTGAGGAGTGAGTTGGGAAGAGCTAGTTGGTAAATTAAAATGTTCATACCTGGCTCGTGTGATATCGGATTTTTGTGTTCAAACATGCGAATCGAAGCTAACAATGCTAGCTATGATATGGAATTAAAAAATCAAGATTTTGAAACTCAGGTCGAGAGACATGACGAAATTACCAAACATGAGGAGGGAGTTCAGAGGAGCCCTTGAGTAAATTAAAATGTTCATACCTGGCTCGTGTGATATCGGATTTTTGTGTTCAAGCATGCGAATCGAAGCTAACAATGCTAGCTATGATATGGAATTAAAAAATCAAGATTTTGAAACACAGGTCGAGAGACATGACGAAATTACCAAATTTGAGGAGTGAGTTGGGAAGAGCTAGTTGGTAAATTAAAATGTTAAGACCTGGGGAGTGTGATATCGGAATTTTGTGTTCAAACATGCGAATCGAAGCTAATAATGCTAGCTATGATATGGAACTAAAAAATCAAGATTTTGAAACTCAGGTCGAGAGACATGATGGAATTAAAAAATTTGAGGAGTGAGTCTGGAAGAGCTAGTTGGTAAATTAAAATGTTCATACCTGGCGAGTGTGATATCGGATTTATGTGTTCAAACATGCGAATCGTAGCTAACAACGCTAGCTATGATATGGAATTAAAAAATCAAGATTTTGAAACTCAGATCGAGAGACATGACGAAATTACCAAATTTGAGGAATGAGTTGGGAAGAGCTAGTAGGTAAATTAAAATGTTCATACCTGGCTCGTGTGATATCGGATTTTTGTGTTCAAACATGCGAATCGAAGCTAACAATGCTAGCTATGATATGGAATTAAAAAATCAAGATTTTGAAACTTAGGTCGAGAGAGATGACGAAATTACCAAACATGAGGAGGGAGTTCAGAGGAGCCCTTGAGTAAATTAAAATGTTCATACCTGGGGAGTGTGATATCGGATTTTTGTGTTCAAGCATGCGAATCGAAGCTAACAACGCTAGCTATGATATGGAATTAAAAAATCAAGATTTTGAAACTCAGGTCGAGAGATATGACGAAATTACCAAATTTGAGGAGTGAGTTGGGAAGAGCTTGTAGGTAAATTAAAATGTTCATACCTGGCTCGTGTGATATCGGATTTTTGTGTTCAAACATGCGAATCGAAGCTAACAATGCTAGCTATGATATGGAATTAAAAAATCAAGATTTTGAAACTCAGGTCGAGAGACATGACGAAATTACCAAACATGAGGAGGGAGTTCAGAGGAGCCCTTGAGTAAATTAAAATGTTCATACCTGGGGAGTGTGATATCGGATTTTTGTGTTCAAGCATGCGAATCGAAGCTAACAACGCTAGCTATGATATGGAATTAAAAAATCAAGATTTTGAAACTCAGGTCGAGAGATATGACGAAATTACCAAATTTGAGGAGTGAGTTGGGAAGAGCTTGTAGGTAAATTAAAATGTTCATACCTGGCTCGTGTGATATCGGATTTTTGTGTTCAAACATGCGAATCGAAGCTAACAATGCTAGCTATGATATGGAATTAAAAAATCAAGATTTTGAAACTCAGGTCGAAAGACATGACGAAATTACCAAACATGAGGAGGGAGTTCAGAGGAGCCCCTGAGTAAATTAAAATGTTCATACCTGGCTCATGTGATATCGGATTTTTGTGTTCAAGCATGCGAATCGAAGGTAACAACGCTAGCTATGATATAGAATTAAAAAATCAAGATTTTGAAACTCAGGTCGAGAGATATGACGAAATTACCAAATTTGAGGAGTGAGTTGGGAAGAGCTTGTAGGTAAATTAAAATGTTCATACCTGGCTCGTGTGATATCGGATTTTTGTGTTCAAACATGCGAATCGAAGCTAACAATGCTAGCTATGATATGGAATTAAAAAATCAAGATTTTGAAACTCAGGTCGAAAGACATGACGAAATTACCAAACATGAGGAGGGAGTTCAGAGGAGCCCCTGAGTAAATTAAAATGTTCATACCTGGCTCATGTGATATCGGATTTTTGTGTTCAAGCATGCGAATCGAAGGTAACAACGCTAGCTATGATATGGAATTAAAAAATCAAGATTTTGAAACTCAGGTCGAGAGATATGACGAAATTACCAAATTTGAGGAGTGAGTTGGGAAGAGCTTGTAGGTAAATTAAAATGTTCATACCTGGCTCGTGTGATATCGGATTTTTGTGTTGAAGCCTGCAAATCGAAGCTAACAACGCTAGCTATGATATGGAATTAAAAAATCAAGATTTTGAAACTCAGGTCGAGAGACATGACGAAATTACCAAACATGAGGAGGGAGTTCAGAGGAGCCCTTGAGTAAATTAAAATGTTCATACCTGGCTCGTGTGATATCGGATTTTTGTATTCAAACATGCGAATCGAAGCTAACAATGCGAGCTATGATATGGAATTAAAAAATCAAGAGTTTGAAACTCAGGTCGAGAGACATGACGAAATTACCAAATTTGAAGAGTGAGTTGGGAAGAGCTAGTTGGTAAATTAAAATGTTCATACCTGGCTCGTGTGATATCGGATTTTTGTGTTCAAACATGCGAATCGAAATTAGCAATGCTAGCTATGATATGGAATTAAAAAATCAAGATTTTGAAACTCAGGTCGAGAGACATGACGAAATTACCAATTTTGAGGAGTGAGTTGGGAAGAGCTAGTAGGTAAATTAAAATGTTCATACCTGGCTCGTGTGATATCGGATTTTTGTGTTCAAACATGCGATTCGAAGCTAACAACACTAGCTATGATATGGAATTAAAAAATCAAGATTTTGAAACTCAGGTCGAGAGACATGACGAAATTACCAAACATGAGGAGGGAGTTCAGAGGAGCCCTTGAGTAAATTAAAATGTTCATACCTGGGGAGTGTGATATCGGATTTTTGTGTTCAAGCATGCGAATCGAAGCTAACAACGCTAGCTATGATATGGAATTAAAAAATCAAGATTTTGAAACTCAGGTCGAGAGATATGACGAAATTACCAAATTTGAGGAGTGAGTTGGGAAGAGCTTGTAGGTAAATTAAAATGTTCATACCTGGCTCGTGTGATATCGGATTTTTGTGTTCAAACATGCGAATCGAAGCTAACAATGCTAGCTATGATATGGAATTAAAAAATCAAGATTTTGAAACTCAGGTCGAAAGACATGACGAAATTACCAAACATGAGGAGGGAGTTCAGAGGAGCCCCTGAGTAAATTAAAATGTTCATACCTGGCTCATGTGATATCGGATTTTTGTGTTCAAGCATGCGAATCGAAGGTAACAACGCTAGCTATGATATAGAATTAAAAAATCAAGATTTTGAAACTCAGGTCGAGAGATATGACGAAATTACCAAATTTGAGGAGTGAGTTGGGAAGAGCTTGTAGGTAAATTAAAATGTTCATACCTGGCTCGTGTGATATCGGATTTTTGTGTTCAAACATGCGAATCGAAGCTAACAATGCTAGCTATGATATGGAATTAAAAAATCAAGATTTTGAAACTCAGGTCGAAAGACATGACGAAATTACCAAACATGAGGAGGGAGTTCAGAGGAGCCCCTGAGTAAATTAAAATGTTCATACCTGGCTCATGTGATATCGGATTTTTGTGTTCAAGCATGCGAATCGAAGGTAACAACGCTAGCTATGATATGGAATTAAAAAATCAAGATTTTGAAACTCAGGTCGAGAGATATGACGAAATTACCAAATTTGAGGAGTGAGTTGGGAAGAGCTTGTAGGTAAATTAAAATGTTCATACCTGGCTCGTGTGATATCGGATTTTTGTGTTGAAGCCTGCAAATCGAAGCTAACAACGCTAGCTATGATATGGAATTAAAAAATCAAGATTTTGAAACTCAGGTCGAGAGACATGACGAAATTACCAAACATGAGGAGGGAGTTCAGAGGAGCCCTTGAGTAAATTAAAATGTTCATACCTGGCTCGTGTGATATCGGATTTTTGTATTCAAACATGCGAATCGAAGCTAACAATGCGAGCTATGATATGGAATTAAAAAATCAAGAGTTTGAAACTCAGGTCGAGAGACATGACGAAATTACCAAATTTGAAGAGTGAGTTGGGAAGAGCTAGTTGGTAAATTAAAATGTTCATACCTGGCTCGTGTGATATCGGATTTTTGTGTTCAAACATGCGAATCGAAATTAGCAATGCTAGCTATGATATGGAATTAAAAAATCAAGATTTTGAAACTCAGGTCGAGAGACATGACGAAATTACCAATTTTGAGGAGTGAGTTGGGAAGAGCTAGTAGGTAAATTAAAATGTTCATACCTGGCTCGTGTGATATCGGATTTTTGTGTTCAAACATGCGATTCGAAGCTAACAACACTAGCTATGATATGGAATTAAAAAATCAAGATTTTGAAACTCAGGTCGAGAGACATGACGAAATTACCAAATTTGAGGAATGAGTTGGGAAGAGCTAGTAGGTAAATTAAAATGTTCATACCTGGCTCGTGTGATATCGGATTTTTGTGTTCAAACATTGGAATCGAAGCTAACAATGCTAGCTATGATATGGAATTAAAAAATCAAGATTTTGAAACTCAGGTCGAGAGACATGACGAAATTACCAAACATGAGGAGGGAGTTCAGAGGAGCCCTTGAGTAAATTAAAATGTTCATACCTGGGGAGTGTGATATCGGATTTTTGTGTTCAAGCATGCGAATCGAAGCTAACAATGCTAGCTATGATATGGAATTAAAAAATCAAGATTTTGAAACTCAGGTCGAGAGACATGACGAAATTACCAAATTTGAGGGGTGAGTTGGGAAGAGCTAGTTGGTAAATTAAAATGTTAAGACCTGGGGAGTGTGATATCGGAATTTTGTGTTCAAACATGCGAATTTAAGCTAATAATGCTAGCTATGATATGGAACTAAAAAATCAAGATTTTGAAACTCAGGTCGAGAGACATGATGGAATTAAAAAATTTGAGGAGTGAGTTGGGAAGAGCTAGTTGGTAAATTAAAATGTTCATACCTGGCGAGTGTGATATCGGATTTATGTGTTTAAACATGCGAATCGAAGCTAACAACGCTAGCTATGATATGGAATTAAAAAATCAAGATTTTGAAACTCAGGTCGAGAGACATGACGAAATTACCAAATTTGAGGCGTGAGTTGGGAAGAGCTAGTTGGTAAATTAAAATGTTAAGACCTGGGGAGTGTGATATCGGAATTTTGTGTTCAAACATGCGAATCGAAGCTAATAATGCTAGCTATGATATGGAACTAAAAAATCAAGATTTTGAAACTCAGGTCGAGAGACATGATGGAATTAAAAAATTTGAGGAGTGAGTTGGGAAGAGCTAGTTGGTAAATTAAAATGTTCATACCTGGCGAGTGTGATATCGGATTTATGTGTTCAAACATGCGAATCGAAGCTAACAACGCTAGCTATGATATGGAATTAAAAAATCAAGATTTTGAAACTCAGGTCGAGAGACATGACGAAATTACCAATTTTGAGGAGTGAGTTGGGAAGAGCTCGTTGATAAATTAAAATGTTCATACCTGGCTCGTGTGATATCGGATTTTTGTGTTCAAACATGCGAATCGAAGCTAACAATGCTAGCTATGATATGGAATTAAAAAATCAAGATTTTGAAACTCAGGTCGAGAGACATGACGAAATTACCAAATTTGAGGAGTGAGTTGGGAAGAGCTAGTTGGTAAATTAAAATGTTCATACCTGGCTCGTGTGATATCGGATTTTTGTGTTCAAACATGCGAATCGAAGCTAACAATGCTAGCTATGATATGGAATTAAAAAATCAAGATTTTGAAACTCAGGTCGAGAGACATGACGAAATTACCAAACATGAGGAGGGAGTTCAGAGGAGCCCTTGAGTAAATTAAAATGTTCATACCTGGCTCGTGTGATATCGGATTTTTGTGTTCAAGCATGCGAATCGAAGCTAACAATGCTAGCTATGATATGGAATTAAAAAATCAAGATTTTGAAACACAGGTCGAGAGACATGACGAAATTACCAAATTTGAGGAGTGAGTTGGGAAGAGCTAGTTGGTAAATTAAAATGTTAAGACCTGGGGAGTGTGATATCGGAATTTTGTGTTCAAACATGCGAATCGAAGCTAATAATGCTAGCTATGATATGGAACTAAAAAATCAAGATTTTGAAACTCAGGTCGAGAGACATGATGGAATTAAAAAATTTGAGGAGTGAGTCTGGAAGAGCTAGTTGGTAAATTAAAATGTTCATACCTGGCGAGTGTGATATCGGATTTATGTGTTCAAACATGCGAATCGAAGCTAACAACGCTAGCTATGATATGGAATTAAAAAATCAAGATTTTGAAACTCAGATCGAGAGACATGACGAAATTACCAAATTTGAGGAATGAGTTGGGAAGAGCTAGTAGGTAAATTAAAATGTTCATACCTGGCTCGTGTGATATCGGATTTTTGTGTTCAAACATGCGAATCGAAGCTAACAATGCTAGCTATGATATGGAATTAAAAAATCAAGATTTTGAAACTTAGGTCGAGAGAGATGACGAAATTACCAAACATGAGGAGGGAGTTCAGAGGAGCCCTTGAGTAAATTAAAATGTTCATACCTGGGGAGTGTGATATCGGATTTTTGTGTTCAAGCATGCGAATCGAAGCTAACAACGCTAGCTATGATATGGAATTAAAAAATCAAGATTTTGAAACTCAGGTCGAGAGATATGACGAAATTACCAAATTTGAGGAGTGAGTTGGGAAGAGCTTGTAGGTAAATTAAAATGTTCATACCTGGCTCGTGTGATATCGGATTTTTGTGTTCAAACATGCGAATCGAAGCTAACAATGCTAGCTATGATATGGAATTAAAAAATCAAGATTTTGAAACTCAGGTCGAGAGACATGACGAAATTACCAAACATGAGGAGGGAGTTCAGAGGAGCCCTTGAGTAAATTAAAATGTTCATACCTGGGGAGTGTGATATCGGATTTTTGTGTTCAAGCATGCGAATCGAAGCTAACAACGCTAGCTATGATATGGAATTAAAAAATCAAGATTTTGAAACTCAGGTCGAGAGATATGACGAAATTACCAAATTTGAGGAGTGAGTTGGGAAGAGCTTGTAGGTAAATTAAAATGTTCATACCTGGCTCGTGTGATATCGGATTTTTGTGTTCAAACATGCGAATCGAAGCTAACAATGCTAGCTATGATATGGAATTAAAAAATCAAGATTTTGAAACTCAGGTCGAAAGACATGACGAAATTACCAAACATGAGGAGGGAGTTCAGAGGAGCCCCTGAGTAAATTAAAATGTTCATACCTGGCTCATGTGATATCGGATTTTTGTGTTCAAGCATGCGAATCGAAGGTAACAACGCTAGCTATGATATAGAATTAAAAAATCAAGATTTTGAAACTCAGGTCGAGAGATATGACGAAATTACCAAATTTGAGGAGTGAGTTGGGAAGAGCTTGTAGGTAAATTAAAATGTTCATACCTGGCTCGTGTGATATCGGATTTTTGTGTTCAAACATGCGAATCGAAGCTAACAATGCTAGCTATGATATGGAATTAAAAAATCAAGATTTTGAAACTCAGGTCGAAAGACATGACGAAATTACCAAACATGAGGAGGGAGTTCAGAGGAGCCCCTGAGTAAATTAAAATGTTCATACCTGGCTCATGTGATATCGGATTTTTGTGTTCAAGCATGCGAATCGAAGGTAACAACGCTAGCTATGATATGGAATTAAAAAATCAAGATTTTGAAACTCAGGTCGAGAGATATGACGAAATTACCAAATTTGAGGAGTGAGTTGGGAAGAGCTTGTAGGTAAATTAAAATGTTCATACCTGGCTCGTGTGATATCGGATTTTTGTGTTGAAGCCTGCAAATCGAAGCTAACAACGCTAGCTATGATATGGAATTAAAAAATCAAGATTTTGAAACTCAGGTCGAGAGACATGACGAAATTACCAAACATGAGGAGGGAGTTCAGAGGAGCCCTTGAGTAAATTAAAATGTTCATACCTGGCTCGTGTGATATCGGATTTTTGTATTCAAACATGCGAATCGAAGCTAACAATGCGAGCTATGATATGGAATTAAAAAATCAAGAGTTTGAAACTCAGGTCGAGAGACATGACGAAATTACCAAATTTGAAGAGTGAGTTGGGAAGAGCTAGTTGGTAAATTAAAATGTTCATACCTGGCTCGTGTGATATCGGATTTTTGTGTTCAAACATGCGAATCGAAATTAGCAATGCTAGCTATGATATGGAATTAAAAAATCAAGATTTTGAAACTCAGGTCGAGAGACATGACGAAATTACCAATTTTGAGGAGTGAGTTGGGAAGAGCTAGTAGGTAAATTAAAATGTTCATACCTGGCTCGTGTGATATCGGATTTTTGTGTTCAAACATGCGATTCGAAGCTAACAACACTAGCTATGATATGGAATTAAAAAATCAAGATTTTGAAACTCAGGTCGAGAGACATGACGAAATTACCAAATTTGAGGAATGAGTTGGGAAGAGCTAGTAGGTAAATTAAAATGTTCATACCTGGCTCGTGTGATATCGGATTTTTGTGTTCAAACATTGGAATCGAAGCTAACAATGCTAGCTATGATATGGAATTAAAAAATCAAGATTTTGAAACTCAGGTCGAGAGACATGACGAAATTACCAAACATGAGGAGGGAGTTCAGAGGAGCCCTTGAGTAAATTAAAATGTTCATACCTGGGGAGTGTGATATCGGATTTTTGTGTTCAAGCATGCGAATCGAAGCTAACAATGCTAGCTATGATATGGAATTAAAAAATCAAGATTTTGAAACTCAGGTCGAGAGACATGACGAAATTACCAAATTTGAGGGGTGAGTTGGGAAGAGCTAGTTGGTAAATTAAAATGTTAAGACCTGGGGAGTGTGATATCGGAATTTTGTGTTCAAACATGCGAATTTAAGCTAATAATGCTAGCTATGATATGGAACTAAAAAATCAAGATTTTGAAACTCAGGTCGAGAGACATGATGGAATTAAAAAATTTGAGGAGTGAGTTGGGAAGAGCTAGTTGGTAAATTAAAATGTTCATACCTGGCGAGTGTGATATCGGATTTATGTGTTTAAACATGCGAATCGAAGCTAACAACGCTAGCTATGATATGGAATTAAAAAATCAAGATTTTGAAACTCAGGTCGAGAGACATGACGAAATTACCAATTTTGAGGAATGAGTTGGGAAGAGCTAGTAGGTAAATTAAAATGTTCATACCTGGCTCGTGTGATATCGGATTTTTGTGTTCAAACATGCGAATCGAAGCTAACAATGCTAGCTATGATATGGAATTAAAAAATCAAGATTTTGAAACTCAGGTCGAGAGACATGACGAAATTACCAAATTTGAGGAATGAGTTGAGAAGAGCTAGTAGGTAAATTAAAATGTTCAGACCTGGGGAGTGTGATATCGGAATTTTGTGTTCAAACATGCGAATCGAAGCTAATAATGCTAGCTATGATATGGAATTAAAAAATCAAGATTTTGAAACGCAGGTCGAGAGACATGATGGAATTAAAAAATTTGAGGAGTGAGTTGGGAAGAGCTAGTTGGTAAATTAAAATGTTCATACCTAGCTCGTGTGATATCGGATTTTTGTGTTCAAACATGCGATTCGAAGCTAACAACACTAGCTATGATATGGAATTAAAAAATCAAGATTTTGAAACTCAGGTCGAGAGACATGACGAAATTGCCAAATTTGAGGAATGAGTTGGGAAGAGCTAGTAGGTAAATTAAAATGTTCATACCTGGCTCGTGTGATATCGGATTTTTGTGTTCAAACATGCGAATCGAAGCTAACAATGCTAGCTATGATATGGAATTAAAAAATCAAGATTTTGAAACTCAGGTCGAGAGACATGACGAAATTACCAAACATGAGGAGGGAGTTCAGAGGAGCCCTTGAGTAAATTAAAATGTTCATACCTGGGGAGTGTGATATCGGATTTTTGTGTTCAAGCATGCGAATCGAAGCTAACAATGCTAGCTATGATATGGAATTAAAAAATCAAGATTTTGAAACTCAGGTCGAGAGACATGACGAAATTACCAAATTTGAGGGGTGAGTTGGGAAGAGCTAGTTGGTAAATTAAAATGTTAAGACCTGGGGAGTGTGATATCGGAATTTTGTGTTCAAACATGCGAATCGAAGCTAATAATGCTAGCTATGATATGGAACTAAAAAATCAAGATTTTGAAACTCAGGTCGAGAGACATGATGGAATTAAAAAATTTGAGGAGTGAGTTGGGAAGAGCTAGTTGGTAAATTAAAATGTTCATACCTGGCGAGTGTGATATCGGATTTATGTGTTCAAACATGCGAATCGAAGCTAACAACGCTAGCTATGATATGGAATTAAAAAATCAAGATTTTGAAACTCAGGTCGAGAGACATGACGAAATTACCAAATTTGAGGAATGAGTTGGGAAGAGCTAGTAGGTAAATTAAAATGTTCATACCTGGCTCGTGTGATATCGGATTTTTGTGTTCAAACATGCGAATCGAAGCTAACAATGCTAGCTATGATATGGAATTAAAAAATCAAGATTTTGAAACTCAGGTCGAGAGACATGACGAAATTACCAAACATGAGGAGGGAGTTCAAAGGAGCCCTTGAGTAAATTAAAATGTTCATACCTGGGGAGTGTGATATCGGATTTTTGTGTTCAAGCATGCGAATCGAAGCTAACAACGCTAGCTATGATATGGAATTAAAAAATCAAGATTTTGAAACCCAGGTCGAGAGACATGACGAAATTACCAAATTTGAGGAGTGAGTTGGGAAGAGCTCGTTGATAAATTAAAATGTTCATACCTGGCTCGTGTGATATCGGATTTTTGTGTTCAAACATGCGAATCGAAGCTAACAATGCTAGCTATGATATGGAATTAAAAAATCAAGATTTTGAAACTCAGGTCGAGAGACATGACGAAATTACCAAATTTGAGGAGTGAGTTGGGAAGAGCTAGTTGGTAAATTAAAATGTTCATACCTGGCTCGTGTGATATCGGATTTTTGTGTTCAAACATGCGAATCGAAGCTAACAATGCTAGCTATGATATGGAATTAAAAAATCAAGATTTTGAAACTCAGGTCGAGAGACATGACGAAATTACCAAACATGAGGAGGGAGTTCAGAGGAGCCCTTGAGTAAATTAAAATGTTCATACCTGGCTCGTGTGATATCGGATTTTTGTGTTCAAACATGCGAATCGAAGCTAGCAATGCTAGCTATGATATGTAATTAAAAAATCAAGATTTTGAAACTCAGGTCGAGAGACATGACGAAATTACCAAATTTGAGGAATGAGTTGGGAAGAGCTAGTAGGTAAATTAAAATGTTCATATCTGGCTCGTGTGATATCGGATTTTTGTGTTCAAACATGCGAATCGAAGCTAACAATGCTAGCTATGATATGGAATTAAAAAATCAAGATTTTGAAACTCAGGTCGAGAGACATGACGAAATTACCAATTTTGAGGAGTGAGTTGGGAAGAGCTAGTAGGTAAATTAAAATGTTCATAGCTGGCTCGTGTGATATCGGATTTTTGTGTTCAAACATGCGAATCGAAGCTAACAATGCTAGCTATGATATGGAATTAAGAAATCAAGATTTTGAAACTCAGGTCGAGACACATGACGAAATTACCAAATTTGAGGAGTGAGTTGGGAAGAGCTTGTAGGTAAATTAAAATGTTCATACCTGGCTCGTGTGATATCGGATTTTTGTATTCAAACATGCGAATCGAAGCTAACAATGCTAGCTATGATATGGAATTAAAAAATCAAGATTTTGAAACTCAGGTCGAGAGACATGACGAAATTACCAAATTTGAGGAGTGAGTTGGGAAGAGCTAGTTGGTAAATTAAAATGTTCATACCTGGCTCGTGTGATATCGGATTTTTGTGTTCAAACATGCGAATCGAAGCTAGCAATGCTAGCTATGATATGGAATTAAAAAATCAAGATTTTGAAACTCAGGTCGAGAGACATGACGAAATTACCAATTTTGAGGAGTGAGTTGGGAAGAGCTAGTAGGTAAATTAAAATGTTCATACCTGGCTCGTGTGATATCGGATTTTTGTGTTCAAACATGCGAATCAAAGCTAACAACACTAGCTATGATATGGAATTAAAAAATCAAGATTTTGAAACTCAGGTCGAGAGACATGACGAAATTACCAAATTTGAGGAATGAGTTGGGAAGAGCTAGTAGGTAAATTAAAATGTTCATACCTGGCTCGTGTGATATCGGATTTTTGTGTTCAAACATGCGAATCGAAGCTAATAATGCTAGCTATGATATGGAATTAAAAAATCAAGATTTTGAAACTCAGGTCGAGAGACATGACGAAATTACCAAACATGAGGAGGGAGTTCAGAGGAGCCCTTGAGTAAATTAAAATGTTCATACCTGGGGAGTGTGATATCGGATTTTTGTGTTCAAGCATGCGAATCGAAGCTAACAATGCTAGCTATGATATGGAATTAAAAAATCAAGATTTTGAAACTCAGGTCGAGAGACATGACGAAATTACCAAATTTGAGGCGTGAGTTGGGAAGAGCTAGTTGGTAAATTAAAATGTTAAGACCTGGGGAGTGTGATATCGGAATTTTGTGTTCAAACATGCGAATCGAAGCTAATAATGCTAGCTATGATATGGAACTAAAAAATCAAGATTTTGAAACTCAGGTCGAGAGACATGATGGAATTAAAAAATTTGAGGAGTGAGTTGGGAAGAGCTAGTTGGTAAATTAAAATGTTCATACCTGGTGAGTGTGATATCGGATTTATGTGTTCAAACATGCGAATCGAAGCTAACAACGCTAGCTATGATATGGAATTAAAAAATCAAGATTTTGAAACTCAGGTCGAGAGACATGACGAAATTACCAATTTTGAGGAGTGAGTTGGGAAGAGCTCGTTGATAAATTAAAATGTTCATACCTGGCTCGTGTGATATCGGATTTTTGTGTTCAAACATGCGAATCGAAGCTAGCAATGCTAGCTATGATATGGAATTAAAAAATCAAGATTTTGAAACTCAGGTCGAGAGACATGACGAAATTACCAATTTTGAGGAGTGAGTTGGGAAGAGCTAGTAGGTAAATTAAAATGTTCATACCTGGCTCGTGTGATATCGGATTTTTGTGTTCAAACATGCGAATCAAAGCTAACAACACTAGCTATGATATGGAATTAAAAAATCAAGATTTTGAAACTCAGGTCGAGAGACATGACGAAATTACCAAATTTGAGGAATGAGTTGGGAAGAGCTAGTAGGTAAATTAAAATGTTCATACCTGGCTCGTGTGATATCGGATTTTTGTGTTCAAACATGCGAATCGAAGCTAATAATGCTAGCTATGATATGGAATTAAAAAATCAAGATTTTGAAACTCAGGTCGAGAGACATGACGAAATTACCAAACATGAGGAGGGAGTTCAGAGGAGCCCTTGAGTAAATTAAAATGTTCATACCTGGGGAGTGTGATATCGGATTTTTGTGTTCAAGCATGCGAATCGAAGCTAACAATGCTAGCTATGATATGGAATTAAAAAATCAAGATTTTGAAACTCAGGTCGAGAGACATGACGAAATTACCAAATTTGAGGCGTGAGTTGGGAAGAGCTAGTTGGTAAATTAAAATGTTAAGACCTGGGGAGTGTGATATCGGAATTTTGTGTTCAAACATGCGAATCGAAGCTAATAATGCTAGCTATGATATGGAACTAAAAAATCAAGATTTTGAAACTCAGGTCGAGAGACATGATGGAATTAAAAAATTTGAGGAGTGAGTTGGGAAGAGCTAGTTGGTAAATTAAAATGTTCATACCTGGCGAGTGTGATATCGGATTTATGTGTTCAAACATGCGAATCGAAGCTAACAACGCTAGCTATGATATGGAATTAAAAAATCAAGATTTTGAAACTCAGGTCGAGAGACATGACGAAATTACCAATTTTGAGGAGTGAGTTGGGAAGAGCTCGTTGATAAATTAAAATGTTCATACCTGGCTCGTGTGATATCGGATTTTTGTGTTCAAACATGCGAATCGAAGCTAACAATGCTAGCTATGATATGGAATTAAAAAATCAAGATTTTGAAACTCAGGTCGAGAGACATGACGAAATTACCAAATTTGAGGAGTGAGTTGGGAAGAGCTAGTTGGTAAATTAAAATGTTCATACCTGGCTCGTGTGATATCGGATTTTTGTGTTCAAACATGCGAATCGAAGCTAACAATGCTAGCTATGATATGGAATTAAAAAATCAAGATTTTGAAACTCAGGTCGAGAGACATGACGAAATTACCAAACATGAGGAGGGAGTTCAGAGGAGCCCTTGAGTAAATTAAAATGTTCATACCTGGCTCGTGTGATATCGGATTTTTGTGTTCAAGCATGCGAATCGAAGCTAACAATGCTAGCTATGATATGGAATTAAAAAATCAAGATTTTGAAACTCAGGTCGAGAGACATGACGAAATTACCAAATTTGAGGAGTGAGTTGGGAAGAGCTAGTTGGTAAATTAAAATGTTAAGACCTGGGGAGTGTGATATCGGAATTTTGTGTTCAAACATGCGAATCGAAGCTAATAATGCTAGCTATGATATGGAACTAAAAAATCAAGATTTTGAAACTCAGGTCGAGAGACATGATGGAATTAAAAAATTTGAGGAGTGAGTCTGGAAGAGCTAGTTGGTAAATTAAAATGTTCATACCTGGCGAGTGTGATATCGGATTTATGTGTTCAAACATGCGAATCGAAGCTAACAACGCTAGCTATGATATGGAATTAAAAAATCAAAATTTTGAAACTCAGATCGAGAGACATGACGAAATTACCAAATTTGAGGAATGAGTTGGGAAGAGCTAGTAGGTAAATTAAAATGTTCATACCTGGCTCGTGTGATATCGGATTTTTGTGTTCAAACATGCGAATCGAAGCTAACAATGCTAGCTATGATATGGAATTAAAAAATCAAGATTTTGAAACTTAGGTCGAGAGAGATGACGAAATTACCAAACATGAGGAGGGAGTTCAGAGGAGCCCTTGAGTAAATTAAAATGTTCATACCTGGGGAGTGTGATATCGGATTTTTGTGTTCAAGCATGCGAATCGAAGCTAACAACGCTAGCTATGATATGGAATTAAAAAATCAAGATTTTGAAACTCAGGTCGAGAGATATGACGAAATTACCAAATTTGAGGAGTGAGTTGGGAAGAGCTTGTAGGTAAATTAAAATGTTCATACCTGGCTCGTGTGATATCGGATTTTTGTGTTCAAACATGCGAATCGAAGCTAACAATGCTAGCTATGATATGGAATTAAAAAATCAAGATTTTGAAACTCAGGTCGAGAGACATGACGAAATTACCAAACATGAGGAGGGAGTTCAGAGGAGCCCTTGAGTAAATTAAAATGTTCATACCTGGGGAGTGTGATATCGGATTTTTGTGTTCAAGCATGCGAATCGAAGCTAACAACGCTAGCTATGATATGGAATTAAAAAATCAAGATTTTGAAACTCAGGTCGAGAGATATGACGAAATTACCAAATTTGAGGAGTGAGTTGGGAAGAGCTTGTAGGTAAATTAAAATGTTCATACCTGGCTCGTGTGATATCGGATTTTTGTGTTCAAACATGCGAATCGAAGCTAACAATGCTAGCTATGATATGGAATTAAAAAATCAAGATTTTGAAACTCAGGTCGAAAGACATGACGAAATTACCAAACATGAGGAGGGAGTTCAGAGGAGCCCCTGAGTAAATTAAAATGTTCATACCTGGCTCATGTGATATCGGATTTTTGTGTTCAAGCATGCGAATCGAAGGTAACAACGCTAGCTATGATATGGAATTAAAAAATCAAGATTTTGAAACTCAGGTCGAGAGATATGACGAAATTACCAAATTTGAGGAGTGAGTTGGGAAGAGCTTGTAGGTAAATTAAAATGTTCATACCTGGCTCGTGTGATATCGGATTTTTGTGTTCAAACATGCGAATCGAAGCTAACAATGCTAGCTATGATATGGAATTAAAAAATCAAGATTTTGAAACTCAGGTCGAAAGACATGACGAAATTACCAAACATGAGGAGGGAGTTCAGAGGAGCCCCTGAGTAAATTAAAATGTTCATACCTGGCTCATGTGATATCGGATTTTTGTGTTCAAGCATGCGAATCGAAGGTAACAACGCTAGCTATGATATGGAATTAAAAAATCAAGATTTTGAAACTCAGGTCGAGAGATATGACGAAATTACCAAATTTGAGGAGTGAGTTGGGAAGAGCTTGTAGGTAAATTAAAATGTTCATACCTGGCTCGTGTGATATCGGATTTTTGTGTTGAAGCCTGCAAATCGAAGCTAACAACGCTAGCTATGATATGGAATTAAAAAATCAAGATTTTGAAACTCAGGTCGAGAGACATGACGAAATTACCAAACATGAGGAGGGAGTTCAGAGGAGCCCTTGAGTAAATTAAAATGTTCATACCTGGCTCGTGTGATATCGGATTTTTGTATTCAAACATGCGAATCGAAGCTAACAATGCGAGCTATGATATGGAATTAAAAAATCAAGAGTTTGAAACTCAGGTCGAGAGACATGACGAAATTACCAAATTTGAAGAGTGAGTTGGGAAGAGCTAGTTGGTAAATTAAAATGTTCATACCTGGCTCGTGTGATATCGGATTTTTGTGTTCAAACATGCGAATCGAAATTAGCAATGCTAGCTATGATATGGAATTAAAAAATCAAGATTTTGAAACTCAGGTCGAGAGACATGACGAAATTACCAATTTTGAGGAGTGAGTTGGGAAGAGCTAGTAGGTAAATTAAAATGTTCATACCTGGCTCGTGTGATATCGGATTTTTGTGTTCAAACATGCGATTCGAAGCTAACAACACTAGCTATGATATGGAATTAAAAAATCAAGATTTTGAAACTCAGGTCGAGAGACATGACGAAATTACCAAATTTGAGGAATGAGTTGGGAAGAGCGAGTAGGTAAATTAAAATGTTCATACCTGGCTCGTGTGATATCGGATTTTTGTGTTCAAACATTGGAATCGAAGCTAACAATGCTAGCTATGATATGGAATTAAAAAATCAAGATTTTGAAACTCAGGTCGAGAGACATGACGAAATTACCAAACATGAGGAGGGAGTTCAGAGGAGCCCTTGAGTAAATTAAAATGTTCATACCTGGGGAGTGTGATATCGGATTTTTGTGTTCAAGCATGCGAATCGAAGCTAACAATGCTAGCTATGATATGGAATTAAAAAATCAAGATTTTGAAACTCAGGTCGAGAGACATGACGAAATTACCAAATTTGAGGGGTGAGTTGGGAAGAGCTAGTTGGTAAATTAAAATGTTAAGACCTGGGGAGTGTGATATCGGAATTTTGTGTTCAAACATGCGAATTTAAGCTAATAATGCTAGCTATGATATGGAACTAAAAAATCAAGATTTTGAAACTCAGGTCGAGAGACATGATGGAATTAAAAAATTTGAGGAGTGAGTTGGGAAGAGCTAGTTGGTAAATTAAAATGTTCATACCTGGCGAGTGTGATATCGGATTTATGTGTTTAAACATGCGAATCGAAGCTAACAACGCTAGCTATGATATGGAATTAAAAAATCAAGATTTTGAAACTCAGGTCGAGAGACATGACGAAATTACCAATTTTGAGGAATGAGTTGGGAAGAGCTAGTAGGTAAATTAAAATGTTCATACCTGGCTCGTGTGATATCGGATTTTTGTGTTCAAACATGCGAATCGAAGCTAACAATGCTAGCTATGATATGGAATTAAAAAATCAAGATTTTGAAACTCAGGTCGAGAGACATGACGAAATTACCAAATTTGAGGAATGAGTTGAGAAGAGCTAGTAGGTAAATTAAAATGTTCAGACCTGGGGAGTGTGATATCGGAATTTTGTGTTCAAACATGCGAATCGAAGCTAATAATGCTAGCTATGATATGGAATTAAAAAATCAAGATTTTGAAACGCAGGTCGAGAGACATGATGGAATTAAAAAATTTGAGGAGTGAGTTGGGAAGAGCTAGTTGGTAAATTAAAATGTTCATACCTAGCTCGTGTGATATCGGATTTTTGTGTTCAAACATGCGATTCGAAGCTAACAACACTAGCTATGATATGGAATTAAAAAATCAAGATTTTGAAACTCAGGTCGAGAGACATGACGAAATTGCCAAATTTGAGGAATGAGTTGGGAAGAGCTAGTAGGTAAATTAAAATGTTCATACCTGGCTCGTGTGATATCGGATTTTTGTGTTCAAACATGCGAATCGAAGCTAACAATGCTAGCTATGATATGGAATTAAAAAATCAAGATTTTGAAACTCAGGTCGAGAGACATGACGAAATTACCAAACATGAGGAGGGAGTTCAGAGGAGCCCTTGAGTAAATTAAAATGTTCATACCTGGGGAGTGTGATATCGGATTTTTGTGTTCAAGCATGCGAATCGAAGCTAACAATGCTAGCTATGATATGGAATTAAAAAATCAAGATTTTGAAACTCAGGTCGAGAGACATGACGAAATTACCAAATTTGAGGGGTGAGTTGGGAAGAGCTAGTTGGTAAATTAAAATGTTAAGACCTGGGGAGTGTGATATCGGAATTTTGTGTTCAAACATGCGAATCGAAGCTAATAATGCTAGCTATGATATGGAACTAAAAAATCAAGATTTTGAAACTCAGGTCGAGAGACATGATGGAATTAAAAAATTTGAGGAGTGAGTTGGGAAGAGCTAGTTGGTAAATTAAAATGTTCATACCTGGCGAGTGTGATATCGGATTTATGTGTTCAAACATGCGAATCGAAGCTAACAACGCTAGCTATGATATGGAATTAAAAAATCAAGATTTTGAAACTCAGGTCGAGAGACATGACGAAATTACCAAATTTGAGGAATGAGTTGGGAAGAGCTAGTAGGTAAATTAAAATGTTCATACCTGGCTCGTGTGATATCGGATTTTTGTGTTCAAACATGCGAATCGAAGCTAACAATGCTAGCTATGATATGGAATTAAAAAATCAAGATTTTGAAACTCAGGTCGAGAGACATGACGAAATTACCAAACATGAGGAGGGAGTTCAAAGGAGCCCTTGAGTAAATTAAAATGTTCATACCTGGGGAGTGTGATATCGGATTTTTGTGTTCAAGCATGCGAATCGAAGCTAACAACGCTAGCTATGATATGGAATTAAAAAATCAAGATTTTGAAACCCAGGTCGAGAGACATGACGAAATTACCAAATTTGAGGAGTGAGTTGGGAAGAGCTCGTTGATAAATTAAAATGTTCATACCTGGCTCGTGTGATATCGGATTTTTGTGTTCAAACATGCGAATCGAAGCTAACAATGCTAGCTATGATATGGAATTAAAAAATCAAGATTTTGAAACTCAGGTCGAGAGACATGACGAAATTACCAAATTTGAGGAGTGAGTTGGGAAGAGCTAGTTGGTAAATTAAAATGTTCATACCTGGCTCGTGTGATATCGGATTTTTGTGTTCAAACATGCGAATCGAAGCTAACAATGCTAGCTATGATATGGAATTAAAAAATCAAGATTTTGAAACTCAGGTCGAGAGACATGACGAAATTACCAAACATGAGGAGGGAGTTCAGAGGAGCCCTTGAGTAAATTAAAATGTTCATACCTGGCTCGTGTGATATCGGATTTTTGTGTTCAAACATGCGAATCGAAGCTAGCAATGCTAGCTATGATATGGAATTAAAAAATCAAGATTTTGAAACTCAGGTCGAGAGACATGACGAAATTACCAAATTTGAGGAATGAGTTGGGAAGAGCTAGTAGGTAAATTAAAATGTTCATACCTGGCTCGTGTGATATCGGATTTTTGTGTTCAAACATGCGAATCGAAGCTAACAATGCTAGCTATGATATGGAATTAAAAAATCAAGATTTTGAAACTCAGGTCGAGAGACATGACGAAATTACCAAACATGAGGAGGGAGTTCAGAGGAGCCCTTGAGTAAATTAAAATGTTCATACCTGGGGAGTGTGATATCGGATTTTTGTGTTCAAGCATGCGAATCGAAGCTAACAATGCTAGCTATGATATGGAATTAAAAAATCAAGATTTTGAAACTCAGGTCGAGAGACATGACGAAATTACCAAATTTGAGGGGTGAGTTGGGAAGAGCTAGTTGGTAAATTAAAATGTTAAGACCTGGGGAGTGTGATATCGGAATTTTGTGTTCAAACATGCGAATCGAAGCTAATAATGCTAGCTATGATATGGAACTAAAAAATCAAGATTTTGAAACTCAGGTCGAGAGACATGATGGAATTAAAAAATTTGAGGAGTGAGTTGGGAAGAGCTAGTTGGTAAATTAAAATGTTCATACCTGGCGAGTGTGATATCGGATTTATGTGTTCAAACATGCGAATCGAAGCTAACAACGCTAGCTATGATATGGAATTAAAAAATCAAGATTTTGAAACTCAGGTCGAGAGACATGACGAAATTACCAAATTTGAGGAATGAGTTGGGAAGAGCTAGTAGGTAAATTAAAATGTTCATACCTGGCTCGTGTGATATCGGATTTTTGTGTTCAAACATGCGAATCGAAGCTAACAATGCTAGCTATGATATGGAATTAAAAAATCAAGATTTTGAAACTCAGGTCGAGAGACATGACGAAATTACCAAACATGAGGAGGGAGTTCAAAGGAGCCCTTGAGTAAATTAAAATGTTCATACCTGGGGAGTGTGATATCGGATTTTTGTGTTCAAGCATGCGAATCGAAGCTAACAACGCTAGCTATGATATGGAATTAAAAAATCAAGATTTTGAAACCCAGGTCGAGAGACATGACGAAATTACCAAATTTGAGGAGTGAGTTGGGAAGAGCTCGTTGATAAATTAAAATGTTCATACCTGGCTCGTGTGATATCGGATTTTTGTGTTCAAACATGCGAATCGAAGCTAACAACACTAGCTATGATATGGAATTAAAAAATCAAGATTTTGAAACTCAGGTCGAGAGACATGACGAAATTACCAAATTTGAGGAATGAGTTGGGAAGAGCTAGTAGGTAAATTAAAATGTTCATACCTGGCTCGTGTGATATCGGATTTTTGTGTTCAAACATGCGAATCGAAGCTAATAATGCTAGCTATGATATGGAATTAAAAAATCAAGATTTTGAAACTCAGGTCGAGAGACATGACGAAATTACCAAACATGAGGAGGGAGTTCAGAGGAGCCCTTGAGTAAATTAAAATGTTCATACCTGGGGAGTGTGATATCGGATTTTTGTGTTCAAGCATGCGAATCGAAGCTAACAATGCTAGCTATGATATGGAATTAAAAAATCAAGATTTTGAAACTCAGGTCGAGAGACATGACGAAATTACCAAATTTGAGGAGTGAGTTGGGAAGAGCTAGTTGGTAAATTAAAATGTTCATACCTGGCTCGTGTGATATCGGATTTTTGTGTTCAAACATGCGAATCGAAGCTAACAATGCTAGCTATGATATGGAATTAAAAAATCAAGATTTTGAAACTCAGGTCGAAAGACATGACGAAATTACCAAACATGAGGAGGGAGTTCAGAGGAGCCCTTGAGTAAATTAAAATGTTCATACCTGGCTCGTGTGATATCGGATTTTTGTGTTCAAACATGCGAATCGAAGCTAGCAATGCTAGCTATGATATGGAATTAAAAAATCAAGATTTTGAAACTCAGGTCGAGAGACATGACGAAATTACCAAATTTGAGGAATGAGTTGGGAAGAGCTAGTAGGTAAATTAAAATGTTCATATCTGGCTCGTGTGATATCGGATTTTTGTGTTCAAACATGCGAATCGAAGCTAACAATGCTAGCTATGATATGGAATTAAAAAATCAAGATTTTGAAACTCAGGTCGAGAGACATGACGAAATTACCAATTTTGAGGAGTGAGTTGGGAAGAGCTAGTAGGTAAATTAAAATGTTCATAGCTGGCTCGTGTGATATCGGATTTTTGTGTTCAAACATGCGAATCGAAGCTAACAATGCTAGCTATGATATGGAATTAAAAAATCAAGATTTTGAAACTCAGGTCGAGAGACATGACGAAATTACCAAACATGAGGAGGGAGTTCAGAGGAGCCCTAGTAGGTAAATTAAAATGTTCATAGCTGGCTCGTGTGATATCGGATTTTTGTGTTCAAACATGCGAATCGAAGCTAACAATGCTAGCTATGATATGGAATTAAAAAATCAAGATTTTGAAACTCAGGTCGAGACACATGACGAAATTACCAAATTTGAGGAGTGAGTTGGGAAGAGCTTGTAGGTAAATTAAAATGTTCATACCTGGCTCGTGTGATATCGGATTTTTGTATTCAAACATGCGAATCGAAGCTAACAATGCTAGCTATGATATGGAATTAAAAAATCAAGATTTTGAAACTCAGGTCGAGAGACATGACGAAATTACCAAATTTGAGGAGTGAGTTGGGAAGAGCTAGTTGGTAAATTAAAATGTTCATACCTGGCTCGTGTGATATCGGATTTTTGTGTTCAAACATGCGAATCGAAGCTAGCAATGCTAGCTATGATATGGAATTAAAAAATCAAGATTTTGAAACTCAGGTCGAGAGACATGACGAAATTACCAATTTTGAGGAGTGAGTTGGGAAGAGCTAGTAGGTAAATTAAAATGTTCATACCTGGCTCGTGTGATATCGGATTTTTGTGTTCAAACATGCGATTCGAAGCTAACAACACTAGCTATGATATGGAATTAAAAAATCAAGATTTTGAAACTCAGGTCGAGAGACATGACGAAATTACCAAATTTGAGGAATGAGTTGGGAAGAGCTAGTAGGTAAATTAAAATGTTCATACCTGGCTCGTGTGATATCGGATTTTTGTGTTCAAACATGCGAATCGAAGCTAATAATGCTAGCTATGATATGGAATTAAAAAATCAAGATTTTGAAACTCAGGTCGAGAGACATGACGAAATTACCAAACATGAGGAGGGAGTTCAGAGGAGCCCTTGAGTAAATTAAAATGTTCATACCTGGGGAGTGTGATATCGGATTTTTGTGTTCAAGCATGCGAATCGAAGCTAACAATGCTAGCTATGATATGGAATTAAAAAATCAAGATTTTGAAACTCAGGTCGAGAGACATGACGAAATTACCAAATTTGAGGAGTGAGTTGGGAAGAGCTAGTTGGTAAATTAAAATGTTAAGACCTGGGGAGTGAGATATCGGAATTTTGTGTTCAAACATGCGAATCGAAGCTAATAATGCTAGCTATGATATGGAACTAAAAAATCAAGATTTTGAAACTCAGGTCGAGAGACATGATGGAATTAAAAAATTTGAGGAGTGAGTTGGGAAGAGCTAGTTGGTAAATTAAAATGTTCATACCTGGCGAGTGTGATATCGGATTTATGTGTTCAAACATGCGAATCGAAGCTAACAACGCTAGCTATGATATGGAATTAAAAAATCAAGATTTTGAAACTCAGGTCGAGAGACATGACGAAATTACCAAATTTGAGGAGTGAGTTGGGAAGAGCTCGTTGATAAATTAAAATGTTCATACCTGGCTCGTGTGATATCGGATTTTTGTGTTCAAACATGCGAATCGAAGCTAACAATGCTAGCTATGATATGGAATTAAAAAATCAAGATTTTGAAACTCAGGTCGAGAGACATGACGAAATTACCAAATTTGAGGAGTGAGTTGGGAAGAGCTAGTTGGTAAATTAAAATGTTCATACCTGGCTCGTGTGATATCGGATTTTTGTGTTCAAACATGCGAATCGAAGCTAACAATGCTAGCTATGATATGGAATTAAAAAATCAAGATTTTGAAACTCAGGTCGAGAGACATGACGAAATTACCAAACATGAGGAGGGAGTTCAGAGGAGCCCTTGAGTAAATTAAAATGTTCATACCTGGCTCGTGTGATATCGGATTTTTGTGTTCAAGCATGCGAATCGAAGCTAACAATGCTAGCTATGATATGGAATTAAAAAATCAAGATTTTGAAACTCAGGTCGAGAGACATGACGAAATTACCAAATTTGAGGAGTGAGTTGGGAAGAGCTAGTTGGTAAATTAAAATGTTAAGACCTGGGGAGTGTGATATCGGAATTTTGTGTTCAAACATGCGAATCGAAGCTAATAATGCTAGCTATGATATGGAACTAAAAAATCAAGATTTTGAAACTCAGGTCGAGAGACATGATGGAATTAAAAAATTTGAGGAGTGAGTTGGGAAGAGCTAGTTGGTAAATTAAAATGTTCATACCTGGCGAGTGTGATATCGGATTTATGTGTTCAAACATGCGAATCGAAGCTAACAACGCTAGCTATGATATGGAATTAAAAAATGAAGATTTTAAAACTCAGATCGAGAGACATGACGAAATTACCAAATTTGAGGAATGAGTTGGGAAGAGCTAGTAGGTAAATTAAAATGTTCATACCTGGCTCGTGTGATATCGGATTTTTGTGTTCAAACATGCGAATCGAAGCTAACAATGCTAGCTATGATATGGAATTAAAAAATCAAGATTTTGAAACTCAGGTCGAGAGAGATGACGAAATTACCAAACATGAGGAGGGAGTTCAGAGGAGCCCTTGAGTAAATTAAAATGTTCATACCTGGGGAGTGTGATATCGGATTTTTGTGTTCAAGCATGCGAATCGAAGCTAACAACGCTAGCTATGATATGGAATTAAAAAATCAAGATTTTGAAACTCAGGTCGAGAGATATGAGGAAATTACCAAATTTGAGGAGTGAGTTGGGAAGAGCTTGTAGGTAAATTAAAATGTTCATACCTGGCTCGTGTGATATCGGATTTTTGTGTTCAAACATGCGAATCGAAGCTAACAATGCTAGCTATGATATGGAATTAAAAAATCAAGATTTTGAAACTCAGGTCGAGAGACATGACGAAATTACCAAACATGAGGAGGGAGTTCAGAGGAGCCCTTGAGTAAATTAAAATGTTCATACCTGGGGAGTGTGATATCGGATTTTTGTGTTCAAGCATGCGAATCGAAGCTAACAACGCTAGCTATGATATGGAATTAAAAAATCAAGATTTTGAAACTCAGGTCGAGAGATATGACGAAATTACCAAATTTGAGGAGTGAGTTGGGAAGAGCTTGTAGGTAAATTAAAATGTTCATACCTGGCTCGTGTGATATCGGATTTTTGTGTTCAAACATGCGAATCGAAGCTAACAATGCTAGCTATGATATGGAATTAAAAAATCAAGATTTTGAAACTCAGGTCGAGAGACATGACGAAATTACCAAATTTGAGGAATGAGTTGGGAAGAGCTAGTAGGTAAATTAAAATGTTCATATCTGGCTCGTGTGATATCGGATTTTTGTG
Organism: Azolla caroliniana; assembly: GCF_043228905.1. NCBI lineage: Eukaryota > Viridiplantae > Streptophyta > Polypodiopsida > Salviniales > Salviniaceae > Azolla > Azolla caroliniana. The sequence goes on from NW_028230449.1 coordinate 21,063,681, forward strand.
TTCAAACATGCGAATCGAAGCTAACAATGCTAGCTATGATATGGAATTAAAAAATCAAGATTTTGAAACTCAGGTCGAGAGACATGACGAAATTACCAAATTTGAGGAGTGAGTTGGGAAGAGCTTGTAGGTAAATTAAAATGTTCATACCTGGCTCGTGTGATATCGGATTTTTGTATTCAAACATGCGAATCGAAGCTAACAATGCTAGCTATGATATGGAATTAAAAAATCAAGATTTTGAAACTCAGGTCGAGAGACATGACGAAATTACCAAATTTGAGGAGTGAGTTGGGAAGAGCTAGTTGGTAAATTAAAATGTTCATACCTGGCTCGTGTGATATCGGATTTTTGTGTTCAAACATGCGAATCGAAGCTAGCAATGCTAGCTATGATATGGAATTAAAAAATCAAGATTTTGAAACTCAGGTCGAGAGACATGACGAAATTACCAATTTTGAGGAGTGAGTTGGGAAGAGCTAGTAGGTAAATTAAAATGTTCATACCTGGCTCGTGTGATATCGGATTTTTGTGTTCAAACATGCGATTCGAAGCTAACAACACTAGCTATGATATGGAATTAAAAAATCAAGATTTTGAAACTCAGGTCGAGAGATATGACGAAATTACCAAATTTGAGGAGTGAGTTGGGAAGAGCTTGTAGGTAAATTAAAATGTTCATACCTGGCTCGTGTGATATCGGATTTTTGTGTTCAAACATGCGAATCGAAGCTAACAATGCTAGCTATGATATGGAATTAAAAAATCAAGATTTTGAAACTCAGGTCGAGAGACATGACGAAATTACCAAATTTGAGGAATGAGTTGGGAAGAGCTAGTAGGTAAATTAAAATGTTCATATCTGGCTCGTGTGATATCGGATTTTTGTGTTCAAACATGCGAATTGAAGCTAACAATGCTAGCTATGATATGGAATTAAAAAATCAAGATTTTGAAACTCAGGTCGAGAGACATGACGAAATTACCAAATTTGAGGAGTGAGTTGGGAAGAGCTTGTAGGTAAATTAAAATGTTCATACCTGGCTCGTGTGATATCGGATTTTTGTATTCAAACATGCGAATCGAAGCTAACAATGCTAGCTATGATATGGAATTAAAAAATCAAGATTTTGAAACTCAGGTCGAGAGACATGACGAAATTACCAAATTTGAGGAGTGAGTTGGGAAGAGCTAGTTGGTAAATTAAAATGTTAAGACCTGGGGAGTGTGATATCGGAATTTTGTGTTCAAACATGCGAATCGAAGCTAATAATGCTAGCTATGATATGGAACTAAAAAATCAAGATTTTGAAACTCAGGTCGAGAGACATGATGGAATTAAAAAATTTGAGGAGTGAGTTGGGAAGAGCTAGTTGGTAAATTAAAATGTTCATACCTGGCGAGTGTGATATCGGATTTATGTGTTCAAACATGCGAATCGAAGCTAACAACGCTAGCTATGATATGGAATTAAAAAATGAAGATTTTAAAACTCAGATCGAGAGACATGACGAAATTACCAAATTTGAGGAGTGAGTTGGGAAGAGCTAGTAGGTAAATTAAAATGTTCATACCTGGCTCGTGTGATATCGGATTTTTGTGTTCAAACATGCGAATCGAAGCTAACAATGCTAGCTATGATATGGAATTAAAAAATCAAGATTTTGAAACTCAGGTCGAGAGAGATGACGAAATTACCAAACATGAGGAGGGAGTTCAGAGGAGCCCTTGAGTAAATTAAAATGTTCATACCTGGGGAGTGTGATATCGGATTTTTGTGTTCAAGCATGCGAATCGAAGCTAACAACGCTAGCTATGATATGGAATTAAAAAATCAAGATTTTGAAACTCAGGTCGAGAGATATGAGGAAATTACCAAATTTGAGGAGTGAGTTGGGAAGAGCTTGTAGGTAAATTAAAATGTTCATACCTGGCTCGTGTGATATCGGATTTTTGTGTTCAAACATGCGAATCGAAGCTAACAATGCTAGCTATGATATGGAATTAAAAAATCAAGATTTTGAAACTCAGGTCGAGAGACATGACGAAATTACCAAACATGAGGAGGGAGTTCAGAGGAGCCCTTGAGTAAATTAAAATGTT